>NC_137979.1:38744475-39344475 GCF_963924665.1 Micromys minutus | reverse complement strand
CAGCAAACAGCTTGCTCTTACAGGATTACTTTGAGGTTATGATTTTTCACTTATGTTTGTTTTGCATCTGCTTGTCTTTCTAATTATTTCTTTCCTCTTGAAATTCTTAATAGTTACTGTTGTAGGATTAGGGTTTTAGGGGCAAGAGTCTAAAATTCAAAAGAAAGCCTTTAAATAGAATTATCAAAGTCAAAACATCACTTAATCATAGCTACATGCTATGATAAATGTGATAGAGAAAAACATACTACATGTTCTAAGCTGCCTTCCTACCCAAAACATATAGTGGAAGATCTAACACAACTTCTGCATTGTTGAGCATTTTCAGTCAGGACTATCATCTGTTCATTAGAATTTAGCACCAGTTAGATTATCTGGAATAGAATCAATGAGCACACACAAAAAAAGAGTCCTAAATAAGAAAAGAATCTTGTCAAGAGGTTGGGACATGTTGATGTGGGGCACAAATCTGCTTAACTGTAAATGAACAAATCTGAAAATTGATCCCATCTGTCCATTGTACTGTAGCATGGATACACATCACCAATACCATACTTGGTGAGTAATGCACTTGATGGGTACTGCAGGAATGCTGCCTGGCCAGGAAATTAAACTGTCCCATGGAAAAAAGGATATGTTCCCAATCCCTTTTCTTCAATTTCTGAAGCCTTGCATGCGATTAAGTAAACGTTTACCTAAGCTTACAGTCATAGAGTTAGGTTGTGTCCTGTCAGAAGAAGTATTCCCTATGCAGGAACACACACTCTTCATGGTGATCATGGTATCACAGTGCATTCATGAGCATGGCAAAACTCACATCTACAAAGGAAGTAATGGGAAAGCTGTCAGAAGTATAAATCCAGAATCAGGACTGTAACACCTTAGAATTATATGTCTGCTTTTTATTATGATGTGTTCTGCTGTCAACCATGTTTTTGGTACTTTTTCTCAAAGAACAGTCATCATTCAGAGTCTAGCATCCCAACATTGACAGAGCATACACAAATGGTCCTATTAGCTAATTTGACTTATGATAAAAATCGTTTTATTCTGTTATATTCCAATAATCAAATCTGTTATCCTATGCATATATTAAACCATCAGTTGAGTACATTAAGACTTTGAACATTTACCTTTGGCACTTATTGTTGGATTTGAGGAAAGTAGTGAAATCTCCATAAAACTCAATTCCTTTACTTTAAAATTATTGTATCATTTCCTAATTTAAAAATATAGTACATGAGTTTACACTGTATGTGCATGGGAGAGTCACAAGTTGAAAGTACTGAAAAATATACAAATAGTTGAAATTTTATTTAACCAGGGATTCAAATGGTCTTAGTTGTTGTCACAAATGAATAAATATAGCCCTGACTGCCTTGATAAGCCAAACACTATATGTATAATATATGCATTATATATAAAACATTGTATAATATGTTATAAAATGTTATATATTTATATGTAAGTATATAATTTATAATAGATATAAAATAATGTATATTATATAACACATAATATAGTATACACACACACACACACACACACACACACACAAACACACGCCTTTGCCAGATGTCCAGAGCTAAGGGGTTCAGATTTAGATGAGAACTAATACCTCTGTTATATAGGTGAGACTCACTGATGACTGAGAGGAGAGCACATGATAATTAAAAGCAGGAGTGTAATTCTAGGGTATTATAAGCCTGATTCTTGGTTTGTACTTGTGAAAGCTTTCTAGTTTCTTCCATGGTAGATATCAATTCTACTATGCTCATAAAAGCACTCTGATCTTGTTATTATGTGTATATATATATATATATATATATATATATATATATATATATATATATATATATATATTCCTTTTCATTTTGTTTCCCCTTGAAATTTTTACTCTGGCTAGAACTTCAAGTACTACATAGATATGGAGAGAGTGGGTGGCTCTGTTCTATCATTCAGTTTACTGGAAATACTGTAACTTTCTCTTTAAATAGTAAGTTTTGGTATGTGTCCTATATCCCTTATTTCTCTAATACCTTTAAAATGAAGGTGTGGATTTTATCAAAGGGTTTTTTTAGAATCTAATGAGATATTCATGTGATTTTTTCTTTTAAATTGTTTATATGGTGTACTACATTGATTGATTTTTTTTCATATATTGAACTATTCCTGCATCCCTGGGATGGAGTCTTCTCGATCTTGATAGATGATGTCATTAGTGGGATCCTGGATTTGGATTGTAAGTATCACATTTTATTTTATTTTTGCTTCACTAATCATAAGATAAATCAATCTGTAATTTTATTTTTTTTTTTAGTCTTTCTGTGGTTTAAGTATCAGGGTGACTGTCGCCTCTCAGAATGACTTTAGCAATGTTCCTTCTGTTTATATTTTATGGAATAATTTGGGGAGTTTAAGGAGTATTAGTATTTGAAACTCTGGTAGAATTCTGCACCAAAACCATCTGGCCCTCATTTTTTTTTTGATTGGGGAAGTTTAGAGACTGCTTCTATTTCTTTAATGGTCATGGGACTGTTTAAATATCTTACCTGATTGTTATCGGACTTTCATAAATGACATTTGTCTAGAAAAATGTCCATTTCATTTAGTTTTTCCATTGTTTTAGAGTACATGCTTTTATCAGTTATGGTACAGGTAGTGACAGAAGAAAAAGCATGTGAAGATGCAGTGAGAAGACAGCCAACTATAACTCAAGAAGAGAATCCCCAGCAGGGAACAACTATGCCTACACATTGATTTCATATTTCTCTCTTCCAGATCTATGAAAAAGTATATTTATGCTATTAGAGTTCCCTGCCCTCCAGTCTATGTCATCCTTAGTGAAAAGATACTCTGTCAGAAGAATAGGAACAATGTTTGTGTCAAAAGGGAAGAATAGGAGTACATATCAGCAGAAGAGAAACAGGTGTCTGTATGATTGAAAGCATGAGCATAGGTCCTATTGTCATCCAAATAGTCAAAGCCATGAAGTCAGGTAAGATTATTATAGACAAGAAATGAAAACACCTATATCTGCACAGCTTACACTACCTTTTCAAAAAACTTCATTATTTCACTGTCTCCAGCATATAACTTACTGTTCCCAGCAAAGTCTTGCTCAGGATGTAAATCCTGAAAGCAACTATCATTCATTTCAGGCGTGCTGGATAGTTTATCATCCCCTAGAAAGGAATCATTGAAGATATGGGAAATATTTATATTCATGACTTTTTGGATACTTTGCCTTTTCAGAATCTTCTCGTTGCTATGCTCACCAATTCTAAAATCCTGTCTTATAATCTGTAATCAGTTGATGAGAAACCATAAATTTATCTCCAAACTCAGACAAATACTTAAATTTCCCCTTTCTAATATGATACCTAAACAGTGACTGTTCTCAATTGATGCTGTAAGAAGAACTTCCTCTTTTTATCATGAGATTTTTGTGAATTTTTAAAGAGAGGCAGCATTCAGCAAAGTTGCAATTATCATAGTTTTGAGAGGGATGGTCTTGCTGTCTGTGGCAGTCATATATGAGACATTGAAACATTTCTATTAAAAACTTCAGTCACAAATCTGTTAATGGCTCTTGTGAGTTAATCAGAGTTGTTTGTCAAACAAGGAGATATAACAGTTCAGTTTTATGCTACCTGGAAAAAGGATCACTTATTAGAGAAGCTTGCTGATCTCTATATTTTAACATCATCCATTTAGCTGTGAATCAAGTTGGTATGTCTGTGCCTTGATTACCTAGAACTTCTCATGACACATTTATTGCTCACAGCTGAAATGTATAAAGTTGAGTTGTTGGCAGAGTCAGCTTTTTCTGAAGATGCTGGTGAAACACTTTCTTTGCATTTCCTAGTTTATACTAATCTCTTGTAATATTTGGATTTCTATTTACATGTCCTTCTTTCCTATTTGTTTGCCTTTCTGTATTTCCATTTTCTTTTTATACATATATCAATTATAACATGTTAGGTCATACCTTATTTCATGATTAAGTTTCAGTTTGTCTTTAATCTACAAATTATCTTTTGCAAAAAAAAATCACACTCATAAGTCTTAAGTTGAAATAAACTACTGGGGAGTAAGTATAGTATTCTATCAAATTTACTTGGTATTTTTAGAAACATCTCTATACACAGAAGTAATAAATCATAATTATTTCTATACATGCCACTACTCAGAAAATTTAACACTGTCTTCAGAAAATAACATTCAGTGGTATATATAAAGTTTTAAACAATTTTTGAAAGGGATATAGTTTTGAAGATAATAATTAAATGTAAGGTAATTCTTTTATATTGGAGAATATTATTAGTCTCCACATGTTTTTCTATATGAGGCAAAGGTGTTCTAGATTTCAGCAGTCATTATCCCATTAATTTGCCTTCAATAGTCTACCACATGTAACCTGTAGATTAGAAAGTAAAATAAAAAGGTTAGGTTGATTACATAGGTACTACATCTAGGTCATGTAACTAAGAGATTAAAATTCTCAAAACAAAAAGAAGGTAATGAAAATGATAGACAAACAAAGAAAAGACTTTTTCAGCCTGATTTATTCTTGTCCTTCACATAGCCAATAAGCTATATTAGATTTTTCAAATGACGTCTCAAATAGTATGATTAGCAATATTTAACCCACTAATAAGCAAGTGAGTTCACCAATTGCACAATTTATATCACAAAGAAAAATTAAGGTGAATCTACTATTGTTGGTAAACAATAGTGTCTCAATAAATACTTGTTTAAATATTTAGAAGATAGTTCTTGCAAGTAAAAAAATCATAAAAATTAAGAAAGGAGATGCTCAAATAGTATAAAAGATACCTAAGGTGTCTAAAATAGTTATTGTTAAATAGTAACATGGGTAAAATGTAAGCAAAATAAACAGCAGATGAGTTTAACTTCCTTCTGAGCAACAGATTAATAACTTTAGCCTTTCTGTGGCTGTGTATGAAACTCTACATGACTAGTACCTTCCTTGTTTAATATGAATAACAGTCTTATAAGGAAGAGTTGAGGAAGTGACGTTTAATGCAGTCATATTGATTTATAAATATGTAGGTAATCTTCAAATGAACTAGAAAAAATACAACTAATAACAACAACAATGTTTATTCAATAGAGTTTAAGACAAATATATGGCTAAATTCCTATGTAAACACATACACAGGAGAAAGGTACTCCTCAGGAGAATGAACAAGGTAAGTCATATAATTTTTGAAAATTAAATATGCACATTAAATTAGGATAATATAATTAAAGCATTAATTTTAATGGATATAAATTAATAAATCAATGTTAATTTAATATTAAGTCTTAAAAACTAGTCATAAGAGATTTCAAGTTTCTTTATGCAGTTAATGCAGGAACTCACAGCTGATCCAAATATAGACTGTAGATGCCTCAGTTGGGATATCTATAGCACCTTAACATTTGGTAGAATTATAACTTCTCAATGCAATTTCTTTCTTCTTACATTATTTACTTCTTACAAATAACTTGGGTTAGATTTCAAGCTCAAAGCTTAAAGATCACTTAACAGATTGGAGAAGAAGAATTCTAGGAGAGAGAGTTTTGGGAAGAACATAGCAAAACACAATCTTCTGAGTATGAAAGAACCATTGATTGCCCTCATGAACTTACAGCATCTACAGACACCCATTTCTGGGATTATACAGGAGCAAGCAAACAGGATTCTTACATAGAAGCAGGAGGGGTTCCTGAGCACCAAATTCTAGCCAAGAAGTTATTGATAACTGATGGCTTTGGGGAGAGAGACATTTGACACATCAGGGGTCATAGCCCTGAAAAAACTTCTACCTCTTTCTCTTGCAAAAGCTTGTTCTAGGTCAATCAGGACCTGTGAATTGGCACATACTTGTGAGTATATTGCATCATGAATTGGAATCAGTGGGATGTAAACGGGAGAATGAGGGACAAAAAGTTTGGAAGTAGTACGGGGAGATAGGGAATCTGGGTCGAGTTAGGAGAGGAGTAGCAGATTCATATGATCAAAATAAATTACATGCATGAATGAATTTTACAAAATACATAAGATATTAAATAATATAACACATATACACATATAAATGTTAAATGTACAGATTACAAGAGTAGTGCTTTTACATGACAGGGAAGCAAGAATATGATACATCTTATAATGAACAAATCTATGTTGAGTCAGAACTATAAATTTAATTCTCTCTGATGTTAGTGTGTTCTTCAGCTATGTTCAGCTACCTGGCACAGGAGCTGGAAATTATTGCAAAAGTCCCCCAAATTCTTGGCTCAGAGAATCTCACAGAGAGCCAGTGTGAAATGCACCAACCTGGAAGGAATAGGGCTGGAACAAAAGCATCAACAACTGCAGATGGAGGAGAGAGAACTTAGTAAATGGAATCCATGTGAGTTATCAGTCTTCCATTTTGCAGAACACAGAAGGGACAAGTGTCACTGTGTAGACACATGAATGGTGTGTGTGTAAGCAAATAAAGGTAAAACATTATCACCCTAAGTACAATAAATAGAAACAGTGGAAGTGATCAGTATAAAAGATGTTGGTGTGTCTGTGATAAATATGTTTATAAGGTAAAAGAAAATATGGTAGTAATAGATGTAGAATTGGGATACAAATTGAGAAATTTTAATTCTACCAACATATGTTTAGTTAAGGCATTAAAATACAGCAATAATCATATTTAACATTTGGTATACAAATTAAAAAGAATAATGAAATGATGGTGCTATGTAGGATCAGCATAAGAGCATAAAACATTAAAGGAGGGGGTGTGAGAGCTTCAAAACGCTTTAGGAAATTGGACAGAGCGATGGCTCCACAACTACGAGCACTTGCTAATCTTGCAAAAGACTAAGTTGGATTCCCAGCACCCACATAGCAGATTACAATAATTCTAACTTAAGTTACAGGAGATCCAGTACCCACTTTGGCCTCTGCTGACTCACAGTGATTATACAAACATATAAATTATGTATAAATCTTAACAAAAATATTGTAAGAGAAATTAGCGATCCCAATTAATGGGACTAACTCTAAACAAACAAAAATAGATCTGTTATTACTTCTATGTATACTGCCATCTTAGCCTCAGAAGGGAAGAAGTAAATAAGCAGGTAATTCAGGAGACACCGTATGTAACATAGAAACATAGTGGCTGAAAATGCCCAGATATTCACCTCCAGAAATAAACCATTTTGCACATATGTAATCAAAGAATCAAGAAACTATCTATTTTTAAGCTTAACATAGCAGTCTTGTAAAAGTCAAGTGTGTAAACGTGTTTTAAAACAAAATAATAGGTCACCTACTAAGAAAAAGACAAAAGGACTAAGCTTTAATTAAGACTTCTGGAATTATGAATGCATGTCTACAGTTTGAAAGTGCTGAAGATTCAGCTTGTGATAATTTCATTGAATATTTTTGCATCGATGTTCATAAGAGATATGGGTCTAAAGTTCTCTTTCTTTGTTGGGTCTTTCATGTCATTTAGGTATAATTGTAATTGTGGCTTCACAGAATGAATTGGGTGGTATTCCGTCTGTTTCTAGTTTGTGAAATGGTTTGATAGTATTATGTCTTCTTGGAGGGTTTGATAGAATACCACTTCTATTTCTTTAGGGGTTAAGGGACTGTTTAGATGGTTTATCTGATCCTGATTTAACTTTGGTACCTGCCAGGGTAGAAAAGTGGGATGGAGTGAGTGGATGGAAGGGGAGCACTCTCAGAGGCATGGGGAGATGAGGATGAGAAAGGGGTATTCCAGAGGGGAAACCGGGTAAAGAGATGACAATTGAAATGTAAGTAAGGATATTATGCAACAAAAAAGAAAATTGTTAAAGACTTTAAAAAAAACTTGCAGCTCAGAGTTCTAAATCTAAAATTAATAGAGACTGATTTATATTGAAAAGCTATAGATCTTGACAAGTGTTGCTGAGTACAATTAATGGAAAGCAAGAAAAATGTATTTTATCTAAAAGAAAATCAATTAATATTCAAACAAGCAAAGCAAAAGAAGACCATTAGAAAGATCAAGATGTAACTTTAATAAACACTATGTAGAGCTTAGGCAACAAAGTATGAAGACCTGATTCAAATAGCCAGTGTCCAAGAAGAAAAACAGGTGAGCCTGGCTACCTGTACAGAAACATGTAGCACCAGCATGTGGATGGCATCAGGCACATGAGGTTCCCTGACATTCGAAGGGCAGTCAGTGTAGGTGAAAGTGTCAGGCTGAGTGAGGTACATTGTCTCTAGAGAATAAGGAAGAGGATAACAAAGGATACTTGATATCCTCTGCCTTCTGTTCTCTCTGTCCCTGTCTCTGTCTATGTCTATGTCTCTGTCTGTCTGTCTGTCTGTCTGTCTGTCTGTCTCTCTCTCTCTCACACACACACACTAAATACTATGTATAGGCATATAATTTGTATTTAAGATCTCCAATACAAGGGTCATTTTATAAGCAAAAATTATGCCACGTACCTTATGGATTTATTTTAAATATGCATAATATGTGAGAACATATTACGAGTTATGGAAGTGGATCATTATTCTGAAGCAATTTATTTTACACAGTGTCACAAAGTATTTCATATTAACTCTAAGTATATTGAAGTTCCCCTTTGGAAACATATTTTAATTATTTGAGAATTAATCTGTTATTCAAAATTATAGCTAAGAGAAGAATTAAAATGATATAGGTATATAGCCCATAACACTTAAAGATTTACTAAAAAAGACATATAAAAATAAAAGAACAGAATACTTATCACTTATAATAAACCAAAAATATCTCAGATCTAAATATGTACATAAAAACAATTACATTTAAATGATCTAAACATTTGAATAAAATGTTAACTGCGATCTTTTAAATATATATTTCGCCTACTTGAGGCAACATTAAATGTAAAATGACAAATATATATGTAAAAATTTGGGGAAATTTATATAATATGAAATAAGCTTAAGAAAACTGAAATGTCTTTATTCATATTTAGAGATACTAGCCTGCTAGACAAAACAAAACAAAACAAAACAAATAAACAAAAACATCACACCAGAAACAGACCTGCCTCAAAATAATGTTTCAATATGCATAACACTTTACTATTATAAAACGTTTATTGTTGACTTTCACCGACTTCGGCAGATCTTTTTGCAAGACCTAAGATTTTAGGGCCTTAAGGAATAGGGTAGACTACAGTCATTCGGGTCAGAGTACTTTTACCCATGAACAAACCAAGAAAGTAGCTATCCAAGAAAGGTTGTTTGAATTCAGAAACACATGTTCAGGAAGACATGAAAATAAACATCTGTCAGTACATAATAAATGCTGAAGAACACCTTTTCCCAGAACTTTGATAGGACAGACCAATTTAAAGACAAGTGACTCCTGTGCACTGCAAATTGTATCTTGGAAAGCATGAAAGCAAGGCAAAAGGCCATATCCAGGGTCAGGGAACTCTAAGGACAACATTCAGCACTCAGCATGTCCTTTCACTGTATTGCTACCTTCTAACATCCAACAGGAATGTTGTCAGGAGCACAAAATCATGTCCAAGAACATTCTAAGGAACAAAATGCACTTGAGGTCAAAACCCCTCTGTGTTTGTCCTGAAGCCTCTGTCACAGTTTCCCAAAGAATTGTCCGCCATGCGTCATTCCTTTAGCCATGTTCAAACAACTCATAATATATATAAAACTAATAATTAAGTGCTAATTTATTTATTTATTTACTGTGTGTATATGCACGTTTGTGTGTACGTGTGAATGAGTCCATGTCTATGTGTATTGCTGAGTGTCAAGGCTACAGAATATGCTTTGTTGTCCTTTACCTTTTTTTTTTTTGTTTTTTTTTAAACGACTTTATTTTGCAAAACAAAGATAAATGTACAGATTTTAAACATTTTTTTGCTTTTTTGTCAGTACTTTTTTTCAGATTTTAAAATAATTTTTACATAAAACTATGAATATATTTTTTAGTCAGTACTTGATTTTTTCAAAGGCTTGACAGTATGCATTGAAAACCTAATAGTTACAATGAGCGTAAAGTACATGCAAAACAAAACACAACATGGAAGTAGTCAAAGTCTTCTTGTTTTGTAAATATTTTTTGTTATGTTTTCTTTATATCTTGGACTTCATACAGTCTGTGAGTTGTTTCTGGCGGAGTGCGAGCCTCTGGGGATAGCTTTCCAATATCAGTGACTGCATATTATGTCTGTTCTTTTGTGACTGGGTTATCTCACTCAGGGTGATATTCTCTAGATGCAGTCATTTTCTTGAGAATTTGGTTAAATCATTATTTCTGGTGGCTGAGTAGTATTCCATTGTGTAAATGTACCACAATTTTTGTATCGATTCATCTTCTGAAGGACATCTGGGTTCTTTCCAGCTTCTGGCTATTATAAATAGAGCTGCTATGAACATTGTGGTGCATATATCTTTGTTGTGTATTAAAGTGTCTCTGGGGTATATGCCCAGATGTGGAATAGCTGGGTCTTCAGGTAGTACTATATCCAATTTTCTGAGGTATCGCCAGACTGATTTCCAGAGTGGTTGTATTAGTTTGCAACCCCATCAACAGTGGAGAAGTGTTCCTCTTTCTCCCCAGCCTCGCCAGCATCTGCAGTCATCTGAGTTTTGGATCTTGGCCAATCTGACTGGTGTGAGGTGGAATCTCAGGGATGTTTTGATTTGCATTTCCCTGATGGCTAAGGATGTCCAGCACTTCCTCAGATGTTTCTTGGCCGTTTGGTGTTCCTCAACTGAGAACGTTTTGTTTAGCTCTGTACCCCATTTTTAATAGGGTTATTTGATTCTCTTGTGTCTAGCTTTTTGAGTTCCTTGTACACCTTAGATATTAGGCCTCTATCTGATGTGGTATTGGTAAAGATCTTTTCCCATTCTGTTGGTTGCCTTTTGTTTTCTTGACAATGTCCTTAGTCTTACAGAACTTTGAAATCTCATTAAATCCCATTTGTTAAACTTTGACCTTAGAGCTTGAGCCATTGGTGTTTTGTACAGAAAATTTTCTCCTGTGCCTATGTGTTCTAAGGTTTTCCCTAATTTCTCATCTAATAGTTTCAGTGTATCTGGTTTAATGTGGAGATCTTTGATTCACTTACACTTGAGCTTTGTACAAGGAGATAAGAAAGGGTCTATTTTCATTCTTTTGCATGCTGAGTGCCAGTTGGACCAGCACCATTTGTTGAATAGGCTGTCCTATTTCCATTGAATGTTTACGGCTCCTTTGTCAAAAATCAGGTGACCATATACATGAGGGCTCTATTCTGGATCTTCTATTCTATTCCATTTATCCACATGCCTATTTCTGTACCAGTACCATGCAGTTTTCAGCACAATTGCCTTGTAATATAGCTTGAGGTCAGGGATAGTGATTCCCGCAGATGATTTTTTTTTTTGGTTGTTGTTGAGGATGGATTTTGCTATTCTAGGTCTTTTGTTATTCCATATGAAATTTCACATTGATCTTTCCAATTCCTTGTAGAACTGGGTTGGAATTTTGATGGGGATTGCATTGAAACTGTAGATTGCTTTTGGTAGGATGGCCATTTTTAAGATGTTCTTTCCAATCCATGAGAATTGGAGATCTTTCCATTTTCTGAGATCCTTCTCAATTTCTATCTTTAGAGGTTTGAAGTTCTTGTCATACAGGTCCTTCACTTGCTTAGTTAGAGTCACACCAAGGTATTTCATAGTTTTTGTGACGATTGTGAAGGGTACCTTTTCCCTAATTTTTTTCTCCACATGTTTGTCCTTTGAGTATAGGAAGGCTACTGATTTGTTAGAGTTAATTTTGTATCCAGCCACTTTGCTGAACTTGTTTATCAGCTGTAGGATTTCTCTGGTGGAATTTTTGGGGTCACTCAAGTACACTATCATGTCATCGGCAAAGAGTGATGTTTTTATCTCTTCCGTTCCGATTTGTATCCCCTTGATCTCCTTTTGCTGTCTAATTGCTTCAGCCAGGACTTCCAGTACTATGTTGAAAAGGTAGGGGGAGAGTGGGCAGCCTTGTCGAGTTCCTGTTTTTAGTGGGATTGCTTCAAGTTTCTCGCCATTAAGTTTGATGTTGGCTGTTGGTTTGCTGTATATTGCTTTTATTATGTTTAAGTATGGACCTTGGATTCCTGTTCTTTCCAGGACTTTTAACATGAAGGGGTGTTGGATTTTGTCAAATGCTTTCTCAGCATCTAGTGAGATGACCATGTGATTTTGATCTTTGAGTTTGTTTATATGGTGGATTACGTTGATGGATTTCCTTATATTAAACCATCCCTGCAATCCAGGGATGAAGCCTACTTGGTCATGATGAATGATCGTTTTGATGTGTTCTTGGATTCGGTTTGCAAGGATTTTGTTGAGTATTTTTGCATCAATGTTCATAAGTGAGATTGGTCTGAAGTTCTCTTTCCTTGTAGGGTCTTTGTGTGGTTTAGGTGCGAGGGTTATTGTATCCTCAAAGAAAGAGTTAGGTAGTATTCCATCTGATTCTATGTTTTGGAATAGTTTGGAGAGTATTCGTGTTATATCCCCAATAAATATCTGATAAAATTCTGCACTGAACCTGTCTGGACCTGGGCTTTTTTTGTTTGGGAGACTTTTGATGACATCTTCTATTTCTTTAGGTATTATAGGGTTACTTAGATGGTTTACTTGTTCCTGGTTTAAATTTAGGATCTTGTATCTGTCTAGGAATTTGTCCATTTCCTTCAGATTTTCCAATTTTCTGGAGTATAAGTTTTTGTAGTAGGATCTGATGATTTCTTGAATTTCCTCAGTTTCAGTTTTTATGTCCCCACTTTCCTTTCTGATTTTGTTAATTTGTATACTCTCTCTTTGCCCTCTAGTTAGTCTGCCTAGGGGTTTATCAATCTTGTTGATTTTCTCAAAGAACCAACTCTTGGTTTTGTTAATTTTTTCAATGGTTCTTTTTGTTTCTATTTGGTCTATTTCTGCCCTAATTTTGATTATTTCTTGCCATCTACTATTTTGAGTATATCTGCTTCCTTTTGTTCTGGGGCTTTTAGCTGTGCTGTCAGGTTGCTGATGTGAGCTCTCTCCAGTGTCTTTTTGGAAGCACTTAGGGCTATGAGTTTTCCTCTCAGTACTTCTTTCATTGCATCCAATAGGTTTGGGTATGTTGTGTTTTTGTTTTCGTTGAATTCTAGAAAATCCTTAATTCCTTTTTTATTTCTTCTTTGACCCTGCTCTCATTTAACAGAGAGTTGTTTAGTTTCCATGTGTATGTGGGCTTTCTGTTGTCTTTTTTGTTGTTAAAGACCAGCCGTAGACCATGGTGATCTGAAAGGATGCGTGGGAATATTTCAATCTTCTTATATTGATTGAAGCTCGCTCTGTGTCCAATTATGTGGTCAATTTTCGAGAAGGTTTCATGGGGTGCTGAGAAGAATGTGTATTCTTTTACTTTAGGATAATATGTTCTGTATATATCTATTAATTCTAGTTGGTTCAAAGTCTCTGCTAGTTTTGCAGTGTCCTTGTTCAGTTTCTGTTTCCATGATCTGTCCATTGGTGAGAGTGGGGTATTAAAGTCTCCCATTATTATTGTGTGGGGTGAAATGTATTTTTTTGAGCTTTATTAGGGTTTCTTTTATGAATGTGGGTGCTTTTGTATTTGGAGCATATATGTTAAGGATTGAGAGTTTCTCCTGACAGATTTCCCGGTAATGAGTAAAAAGTGTCCTTCCTTATCTTTTATTGAAAACTTTTGGTTGGAAATTTAATTTATTCGATATTATAATAGCCACTACAGCTTGCTTCTTTGAGCTGTTTGCTTGGAAGTTTTTTTCCCACCCTTTTACTCTGAGATAGTATCTGTCTTTGTCTCTGAGATGAGTTTCCTGTATGCAGCAAAAGGCTGGATTTTGTTTATGTATCCAGTCTGATAGCCTATGTCTTTTTTTTTGGGAGTTGAGTCCATTTATGTTAATAGATATCAAGGAATAGTGGTTGCTGTTTCCTGCTATTATTGCTTTTGTAGGTTGAGTTGTGTCTGTGTCTCTTTCTTCTTTTGGTTTTCTTGCTTAGAAGTTTTCTTGTTGTTACTAGGATGTAGTTCCCTTTATTGTATTGGGTTTTTCCCCTATAATTCGTTGTAGTGCTAAGTTTGTGGTCACATATTGTGTAAATTTAGATTTATCTTGAAATATCTTCATCTCTCCATCTATGGTGATTGATAGTTTTGCTGGGTATAGCAGCTTGGGCTGGCACTTGTGCTCTTTTAGGGTCCGCATGATGTCTGTCCAGGCTCTTCTAGCTTTCATAGTCTCTGTTGAGAAATCGGGGGTGAGTCTGATTGGCCTGACTTTATATGTTACCTGACCTTTTTCCCTTACTGCTTTTAGTATTCTTTCTTTGCTTTGGGCACTTGATATTTTGACTATTATGTGTTAGGAGGTATTTCTTTTCTGGTCCAACCTATTTGGAGTCCTGAAAGCTTCTTTTATGCTCTTGGTCATCTCATTCTTGGGGGGTAGGGAAGTTTTCTTCTATGATTTTGTTGAAGATATATACTGTGCCTCTTAGTTGATACTCTTCTCCCTCTTCTATTCCTATTATCCTTATGTTCGGTCTTCTCATTGTTTCCTGGATTTCCTGGATATTTTGGGTTAGGAGCTTTTTGTTTTTTGCATCTTCTCTGGCTTTTTTTTTTTTTTTTTTTTTTTAATGTTTACAATGTTGTCTTCTGCCCCCGAGATTCTCTCTTCCATCTCTTGTAATCTATTGGAAATGCTTGCCTCTGTGACTCTTGATTTCTTTTTTAGGTGTTCTACCTCTAGGGTTATCTCTTTAGTGTTTACTTTATTGTGTCAATTTCTGTTTTAAGTTCTCTCTTCCATTCCTTTACCTCTTTGGTTGTGTTTTCCTGTAGTTCTTTGAGTTTTTTTGTTTCCTCTTTAAAAGCTTCTGAATCTTTTTGCTTTTCCTCTCGTTCTTGTTTAATTATCTCTATCAGCATCTTGAGGTATGATTTCAGGTCTGTGTCTTCCTTTTCTGGAGTGTTTGGAGTTCCGATGTTTGCTGTTATGGGAGAGCTGGGTTCTGGTGTTGCCAGGTTGTCTTGGTTTCCTTGGGATATACTCTCGCTTTCCTCTTGCCATTTTGTTGTCAGTGATATGTTTTTGCCTTTCCCTTGTATCTGGTCTGTGTCCCTGGATCTCCACTGGTCCAGGTGGCAGATGGGTTGAGCCCTGTTCTATGCCTCAGAGTCGCCGGGTGGGAACAGAAGTTTCAAAGTTTTGTCCCTGGTCGCTGGATCAGGCAGGGCAGGGCAGGGCAAGGCAGGGGGTGCACTTTCTGTGTGCACTCTGCAGAGATCTCTCTGCTCCCTGGCAGCCCAGGTCTCCCACCCACCAGTTGCTCAGCCTCTACGAGCCGCCGTTCTGGGTGGCAGATGGGCCAGGCTCCGCTCTGCCTCCTGAAGTCGCTGCCGGGTGGAAACAGAAGTTCCTAAGTTCTGTTCCAGGTCACTGGATCAGGCAGGGCAAGGCAGGTCAAGGCAGGGGGTCCACTTTCTGTGTGCACTCTGCAGAGATCCCGCCGCTCCCCAGCAGCCTAAGTCTCCCACTCACCAGTTGTTCAGCCTTACGAGCTGCCGTTCCGGGTGGCAGATGGGCCAGGCTCCGCTCTGGGTCCAGAAGTCGCTGCATGGGTGGAAACAGAAGTCCCTAAGTTCTGTTCCCGGTCACAGTTGTTCAGCCTTTATGAGCTGCTGTTCCCGGTGGCAGATGGGCTAGGCTCTGCTCTGCCTCGTTGTCCTTTTCAATCACCATCCTTGTAATTCTTTTTTAACCAGGGTCACTCAATTAACCTAGAGCTTACAGAACTGTCTAGTGTAGCCCGCCACCAAGTTTTAGGACACCTCCTGTATCTTCTTGCCCAGAGGTAGAATAAAAAGTATACACTTTTGTGTATGGAGTTTTACACAGGTCTTGGGATCTGACTTGATGTTCTTATATTTATAGGCCAGCCACTCTAGAGATTTTGGCATCATCTCTCTGGCTTGATTAAAGAGTTTATTATATATATATATATATATATCTCTGTGTGTGTTTGTGTGTGTGCATATATATTTATGTGTGTATAATTTTATATTATTCTATTATAATATATGCAATTAATATAATATACAATGTATAATATATAGTATATAGATATTATATAGCTGTAATAATATTTAGTAATAATAAATATTATATTTATATATTATATATTCTAATTTTAAAATGTAATGCGTAATATATTATGTAATAGTACTTTTTAATATAATATATTTCTTTATGCTTTTTAATATTTGAAATTAAAATGAAATTATACTATTTTCTTCTTTCCTTTCAGACTTCAAAACCCTCCCATGGGCTCCCCAATCCTTTGGGCTTTCTCAAATTCAGGTTTTCTTTCTCCTTTAATTGCTTTGATATTTAATACATTTCATACATACACACATAAACACTGATATGTGCACACACAGCTAAACATACAAATACAATTCTTTGTCTATGCAATGTTGCTATTATATGTGTGATTTCAGAGCTTACCATGTGGTATTGGATAATCAATTGGGAACTTTTCTCTGGAGAAAGGTAGTTTTGCTCTCAGCATTTCTATTTGCTTGCAGTTTATGTGTATGTGTGAGATCATATGAGCTCTCCCTCTCCCATGTTACCATTCCTATTGGTGTTCATCTTGGTTAGGTCTTACTAAGGAATAGGTGGTTTGACACTACATGATTATAACTTGTCTATCATTACTAGGAGACATGGTCTGACAGCAGACTCTGTATTCCTCTAGCTTGTACAATCTTTCTGCTCAATGTTATAACATGGTACCTAAGCCCAGAGTGCAGGAATTGTTGTGGAGATATACTAGTTGGATTCGGCTATTCCATTACCTTTCTCTGTATTTTGATCCACTGATCTTTTCTGTTATGATCTTTCATGTAAAGAGAAGGTTCTTTGTTGATAGGTAAAACTACACTAATTTGGATATAGAGAGAAATACTCAGATGCAGTTAAAAAATTAAATGTGCCAACTACATAGGACTGGTAAGGCCATAGATTTTAGAGGAGTATCTACTATTGTCATTTATGCAAACTAGCCTAATTTCTAACTGTGTTCTAAATAATAGATTTTTTAAATCTGCAAAGCAAAAGCTAAAATAGTTGGAAGAGTAAATAAACCTAATTACCTTTAGAAAGTTTAAATTATTTATCTAAACACTGGTACAATTTGGCAATTAATTAATCAGTTCCTTAAGACTCAACAATATGAAAACTATCTGAATGCTCCCGATTGCTACATTAATATGATTGTTTGGGAGAGATAAGAAAAAGTCATCTCTTCAATATAGTTCATGGGAGAAACAAGTATATAGAAGAGACATCTAGGATTTTTAACAATTAGAGACACTTGAATTTAAAATATATTTCCTTGCATAGTAATTCTAGCATGGTTGTCGAAAGATGAGGTGTTAGCCATTTCCTTTTTAACAGAATACTTTACTATTCAGTAAAGATGAAGTAAACTATCAGTATATGAATAAAACTGACAATTTTTAAAAGTCATATAAATTATGCACCAAACTAATGATTGAAAGTGAATAATTTCTAATGGCTGGTTTTGTGTGTCAACTTGACACAAGCTGAAATTATCACAAAGAAAGTAGCCCCACTTGAGGAAATGCCTCCATTAGAGCCATCTGTAAAGCATTTTCTCAATTAGTGATTAAGGGTGGGAGGACACATTGTGAGTGGTGCCATCCCTGGGCTGGTAGACTTGGATTCTATAAGAAAGTAAACTGAACAAGGCAGGGGAAGCAAGCCAGTAAGCAACAACCCTCCATGGCCTCTGCATTAGCTGCTGCTTCCTGACCTGCTTGAGTTCCAGTCCTGACTTTCTTTGGTGATGAACAGCAATGTGAGAGTATAAGGCGAATAATTCTCTTCCTTCCCAACTTGCCTCTTGGTTATGACATTTTCTGTAGGTATACAAACCCTAACTAAAACATGATTCTATTTATATAAATCATAGGAAAGGCAAAGAAGTATGATAAATCAAACATGAAATCACATAAAGAAACTCTGATTAGAAGGAACATATGAGGTTACAGGGGTATGTGATTAATCATGCAACAATGCATATATCATTAATTAGTATGGACTGTTTCAGATATGCTTTATGGTACAATACATTGATTCTCTGAAAATAAAGATTAGGATTTTTGATGAGAGCGGAAGTCTTATTCTTTTTATCTACAAAAGAATACGCATATATTATTATATATATATATGTATATATATAATGTATACATATATATATATACACACATAACATATTCATGCTACTGATAATTCGTGGAAGATACAAAATATCACAAATTTTCCTTAGAGACACACACATGTACTTGAAGATACTAGAAAGTAAACCACCTAGGTAATTTAACTCAATGGGAAAATGTATTTTTAATAAATAATAATCCTTTTGGGTTTTTTCATGTGGAAATTCTCTGAGCAAACTTAAATTTGGTAACAGATGTAAATGTAAAGGCCAGGAATGATGGTGGTATATATATATATTTTTTTTTAAATTGGATACTTGTGGGACCTGGTGCTACAATCCCACACAGCTCTCTGGTTAAAGACAGGGGCTCTGACGCTGGGTCCAGCTGGCAAGCAAGAGCTCAGTTGGTCGGGGAGAGAACCGAGCTCAGCTACAGATTCCATGCTGGGTCTAGAAAATCAGCTCTACTGCTTCTGCTGCTGAACTCGGCACACTTGTTTCTGCCACAGCCACGAGGCACCAGACCATGCTGAACTTATCCATTGAGAGGTTTTGGCATAGGATGAAAGAAGCTTCAAGAGAGAAATTTCTTCCCAATCTGTGGTGTTATCAGCTCTTTTGAACAAAGGATCTCAGGCAGAAGAATGATTTTTACATGTATCTCCTTACTTTTAACCCAAGCTCCAGTATATCTACAGTTTTAAAATGTTTCAATTCTGACAACTGGTATTGCCTATTGGTTTGGCAGGAGAGCTTGGGAAGAACTTGTCTACATATTTGTGGATGGTCCTGTTTCTGCCTAAAGCTTATGCGACCTGTGGTCACGTCTACCTGCAGAGAGTCAGGTCTTGTAGCATTGCCAATGTCCTTAAGAGCCATGCACTACTATGGCAGCATAAAGATTCCTGATTCTTGAAGATTGGGAAGCTTTCTGCCATCTCATTTATCATAACTGGGGCTTCTACCTTTTTTACTGAGAGTCAGGGTTCCCAACATAGCCTACCCACCTCACAAATATTCTCTGTATTTACATCTCAAATGTTATTGTCTTTCCTTAATCTCAGGACTCTGGAGGCTGGAGCATGTAGATTTCTATGAAATTGAGGACATCCTGGACTATATAACAAGTTCCATGCCAGCCAAGACTATGGAGAAGGGATCTTTCTTCAAAATAAGAAAATAAACATCATAAAGCAAGAAAATTTCTAGAAAAAAATATTCAGTACTTAGGAAGCTGTGACAGGAATGTGTGTGTGTGTGTGTGTGTGTGTGTGTGTGTGTGTATTATTGGCTTCAAAAAATAAAATAAAATTTAGAGTCCAATATATTGATTGCATAACCTGCACAACAATTTTAATTAATTCTTAACTGAAAAAAAAGAAAGTGATTGGGAGGGAGAGAGAACAATGAGAGAAAGAGGGTTAAAAAGAGGGCTGAAAGGAAGGAGATGATGAGAGGGGAGAGGGGGAGGGAGGAAGAAGGAGGCAAGATAGTAAGGAGGGATGCAGGCAAACAAGGAAAAAGCAACACACTGTTTGAGAAATAATGGAAATCAAAAATGTGTAATCAGAATTAAAACTTCTGCATATGCTAAGAATAAATTAAATAAATATAATGTGACTTCACAGGTGCTATAAAATTTTCAAAGTGTATATGTGAAACATAAGTGAAACATTGTACAGTCTGCCTTAATGCAAAAATATAAATGTATTTATTTCTATAATGATAGAAAGTAACACAATTAGAAAGAGATACAAAAGTTTGAATAGAAACTTCACCAAGAAAAGATATACAAAATGTCAAATAAACACACCAGAAGCTGTATTATTTCTCACAAGTTTTAAAAATGAGATTCCTTTTCTCACATACAGACACACACCCACACAGAGAGAGAGTGAGAGAGAGAGAGAGAGAGAGAGAGAGAGAGAGAGAGAGAGAGAGAGAGAGAGAGAGAGAGAGAAGGCAGAAAGACAGACAGACAGACAGACAGATGAATGATGATAATAGAATAGTGTAGAGTTTTGGGGTTCTGGAGATGTCCAATGTTGATGAGTGAGCCTCTGTATGGAGGGTAATGTGGTAAAACAGCTTTGCAAATATGGTTTAACAGTTTCTTTAAGCTGTTAAACTGTTAAATATACCTCTTTGTGATAAACAGCAAGAAAGTTCAATTCTAGGTGCTAACGCAAAAGAAGTTCAAAAATATAACCACAAAATAACCAGAAACTTCAATTTCAACTGGAACTGAACCAACTCCATATAAGAAAATGACCGTTCATTGATAACCCATTGGTATCATGCACAGAGCACTGTGATGGACTTGTCAAGTGAGATATGGATGGGTTAATTTCAAAAAGCTAGTGAGGGTAAAAAATCCACATATACAAAATTTGTGCTGGGTTACTCTGATTCCATGGAACTGGAGGATAAACTAGAGATTAATCTCCTGTGTTAAAATAAAAGGTAGAATTTTCTTGAGGATTCCCAGGGATTTACAGACCCAGCAGAAGGCAATTAGCAATATTTTATATTTTAATCCAGGTGATAGTTGCAAGATATAGACAGGAAGTTTTGTTACTTATTAGGCTGTATGAAAGTGTTTTGCCAATAAAAGTGGTGTTTGTTCAATGTCTGGACAAGTCATGCCTAGTTAACCAGTTACAGGTGAAGCTCCATTAATCTCATCTCAGCATTTACTATTGCTAGAAATTATAACATCTAAGAGAATGTAGGATCAAACCTTAGCTGCTTTTATTTTTGTTTTTTATTCTTTTTATTATTATTACTTTTTAATGAATTTCTCGGGTCCAAACTATGATTTCTTTCTCCCTTTGAATGCATTCATTTTGAATTTTAATATTCTGTTACATATTTAGATACTATTATATACATGTTACCTTGGATACACTTGAGCTTTTTACTTACCTATATCCCACCACCAACCCTGGGAGTTGCATATTTCCATTCATTCTCCTGGCACTCTGGGCTTCCATCCTCTGTCTCTCCTGAAACCCGACCCTGCCTGCCTGTTGGTCTGAGATGTTAGGTGTACCTCATCTACATGTGGAAGAGCTCAGGTATTGTCCTTACATGACTGATGGCCACAAATCTCTGGGGTGCTGTGTGACAGGGGCCTGGAGCTGTGGTTGCAGGTAAAGCTCCTACCATCCTTTCAGGTTATCAAGGGTTTCAAGCCTTTAGCTTGACTTTACCAGTATTCCTCTCATTGGCCACTGCCCTGTCATTGGACAGTGACCCTCTTTTGGATGAAGGGTTAGTGTAGACCTTTTACCAATCTTTAGGCTGTAGTTTGTCCTATCAACAGTGTCTGTTGCCTTACAGAAGCCTCCCAAATTTATAATGTCTAATTTATCAATAGTTGATCTTAGAACCTGAGCTACTGGCATTCGGTCCAGGAGATTGTCTCCTGTACCAATTTACTCAATACTATTTCCCAGTTTCCCTTCTATGTACCTGGTTGTACATAGAGGTCCTTGATTTACTTGGACTTGAGTTGTGTGAAGGGTCCTAAATATAGATCTAATTGCATCCTTCTACATGAAGACAACCAGTTAGACCAGCACTATTGGTTAAAGATGCTTTCCTTTTTCTATTAAATGTATTTGACTTCTTTGTAAAAATCCAAGTGTTCAGGGGAGTATTGGTTTATTTCTCAGTCTTCAATTCTGTTCCATTAATAAACCTGCCTATTTCTCTACCAATACTATGCCATTTTTATCATGATTGCTCTGTAGTACAGATTGAGGTCAGGAATGGTGATTTAGAACAAATCAAGATTGTTTCCAAAAGGAGCCTTGGTCTAGACTAAGCATTCAGTGGTAAAGCATTCAGTGTTCAAAAAACTATATAAAGAGGTTAATGATGTCAGTTACTCTGCATCATAAAGTTCTTATGGTTTCTTCAGCAAATAGTATGTTTAATGAGCTAAGTTGTCTCAAAGATAAAAGTATGCTAAGGAATTCAGAAAGATAAAGTATTCATTGTACAGCACTAATCATAATGACTTAATTAGGTGTTAATGTGGATTTTACTCTCATTATCATTTAATGGTAACTGGATATTTAAGTGTTCAGTTAGCATTTCCATAATCATAGTCTAGTAAGGACATATTTCTTTGCAACACAGAACTTGGAGAAAAGTATTTATTGTTATAAATTAATTCTAAAGAAAAAAATACCCATTTTCAACTCTCTATCTTAGGCTTGGTGGTAGAGTTGAATGAGGTATTACTGTACACTATCTTTTCCTTTAAAATTCATGTGTGTGTGTGTGTGTGT
The DNA here is from genome assembly GCF_963924665.1 of Micromys minutus. Classification (NCBI taxonomy): domain Eukaryota; kingdom Metazoa; phylum Chordata; class Mammalia; order Rodentia; family Muridae; genus Micromys; species Micromys minutus. Next base: position 39,321,819 of record NC_137979.1, on the reverse strand, counting down.
GTGTGTGTGTGTGTGAGTGAGTGACTGTGTGTGTATGTGATTATATATGTGTGTACCTGTCCCCACAGAGAGCAGAAGAAAATATTGGAGCCACTAGAGCAAAGTTCTAGTGTTCCAGCCAGTTATGAATTGCCCAACATAGGAATTAGGATCTAAATTCCATGAAGTGCAGCAAACACTGAACTAACTAACCATTTCCCTACTCTCTTCTAACACAACTTCTGCTTAGGATAAGTTGTGTAATTAGAAGGAAGAAGTTGCCATCTAACATAATCCTCAAAGGTGTTAAGAGGTCACTTTACCTGCGTTATTGAGTTAATAGTCTTTTGTGAGTTGGTGTCAAAGAAAATTCATTAAACTGTAATCATGTCTTAGCAGGTGCTATCCCAGGAGTGTTTACAAATTTTATCTTTAAAAAGCTCTCTTACAACTCCATTTTTACCTGTACTTATTCTATCATCAAGGTAAAGATAACAAAGCAAGTGATTCCTAAAAGTTGTATATAAAATACATACGTGAACTCAAATTTCAGAATAAAATCCCTGTTTCAAGGATTATATTCAGATTTTCACTGACATCCCTTATTTATAGGTGCCCTAAAAATGGGGGCACCATCACCACTTCTTCCCTCACTGTTATCTAGAAGACATGGTGTGCCATGAAGTTAGCAGTTCCACCATAAGTACATACGGGAAGCCCAACTATATATATGTACTGGGCAGATTCCCTGATCTTCAGTTTTACATTCATTGTATGTAAAGTACAAATGACAACTTTTTCTTTAGTGCTGGGAGAAACTTCAGTTGATTACAGGATATTGTCTACTAATTTGTCTTTTACAGAGCTAGAAACAGAGAACCAGGAAAAATACAATATGCAACCCCATGAATTATTGAAATTCAGATCAATCACTTATCCCATAGCTTCAAATATTTTTATATAATTTATGTAGCAGTGTATCCAGAAATATATTTATTCAATGTCAATCTACCTGTACACAAGGTACACAGTCTAGTTATAGCAGTAGAATGACACCGTTTTAAACAGTTCCTAATTTTCCAAGTTTGACTTAACACTCCATCGCATTGCAGAGGATGTGTGCATAGCTTTAGAAATTATTTATTTGAGCCAACAATTTAAAAAATCCAGTCACAAATCATTGTGCTGACCTCCTTTCAAAACTCTCATGTGGATTTTCTTTCTAGATTTGTACAAATAACTTATAACATCCCAAAACAACCCATGAATACAAGAATAACAATTGAAAACCGTGCAAGGGGAACAACTCCAGGGGAGAAAAATAAACATCCATTTTTTTTAATTACTGGAGCACTAATGAAAACACTGAATCAAAAAATGGCTCGATTCTAAGTGTTATCAAGCAAAGGACAATAACCATGAAAGTTCCCCCCATACACGTCACAGCAAGTGGAAGAAAAAGGGCTGATCAGCCCCTGAAAGAATGCATATATTAGTCCTCAGCTTCACTGTTCCTGACTATGGGTTCCAATTTAATTTTCATAGAAATGGAATTCCTCTTGTGCCCCAGAGATCCCTGGCAAGTATCTAAGAATCTGTTTGGGAAAGAAGTTCAAATTAAATGAAACTCAGGTTACTATGACGGGAGTGGAGGCTGTCAGCCACTAGGAGGGACCAAATTTGTCTTTGCAAAGGTAGCCAGAGTCGATTTGAAAACAAACTGAAAACTCTAATATTAGAATCCATCATGGAGAATAAAGAAAATTTTATCTCTGTTGTTCTATTTTCTCATACAGCAACTGTATTCTTAGCATCGTGCTTATATTCTTTCTTTTCCCCTTCTCTTTCTTTTACACACGTGAATAGACCACTAGGAAGCAAACAAAACTGAGCTTGGTGTGGTGGTTTATATCTGTAATTCCCTCACTTTGGAGGCTGAAGCAGGGGGTTGGTTATGAGTTTGTGACAGTCCTGGGGCAACAGAATAAGAGCCTGTGTCAAAAGAAAACTACAAAATAAAACAAACAGGAAAATAAAAAAACAAGCAAGCATGCTTGTAAACAAACAAACAAACAAAAAACAGAAAGCACATGTGCCCAAGTTATGAAAATGTAAGCTACTTTAGAATTGGTAAAATGGATATCCCTATTCAGTATAATTCTAACATAGTTTCTCATCTCTAAGGAATACATTAAACTATTTTTTAAAATTTTTATTTCATCAACACAAATGCATTAGGATACCCAGAAATAAACCACATAGTTTTGATAATTAACATTGTGAATATTTTAATGGGTGTGTAACTGAATATTTTTTGTGTAAATTTGAATGCAGATGTGTGTGCAGGTACATGTATGTGTGAAGGTACATGCATATGCAGGTGCTTGTATATGCATGTCCATGTATCTCTGTATGTGAGTGTGCACTTGTATGTCTGTGTGAAGACAATACCACATGGTGATGTCTACCTCTTTGATTGAGGTCTCTCTGTGTGCTTATGAAACTCATGACATATGATATTATGTCTTCTCTGCAAGCGGTCTCAGCCACCTGCCCTTATCTGCCAGAGTGATGATGTTAAACAGGAACAACCGTAAAACCATGGTTTTTTGGGTTTCCAAGGATCCAATTCTGGTCTCCATGCTCACAAGGCAAACATATTATCAGCTGAGTTATCTCTGGAGCCCAACCACTGAATTTATAACATAAGTTTAATTCTGATTTGACAGTGTTCAAATCTATAACTTGATCCTTCCTCTATCCTATACTTAACAATCTTGTTTATATCTCTCAAAACCTCTAGCAGCAGGCATATTTCTCAAATCAATTTTAATGCTATTGGGCTGAAATAAAATAGGCTCTGCTACATAATCTGGGTGAGATGTTGGATGTCTAATAGACTATCTTCCTCAGCCATGAAATTATGAGGTAGTAAAGATAAAGAAACCTACCTAGTCACTGAAGACTCACTGAGAATTGGCAACTCCAAGGCCATTTTTGCGTTGGTGGGAGCAGCTTTGAAGACAAGGAACAACCCTTCTCTGGGGATATTTTATGCCACGTGACTTGCTTTATATTTAGCATCCAGATTCTCACTCTGAAAGTTTGGATTACAAAAAAATGGAGGCAAAGAGCTTCATGTCTGTTCCCTGTGGTAACTTTCCACAGATTGAGGGAGACACTGCAATGTCTAGGTGCTGAGGGCCCTGAACATACCCCAGTTATTCCAAATCACGGCTATTTTGTTGTTAGAATATAATTTTGTTTCTGCTGTTGTTTGTTTTTGACTTGTGGGAAACAGTAGTTATTCTACCTTGTAGACATGCATAAACCTCATCTTTATTGTTTTGTTATACTACAAAAAGATCTGGGTAATTTAAAAGAATACTAGCTAATATTATAAGTCTTTTATATATTATGTAAGTCTGAATCTCTCTGGTCTGGGATTCATATATCAACATAAGTGAGATCACAGTTTGCTTTTGATAGATTATAATGCTTGTATAGCAGAAAATGTCCTTGTCTGGCATTATTGAGAAGAGAGGCCCTGGGTCCTGTGAAGACTTGATGCCCCAGTATAGGGGAATGCCAGGGCAGTGAGGTGGGAGAGGGAGGATGGGTGGATGGGGAAGCATCCTCACAGAAGCAGAGGGTGGGGTACAGTAGGGGTTTACAGAGGAGAAACTGGAAAAGAAGATAACATTTGAAATGTAAATAAATAAAATATCCAATAAAAGTATTTCTTGTCTTGTGGAACTATTCATCCAGGCTCAAAGCCACCCTGACCTCTGTCTTCCTAACATCAGTCACTCATTTTATTTTTCTCTGTATCTTTATTATGAGACATTTTGACAATATTTGATATTCTCAGACAATCCAGAATGATAATATTATCTTAAAATCCTTATATGCAAGGCTAATCATAGTAGTATAATCATTATATCCTAGTACATAAGAGGCAAAATTAGGAGCATCTTTGAATTTGTGGATATCCTGGTCTATACTGCAAGTTCCAAAATAGCTAGAACAAATAGAAATACTCTGTTTCTAATAACAACAAGTGTGTGTGTGTGTGTGTGTGTGTGTGTGTGTGTGTGTGTGTGTGTGTGTGTCTGTGTGTTACATACATTCTGCTTCTTGGAATTAGAACATATGTGTGCATATCTAAGGTACAGTGAAGTAGGGGCATTATTTTATCTGTTATAGGCTTGGTTTAAATATTTCCATATATTATCATTCTTAATCCTTCATCAATTATAGTGCATAGTAAAGATAGTATAAACATGCTTACTTTTCTTATGCTCATCTTTTTAAGTCTATTTACTATCTTTGCAATGTTACCCAAAATGTCTATGTGCATCCCTGACCTTCCTTACCCTCTCACATTCAGTCTCCTCCTTTCTATTTTTCTATTTCTCTAGGCAATGTCTATTCATAATATAATTCGTATTGCCCAGTAACTACTTTTTGTTCAAAACACAGACGTTTTCTCTTTTCAACATGTTTTGTGATTCTTCCAGGTAGAGTCTGTTCTTTCCCTTGCAGATACATAATAGTTGGAGGAGACATTCACTACACAAATGCCAACATTATGTTATGAGAGTCATCATAAGTATTCCTCTGTTTTATGTTCTGAATTCTAGGAAAAAAGATTTCATTTCATTCATCTTTTGACACTTAGGTAAAATTTAGAAACTTCACTTTAGAAGTGCAGAGGAAAGGGCAAATTATAAACCTAATAGTGTAGATTCTCTCAGACAGGAGATTAATTCAATCACACTATAATCCTCTTGATCTCACAAGAGCCATTTTTATTTTTTATTATTATTATTGGTTATTTGGTTTACTGACATTTCAAATTTTATCAACCTTCCTGGTTTCCTCTCTGAAAACTTCCCAACCCACTCCCCTCCATCCTACCTCAACGACCGTGCTCCCCCACCCAGCGCCCACTCCTGTCCCACTGCCCAGGCTAGCATTACACTGCCGTCATCCACCATGTTGTGTTTTCCCAAAACAGATAAAGATAAAGTCGATGATGACGAAGATGAAGAAAAAGAATAAATCCCCTCACCCCCCCAAAAAAGAGCATGCTTGAAAATGGCAGAGTAAAGTCTATTACTTTGTGTACAGGCTTTAAAAATTAAAGTGAGTATAAAAAAATGAAGAAGAAAATGGCGATGACAATGATGAAGAATAAGAAACTTTGTATGTTTTTTTTTTTTTTTTTTTTCAAAGATTAAATTTGGGGCTGGGGAGATGGTTCAGAGGTTTACAGCACTGACTGCACTTCCAAAGGTCCCTAGTTTAATTTCTAACATCCACATAGTGGCTAAGAGCCATCTATAATGAAATCTGGTTCCCTCCTCTGACATGCAGGCAGAATACTGTGAATATAATAAATAAATCTTCAAAATAATTAAAAAGAAAGCAAAAAAATAAATGAGCCAAGGAAGCCAGCATAAGAGAGCCCTTATGCTTTCCAACTTCCTTTCATTCTTTTTATTTTCATTTATATTCTAGCTGTTGCCCACTCCAGGTCCAACCACCCACAGTTTCTCATCCCATTCCTCCTCTCCCTTGCCTCCAAAAGGGTGACTCTCCACCAAACCTCCCCCTTCCCTGGGGCTTCAAATCTCTAGAGCAATAGGCTCATCTTCTTCCACTGAGGCCAGATCACAATGTTCTCTGCTCTATATGTCCCAGGAGCTGTGGACCAGTCAGACTATACTGCTTGGCTGGTGGCTTAGTCTCTCAGAGCTCCCTGGAGTCTGAGTTAGTTAAGACTACTGATCTTCCTATGGGGTCACCTTCCTTTTCAGCTTCTTCAATCCTTTCTCTAATTCAACCATAAGGGTCCCTGACTTTACTCCAGTGGTTGGGTTTAACTATCTTTGTCTATCTCAGTCTGCTGCTGGTAGGGCCTCTCAAAGCTAGGCTCCTGTCTTTAAGCATATCATAGCATGAGAATAGCATTAGGGTTTGGTGCCACCCCTTCCCCCCAATTAGATGGATACCAAGTTAGGCCTATTTTTGTTTTTTATTTGACTTCCTTTCATGAAGATATAAGCTGAAAATAAACCCTTTGCTCTTCAAGTTGTGTTTGTTCACAGTGTTTTATCACAGCACTATAAAGCAATCTAGAGCAACTGCCCTTGCATATCTCAGGCGAGAATGATATAATAGGCCTACAATGGTTGGAAGAATAATACAGGACAGTGTTTTTAAAGTTAAAATCCAGTGTAGAATACTAAATGTATTTCTCATATTAGGATAGAATACTAAATGTATTTCTCATATTATGAACAACCCTCTTTGCTTGAAAACCTTCAAAATCTTCCCTTTTTAAACTCTACCATATCACATATTTATGTTACTCCTTGGTAAATTGAACTTGATGATTATCTTACTGTTAACATAATCCCATCTAATGTCTCTCTGTAAATGAGACCATTTGTGAACTCAGTATGTCCTTCAAGAGCAGTCTTAAGTAAGGTGCTTAATGCTAATTTTGTGTAGAAAAAGAGAGCATAGAATTTCTCTCTGTCTCTCTGTCTTTCTGTCTCTGTCTCTCTCTCTCTCTCTCTTTCTGTCTTTCTGTCTCTCTCCCCCTCCCTCCCTCCTTACCTCTCTGTCTTTCTCTGTCTCTCTCTCTGTCTCTCTCTATCTCTGTCTCTCTCTATCTCTGTCTCTCTCTATCTCTGTCTCTCTCTGTCTGTCTCTCTCTCTCTCTCTCTCTCAATCTCTCTGTCTCTCTCTATCTATCTATCTATCTATCTATCTATCTATCTATCTATCTATCTATCTATCTTTCTTTTAATTCCTAACAGAAAGAGCGTTCTTGCTTGACTAGTGATAGAGGCAGTATATCTGTGATAGTTCAAGAATCAAGCTAAAATGATCAACAATCTAAACTGTAAAATGTATATATTATTCAAATTCTTATAGCCAACTTGCTAGAGAATCCAGTACCAGACCACTTCGCTTGTCACCCAGTGTGTATGACCAGAAACAACATCCTGTTCCGTGAGGATTGCATGTCTATCTGCACACTTATATCTCCTGGAGCATTCCCTTATGTGACAATGACAGTAACTGTTTCTTAATCTCGAGATTTCTCCAGTAAGGTGAAGAATAATTTTGCAATTTTCCAAATAATTATCTACAATTCTATGCAACCCACATTTCCCTCAAAACTATGTTATAACATGCTCATCTTTGTACTTTTACATTAATTAATATTCATTTAAAGTACCCAAATCATTTTATAATTACAAGAAAACAATAAAAGTTTGATGTTAATATTAAATCTGTAATAAGGGTGATTAATATCAGATCTGGAATTGATGGTTATGATGCTTTAGAACAAAAAATCCTACTTTGAGTATGGGATGCGGGCCTTATCTCCATGGTGTTCCCTGCATACCAAATAATTACCAATTTTCAAGGGTACTTTGTGTTTCCTTACAGAGAATAATAGTGACTCCATGCTTTCAAATATTTGAATCTTATAGAAAGAAAGCATTTGCGAATGATTCTCAAAGACCTGATTAATGGAACATCCTAATACTAGAATAAATAAAAGCTACAAAGTTGATAGACATAATGGTGCATATCTAGAATCCTAGTACAGGATGAGGTTAGGAGGATTGCGACAAGTTTGAGTTCTAGGCCAGAATACGCTACATGACAACACCTTGTCTGTACAATGTAAAAGTGTTGGAGTTTTTACTATTGTAAAGTATTGTGAAATTATACTCTTACAAAACTGCTTTTGCTTTTCACTCACACAACAATCAAGATGAAAAATAATATTATTTGATGAAAACTATTTAAATATCAAGACTCACAAATGACACAGTATCAATTTGCTATAACCCAGTTTCTCTTATTCCTTAAATAGTGCATATACCATGATTGCAAATACTTATAACCTATTAATAGAGCACATACATATTTGATTTTTCCCTCTGACTTGAATATGCTTGAATGCAGTGTGATATAATATAACAATATTTTTTTCATTATAATATTCAACTTGTATAACATAAGTGATATAAACAGAACACACTTTTCTATACCCCTTTTATTTTTGGTCCAATTAAGCTTCCTTTTAATACTTTCTTTTATTCAAAAGAAAGGCTTTCTTCACTACATATTATAATTTATACTAGGCTGAGGCAGAGGAATTGCTTCCTGTTCAAAGCCAACTTAGACTACATGTTTTATTTCAATCCAGCACATGTTATAGAATAACAGCCTAAACTATCTAAAAGAAATAAAGTACTTTCTATAAATTATTTTTATTTAAAATATTTGGAGTATATATAAAAGATTACCATTACAACCTGAGAACAGCTACAAAAATACATTTTTGTTGTAAGAAAACATTAGAAATGACCATTGAAAATAAACAATCCTGAGTAAGTGATGGAGTAGCATTTCAGGAAAAGAGAATCTCTTATGTAATGTTTAAATTTGAATTTTTAAAAGACCCCTATCTGAGAAAATAGCATGTTATAAACGAGCAAGTTACTTTTTGACCTGTTATTTAATGGTCAAATAATAAAACTTCTCCATATCTAGGGACTCTTAAGAAATATTATTTTGAAGTGCCTTTATCAAAATCCACACCTGCAGCTTTATGTTTCTATTAGTCTAGACTTGGTCCGACATGATTCATTTATGCCAGGATGACACTGATCCTGAGAATGCCTTAAGTACCACCTTTGAAAGTCACCCTGCCGCTGTGTTGCTCTACTCAGTGTGAAAGACATGTCCGGGTTAGTTCTTCCACATCCTGACACTGCATCTTCCATCCCCCAGCACTGACTTTGAAGTGGACCCATTACTTTATGCATATTGCTTCACTCAATTATGGAAAGAAAATGTCTCTCTGAAAAGACATTTCAGACTGGGATGAATATTCCGATTGCTGTCTAAACAGCAGATTACTTAGTTGTTAAGACAGTAGTGATATTATGAAAAACACCTGCCACTCTTAAGTCTTCCTGGGGAGTCTCCCAAAACTCCATAAACTCTTAATCACAGCAGCTTGGCAGAACACTCATTCCTCAAGCTTGCTTTCAGCAGTATGAAATGTAATATAGGAATGTAAAAAACTGTGCAATCTAGAACTTTTGGGGATTTCCTCTTGTAAATACCACTTTACAAAATTGTATGGCAGCCAGGTAGTTATATTCCCTCAAACATTTTGTTTTCTTGAAGTTCTTCTAGGGTCCTAATAGGAAAGAATAGATTAATAGTATTTAATGCATTAATAACTGACTCAAAGTATCACAAAAATCAAATAGGCTAACTAAACATTTTTTTCTGTTTTATACAGATCTATCCAATAGATTATAATTTTAATTGAATTATCATATTTGGACAACTTGCTGGCATGACATTGAATGTAGGATGTGTGTGTGTGTGTGTGTGTGTGTGTGTGTGTATTATTTCAATTGTGGTTTTATTCCTTATCACAATTTTCTATTTATGCTGAACTCTGATTGTCCCTCTTCATATAGTTGCATTTATAAAAGGTTCATTTCAATACTCTTCCTTAGCTGCTTGTACTCATCCACGTGCTTTTTCCCTTCTCAGGAATTTGTTCATTTAGTTTAAAATTTTCTAAAATTCTTAACTTTCTACACTTTGGCAAGTCTGTAATACATACTTCAGAAGCATTCTATGTGTTCCATTAATTAGCATGCCTTCATTACATTTAAATAAAATGCTAATTTACTCTCTTCAATATTTAATGAGTCCATAGAAAACTGTTTGAACACTGCACCTCAAACATAACTTTTTTAAAAATATTATTTTAAAAAACAAAAATAAATGTATAAATTTTAAGCATTTTTGCATAAAAGTATATGAATATATTTTTGTCAATGCTTGGTTTTTTTTTAAGGTTTGATAGTGGGCATTAAGATCTCACTAGTTACAACGAGCATAAAGTACATGTAAAAGAGGATGTAACCTGGAATTAGTCAGTTTTCTTGGTGCGTAAGGATTAAGCATAAAGCTTTTTCTTTTCTTTTTCTCTCTTTGTTTTTTTCATTTCTTGAACTTCATATAGTATGTGAGTTGTTTCTGGGATATTTAGAGCTTTCTGGGGTCAGTATCCAATTATCAGTAACTGCATATTATGTCTGTTCTTTTGTGACAGGGTTATCTCATTCAGGATAATATTCTCTAGATGCATCCATTTTCGTTTATTTTTTTTTTAATTTCATTAAGTCATTGTTTCTGATAGCTGAGTAGTAATCAGTTGTGTAAATGTACCACAATTTTTGTATCCATTCATCTACTGAATGACATCTGGGTTCTTTCCAGCTTCTGGCTATTATAAATAGAGCTGCTATGAACATTGTGGTACATGAATCTTTGTTGATTGTTGGACATTTTCTGTTGTATATGCCCAGAAGTGGAATAACTTGGTTTCCGGTAGTATTATATCCAATTTTCTGAAGAATCACCAGACTGATTTCCAGAGTGGTTGTGCCAGTTTACAACCCCACCAACAGGGGAGAAGTGTTCCTCTTTCTTGAAATCCTTGCTAGCATCTGCTGTCATCTGAATTTTTGATCTTGGCCAATCTGACTGGTGTGAGGTAGAATCTCAGGGTTATTTTGATTTGCATTTCCCTGATGGCTAGTGATGTCAAGCACTACTTAGATGCTTCTCAGCCATTCGATATTCCTCCAATGAGAACCTATTATTTAGCTCTGTACCCCAATTTTAATAAGGTCGTTAGGTTCTCTCATGTCTAGCATCTTGAGTTCTTTGTGTACCTTGGATATTAGGCCTCTGTCTGATGTGGGGTTGGAAAAGAGCTTTTCCCACTCTGATGGTTGCCGTTTTGTTTTCTTGACAGTATCCTTAGCTTTACAGAAATTTTGGAATCTTATTAAGTCTCATTTGTCAATCTTTGACCTTAGGGCACAAGCCATTTGTGTTCTGTTCAGGAAGCTTTCTCCTGTGCCTATGTGTTCTAAGGTTTTCCATGCTTTCTCATCTAATAGTTTCATTGTTCCTGGTTTAATGTGCAGATCTTTGATCCACTTACACTTGAGCTTTGTACAAAGAGATAAGAAAGGGTCTATTTTCATTCTTCTACATGCTGAGTGGCAGTTGGGCCAAAACCATTTGTTGAAGAGGCTGTCCTATTTTCATTGAATGTTTACAGCTCCTTTGTCAAAAATCAAGGGACCATATATGTGAGAGCTCATTTCTGGATCATCTATTCTATTCCATTGATCCATTTGCCTATCTCTGTACCAGTACCATGAAGTTTTTAACACAATTGCCTTGTAATATAGCTTGAGGTTAGGGATAGCGATTCCCACAGATGTTTTCTTGTAGTTGAGGATGAATTTCGCTATTCTAGGTTTTTTCTTGTTCCAGACAAAGTTGCACATTGCTCTTTCAAACTGTATAAAGAACTGGGTTGATATTTTGATGGGGATTGCATTGAATCTGTAGATTGCTTTTGGTAGGATGGCCATTTTTAAAAGGTTGATCCTTCCAAACCATGAGCATGTGAGATCTTTCCATTTTCTGAGATCTTCCTTGATTTCCTTCTTTGGAGATTTGAAGTTCTTGTCATAAAGGTCTTTCACTTACTTAGTTAGTCATACCAAGGTATTTCATATTTTTTTGTGACTATTGTGAAGGGTATATTTCCCCTAACTTCTTTCTCCACATGTTTGCCCTTTGAGTAGAGGAAGGCTACTGACTTGTTTGAGTTAATTTTATATCTAGCCACTTTGCTGAATTTGTTTATCAGGTGTAGGAGTTCTCTAGTGGAATTTTTGGGTTCACTTAAGTATGCTATCATGTAATCTACAAATAGTGATAAATTTACTTCTTCCTTTTCAGTATGTATCCCTTTGATTTTTTTTTTTTTTTTTTTTTTTTTTTTGCTGTCTAATTGCTCCAAGCAGGACTTCCAGTACTACGTTGAATAGATAAGGAGAGTAGTTAGCCTTGTCCCTGATTTTAGTGGGATTGCATCAAGTTTCCCACTGTTAAGTTTGGTGTTGGCTGTTTGTTTGCTGTGTATTGCTTTTTTTATGTTTAGGTAGGGCCTTGGATTCCCATTCTTTCTGAAACTTTTAACATGAAGGGGTGTTGAATTTTTTCAAATGATTTAGTGAGATGACCATTTGGTTTTTTTTCTTTGAGCTTGTTTATATGGTGGATTACATTGATATATTTATATATATTAAACCATCCCTGCATCCCAGGGATGAAGCCTACTTTATCATGGTGAATGATAGTTTTGATGTGTTCTTGGATTCAGTTTGCAAGGATTTTGTTGAGTATTTTTGCATCAATGTTCATAAGTGAGATTGTTCTGAAGTTCTCTTTCCTTGTAGGGTCTTTGTGTGTTTTAGGTGTGAGAGTTATTGTAGTCTCAAAAAATGAGTTAGGTAGTGGTCCATCTGATTCTATTGTGTGGAATAGTTTGGAGAGTATTGGTATTAGGTCATCAATAAATGTCTGATAAAATTCTTCACTGAATCCATCTGGACCTGGGCTTTTTTTGGTTGAGAGGCTTTTGATGACTGCTTCTATTTCTTTAGGTGTTATGGGATTATTTAGATGGTTTACCTGGTCCTAGTTTAACTTTAGTGTCTGGTATCTGTCTAGGAATTCATCCATTTCATCGAGATTTTCCAGCTTTGTTGAGTATAGGCTTTTGTAGTAGGTCTGATGATTTTTTGAATTTCCTCAGTTTCAGTTATTATGTCTCCACTTTCATTTCTGATTTTTTTGATTTGGATACTCTCTCTTTTCCCTCTAGTTAGTCTGGCTAAGGGTTTATCAATCTTGGTTTTGTTGATTCTTTCAATGGTTCTTTTTGTTTCTATTTGGTCTATTTCTGCTTAAGTTTGATTATTTCTTGCCCTCTACTTCTCTTGGGTGTATCTGCTTCCTTTTGTTCTAGAGCTTTCAACTGTGCCATGAAGTTGCTAGTGTATGCTCTCTCCAGTTTCATTTTGGAAGCACTCAGAGCTATGAGTTTTCCTCTCAGTACTGCTTTCATTGCATCCCATAGGTTTGTGTATGTTGTGTTTTTGTTTTCATTGAATTCTAGAAAATCCTTAATTTCTTTGTTTATTTTTTCTTTGACCCTGCTATCATTTAATAGAGTATTGTTTAGTTTCCATGTGCAAATGGGATTTTTGTTGTCTTTGTTGTTTTTAAAGACCAGTGCTGCACTGTGTCTGTGAAGCAGACATATATGGAAGAATGATATTTTGCAAAAGCAAGAAAATGATCACCTAGTGAACATGAATACTGAATTAATAACTGTGGATTAACATCTTGAGGACTGAATACCAAGAGATAGAGAAAAATCCAGCTGATTAAAACAGGCATACAAAGGCAATCATGCAAATTTCCACATGTAATGAATGTATTTAAAAATTCATGGCCTTTCCAATCACGTTGTTTTTAGTAGATAATAACTACTTTGTAGATTTTTGGTATCCAGGTCACAACTCTGTAAGGAATAAAAATTAAGTAAAGCAAGAATAATATTAGGATGGGACTTATATGAAGTGGTATATGTTCCTACCAAGGATGTTTAATTTCCCCAACACTATCTCCACTGATGACTAAGAAGTAGAAGAAACAATTAGGGAGCACTTGTTTCTCATGAAAACATTGTTCCATTTTTCCTTGGGCTCTTTTTATTTCAATATCACTCCAGCTACTCCATTTTCCAATCAAAAAACAAGGTTTCACATTGGGTTTTAAGAAGTGGAGCTTGCTGAAGGATAGCAAATAAAGTAATGAAAATGCTTTATCTTTTTATAAACATTAAGATAATGCAACTGACTTACATGTTGATATTGTAAGCTCTACACACAATAAATAAATAAATAAATACATAATAAGAACATACAAGAGAGAGTAGGTGGGTTTTTATCAACAGTATATACATGCAGTAGTAGTCACTACACAATCTCTTTATCTCTAGGATGTACAAAAAAACTTGTGGCCTACAGTTTTATTTTGTAACCCCAAATTATTGATGTCTAACAATCAGAAGTACTGAATTAAAGCAAAGGTTAGGAAATGTGCTGACTTTACAAAAAACATTATCATCAATCCATGAGCTTTTGATTTAAGATTTGGATAAAGATAAATTTTGTATATCTACAAGTTAAAGACATTATGTATTTACTTTTAAAATTCTTGCTATATACGTTTATAAAACAGAAATAAACAAAGGAATCATCATTATATGCAATCCTCATTAGTTCTCCATGTCTTATTGCTGTGTGCTGTGACCACAGAGAATTCCCCAAGAAGTCGTTTAACATTCTGTGCAATGTTACTATGAAGTGAATATATATTTATATTACACAAAGTTTGGAGTTGTAATAACAATATCCCTCATACATTATCACTTAATGTTGAATTTTAGTACAAAATGTGCTCTGGTTATTAACCATACATTCATGATAAAATATGTCAATTTATACTATTAAAGAAGAAATAATTCTTCAAGTTTCTGCAGTCATTTCTTTCCATACATGTTATTAAAATAATTTTCTTTCTAATTCTGTGGGTAGCATGATAAACAGGTACTAAATTCCAAAGATAAAAGACCTTCATTTGCCGATTTGCGCCACCCACATGCATGAAAAAAGTGATTTCTTAGTCTGGATCTCAGTTACCATTTATAAATTGATTTTATGTCCATATCTTGAAAACCCTTTTTAGTGAAATCACCTGTAATGTCATTAATTGTCAATAAATAACAAATAAATAACTTTTACTTGGTTATGTTCAATTGTATTTGTTCTTCTGTAACGTATTTAATGTATCCAATAATCCCACTAACCCAGCTATTCTCAGATTCACCCCCTTCCACTATGGTATAGGTGACCTACCAGGTACCACATACACTAAAATATAATTGGTGTTATTACAAAGAGCTATTAATTGCTAATAGATCCTTTAGATGTATGATTTATTTTTTCCTATGTTTTCTATGCTGGGATTTTGTCTGATATAAGCTTGTGCATGCTGTCACAAACAGCTGTTGGTTTATATGTGCAACTGCCTTATTTTATTCAAAAAGTGCTGGTTCCATGTAGTCATACACTTCTTTTTACTCTTAGAATATTTCTAGCCCATTTTTTGAAATGTTCCTTGAGCTTTGAGAGGAATGGTTTTAATATGCCCCATTTAGGAATATGCATTCCACAGTTTCTTGTTCTACACTCTGCCCAATTGCAGATCTCTATGTTATTTACTGTCTAGTGAAGATTGAAAAACGCACTAATCTAAGGATATAAGTGATAAGTCATTCGGAGTTGAGATTCCTTTCTCTGCACGGCTCTTTCATTCCCCAAACAATTTAACCCTTTCATTTTCATTATTCCATGTTAAACCTTATTACTATAGCTTTCTGTGACTCCTCCCTAGAATTCCACGTCTTCTGTGTCAGTATGACTTTGGCAGAGCCTCTGATGAAGCATTCATATCAGTGTCCTGCCAGTAAGCAATTCTTGGCATCAGCAATAGTGAATGGGTTTGCACTATTGTGGCTGCATATGGGATTGATCCCTAGGGGAGGCAGTATCTGGATGATTTGTTCTTTAATCCCTGCTACTCTATATGTCCATTGTTTCCTTCCTGAGTATTTTGTTATATGTTCTAAGAAGTACTGAGGCATCCACATTCTGGCCTTCCTTCATTTTGAGCTTCATAATGTCTGTGAATTGTTTAATGGGTATTCCGAGCTTTGGGGGAGATAGTATTCTCTTATCAGTGGGGACTTATTATGAGTGTTCTGTGACTGGGTTACCTCAATCAGGATGGTAGATTCTAGTTCCATCAATTTGCATAATAATTTCATAAAGTCATTATTCTTAATAGCTTAGTAGTACACCATTGTGGAAGTGTACCACAATTTCTGCATCAATTCCTCTGTTGAAGGACTTCTGGGTTCTTTCCAGCTTCTGCCTATTACAAACAAGGTTGCTATGAACATAGCATGTGTCTCTGTTATAATTTGAACCAAATTTTGGGTATATGTCTATGACTGGTATAGCTGGGTACTCAGGTAAAACTATGTCCAAATTTATAAGGAACTGCCAGACTAAATTCCAGAGTGGTCCCACCAGCTTACAATCCCACCAACAGTGGAGGAGTGTTCCTCTTTCTCTACTTCCTTGACAGCATCTACTGTCACCTGAGTTTTAATCTTAGCCATTCTGACTGGTATGAGGTAGATTCTCAAGGATGTTTTGATTTGAATTTCCCTGATGACTAAGGATGCTAAACATTTCTTCAGGTGTCTCTCAGCCATTTGATTTCTTCCATTGAGAATTATTTGTCTAGCTCTGTGACCCATTTTTAATAGGGTTATTTTATTCTCTTGGGTCTATCATCTTGTATTCTTTGTATATACTGGATATTAGCTCTCTATTAAATTTAAGATTGGTGAAGATTGTTTCCCAATCTGTTGGTTGCTGTTTTGTCCTATTGACAGTTGTCCTGTGCCTTATAGAAGCTTTGCAGTTTTATGAGGTCCCATTTGTCAATTATTGATCTTAAAGTATAAGCCATTGGAATCCTGTTAGGCGATTGTCCCCTGTTCCTATGTATTCTAAGCTCTTCCCTACTTTCTCTTCTACTAGTTTCAGTGTATTGGGTTTTATGTGAAGGTTCTTGATCCACTTGGACTTGTGTATTGTACAATGTGATAAGAATGTATCAATTTGCATTCTTCTATATACTGCCCTCCAGTTAAACCAGCACCATTTCTTGAAAATGCTGCCTTGTTCCACTGGATGGCTTTGCTCTTTTGACAAAGATCAAGTGACCATAAGTGTGGGGGTCCATTTCTGGGTCTTCAATTCTATTCCATTGATCTACCTGCCTGGCTCTGAACCAATACCATACAGGGTTTTTTTTTTTTTTTTTTTTTTTTTTTAATCACAGTTGCTATGCAATAGTGTTTGAAGTTGGGGATTGTGATACCCCCAGAAGTTCAGAAGTTATTTTGTTTTTGAGAATATTTTTGCTATCCTGGGTTTTTGTTATATATTCCAAATGAATTTGCAAATTGCCCTTTTGAACTCTATTAAAGAATTGAGTTGAAATTTTGATGTGGATTCCATCAACTCTGTAGATTACATTTGGAAATATGGCCAGTTTTACTACATTATTCCTGCCAATCCATGAGCATAGGAGATATTTCCACCTTCCGATACCTTCTTCAACTTCTTTCTTCAGAGACTTGAAGATCTTTTCATACGAATCGTTCACTTGCTTAGTTAAGAGTCACACCAATATATTTTATATTGTTTTTGACTGTTGTGAAAGATGTCATTTTCCCAGTTTCTTTTTCAGCCTGTTTGTGCTTTGAGTAGAGGAAGGCTGCTGATTTGTTTGACTTAGTTTTATATCCAGCCACTTTGCTAAAGTTGTTTATCAAGTTTAGGAGTTCCCTGGTGCAATTTTTGGGGTCACTTAATTATACTATCATAACATCTGCAAAAAGTGATACTTTTGACTTTTTTCTTATCCATTTGACTTGGTTTTGTTGTCTAATTGCTCTGGTTCGGATTTTAGTAATATATTTAATAGATAGGGAGAGAGTAGGCAGCCTTGTCTAGTTCCTGATTTTAGTGGGATTGCTTTAAGTTTTTCACCATTTATTTTGATGTTGGCTACCAGTTTGCTGTATATTGCTTTTGCTATGTTTAGGTATAAACCTTAAATTTCTGATCTTTCCAGGACTTTCAACATGAAGGGATGTTATTTTGTCAAATGCTTTTCAACATCTAATGAGATAACCATGTAGTTTTTTTTCTTTGAGTTTCTTTATATATTGAATTACATTGATGGATTTCTGTATAGTGAAAAATCTCTGCATCCCTGGGTTGGAGCCTACTTTATCATGATGGATGATCATTTTGCTGTGTTCTTTGATTAGTTTGTATTGGGTATTTTGCATTGATATATACAAGGGATATTTGTCTGAAGTTTTCTTTATTTATTGGACTAATGTGTGGTTTAGGTATAGTTATAATTGTTGCTTCATACAACAAGTTGGGTAATGTTTCTTCTATTTATATTTTGTGAAATAGTTTGAAGAGTATTGGTATTAGGTCTTTTTTGAAATTCTGATATAATTCTGCACTAAATCTATCTGGTCCTGAGGTTTTTTTTAGGTGGGAGACCTTGGATAATTGCTTTTATTTCTTTAGGGGTTATGGGACAATTTAGATGGTTTATCTGATCCTGATTTAACTTTGGTTCTTTGTATCTGTCTAGAAAATTGTTTATTTCATCCAAATTTGCCAGTTTTGTTGAGTATAGGTTTTTATAGTCGTGTCTGATGACTTTGTAAAATTTCATCTGTTTCTTTTGTTATGTCTCCCTTTTCATTTCTGAATTTGTTAATTTAGACACTGTCCTTGTACCCTCTGGCTAGAGGTTTATTTTTTCAAAGAACCAGCTTCTGGTTTTGTTGATTCTTTATATTGTTGTTTTTGTTTCTACTTGGTTGATTTGTCATTATAAATGTAGGAAGAAGAAGGTATATACTAGTCAGCATATTCAGGAAAGATGAAAATGATGATGGAAAATTTATTAATCAATACATATTATTTTATTGCATATTTATTAGTGGGCATACAAATGTTTACATATATGCATGTGATAAATAATTATTATGACTATATACAATATAAACAGAAAAGGTGAAGAAATTATTTAACACAAGCATCTCTCTTATGTGACTGTGCAGGCCAAGAAACCCAAGGTTTATTGCTGGCAGGCAGAAGGCACAGCTAATACACAATTTTCGGTCAAGGAAATGCACTTGGGCCAAACTGCCAGGAAAAAAAATTCAGCTCCTGTATGAATGCTGTGAATTCTCAAACACAAAGGCTACCAGTCTCACTTTTTCCTTAAATCTGGAGATATATTGACTAACATTCCAAGTATTGAGTAGCAGGGGAATCAGCAGTTTTGTCCCAAGCTAACCATGAACTCACTAGTCAATCAGCACCACACTGGAAAGGAAGTCTCCTTTATTAATTCCAAAATTAATACACTGAAAAATATCAAAAAGTTATTTTGGATAATGTTTATCCGAAACCTTTTCAGTCATAACACGGTCAAACTGATCCAAATAAATCTCAGTGAGTGGTAATGAGATATTTCTTTCTGACAATGAAAACGCTGGTATGATTTTACTTTGTTATAATTTCTAACCATGGGAATGACCTTTGAAGCACTGAGTACTTCCTTGGGAATTAATTGCTATGCTAGGGTTAATGGCCCACAGCAATGGACTTTCTAAGACAGTCATTAATCTTCCTTGATTATTACTGCTAATTACTAACTTAAGTCTCTTCACTGGTGTATAAATTAAATATCTCATCGCAACCTTTTCCAGTTGAAAATGTTCATGATTTTACTGATCACATATAATTACAGCTGAAAAAGAGAAGCACATTAAGATGACAGCATGAACAAATACTGACTGGTACTATTTTAAAATCAATATTACATTACTTACAAAGCTTTTTTTCTTCTGATTATAAAACTAAGATAGGTATAAAAGTAATTTCATATATGCACAAAAATAAAATGGAATAAACACTTTATATTTTTAGCACCAAAATAAAGAACTAATGCATTATGGATATTTTCTCCATCTTATTTCAATAGTTGTCTTTCTAACTGTGTATTTATATGAAATTTTAGCTTGAAGCCATTATTACAGAAAACGGTTGTTTTAACTTTTTCACATTTATTTCCTATGCAGTACTGTCTTTTATGAGATACTTTATTCAGAGAAGTAAAGTGTAACTTCTATACAATTATTTCATTTAGAGTTTAGTCCCACCCTATACAGAATTTAAAATAAGCCTGTAAGCTCTGCCTAAATAAAAACATTTTTAAACGTGTCGTACAACTTATGTTGTACCGTTTACACAAGGAAACACTACATTTCCTGTCTGGCCAAAACTAAAAGAGAATCATACAAATTATATGACTTCATGAATTGTCTCTATTTTAAACCACTGACATTTTAATGCTTTTTTATATGTAACAATTCCCAGATAACATTAAACTTGGCTTTCCTATGTTGAAATATTAAATTATTTCACAAATGCAACAGAATTTGGTGTTTAGAAGGTGAAGATATCGTAACAAAAGCCAGGAAAAATTGTAGGTTATACCAGAATATTGTAATGCGTGTGCACTGCCAACGTCACAGCATTTCTAAGGACAATTTAATCTTGGCTGGGATGCTTTTTCAGCTAAGAATGTTAAAAGAAATGCAGAGGTGCTTTTGTATAGCCTAAGTTGATAAGAAATTTATATGAAACTGGTAAGCAACAAAAGAACTGGGTAGGTGAAAAGATTTCTGAGGAAACTAACAAATCACTCTTGTATCCATTCTACCCACACTGTGAATATTTCTAAGTTGGAATAAAGTCTAGACATACAGAATGGGTTTAGAACATTCCAGAAATTATGATTTAACAATACAATTTAAATTCAAGATGCATGTGTATAAATACACACACACACGGTGGGGGGGGAGAGGTGAGAAAGAGGAGAAAGAGGACACAGAGGCAGGGAGAGTCAGAGACAGGGAGACACACAGAAAGTGACAGAGAAATCAAATTTGCTAAGATGGAATTTAATAGAATTTATTTTTATTAAAGAATTAAAACAATATGGACGAAAGGCCAAAAAGAAAGAAAGAAAATGAAAAATCATTATGCTTAATCTTTACACACCAAAAAACTTTGAGTATTTCCAGGTTACATCTTGTTTTATATGTACTTTATGCTCATCGTAACTAGTAAGATTTTAATGTATATTATCAAACTTTAAAAATAATCAAGTACTGACAAAATGTATTCATATACTTTTATGCAAAAATGCTTAAAATCTGTTCATTTATGTTTGGTTTTTTAAAAATAAAGTTGTTCAATTTATTTAAAAAAAAAAGAAAAAGAAAAAAAGAGAAATGTAAATCCATAAAATAACCAATAATTAAAAAAAAAATAGAAAAAAAAACAATGTGGCCTGGAGAGAGCTGTTAACAGGGCTTACAGCTCTTACAGAGGACTTGTGTTTACTTGCCAGAACTCCAGTGGAGGCTAACAAACATTTATAACTCTAGTTCAAAGGGGATCGGCACCCTCTGTATAAACGTTGTGCATAGAAATGTTTGTGAAACACCCATGCATGTAAAATAATAGTTTTTTGTAGAAAGGACATTTCAAAAAAGTTAAGCAAGAAATAACTAATAAATATAAATAAAATAGGAAGAATAGACTAGAGGAAGTGGAAAGAATATTACAAAATTACAGATGTTTGATTTTTCACAAAAACTTCTAAATTACATAGAGGAGAAAATATAGTGTTTTCCACAGATGGTGTTGGTGAAACCGGATATCTATACTTAGAAGAATAGATGTCCAAATGTATAAGAATGAAATTAGACCCCGTTTCTCTTTTACAAAAGGATCAACTCGAAATGGAGGAGATATCTCAATACAAAATGGAAAACTGACACTCCTAGAAGATGAGGCGGGACGCACTACAGCATATGGGTTTAGGTGAAGTCTTCCTGGGTAAGTAGGGTGCCATTCACACAAGATTTGCAGTGGCTTGAATGAGAATGGCTCCCATGGTACAGTGTATTTGACTATTTTGTCCTCAGCTGGTGGAACTGCTTGGGAAGAATTAGGATGTGTCCTTTTTGAAGAGAGTGTGCAGTACCCATAGAGGGAAGTGAGTAGTGAAAGACCATCAAGGTGGAAAGTGCTTAACGAGGGAGTTTAATACAGAGAGCAGAATGTCAAAATGTGTCTTACATTGGCTCTGAGAAAGACGGGGAATATGTAGTTTTCCTTCTACCGAATGGAAAGGATGAAGTAAATCACATATATACATACATACACACACACACACACACACACACACACACACACACACACACAAACACACCATACATATATGTAAGACCCATTAGAAGAGGTAGAGCTATCAGGATGCTCTGGTGAACAAAAGAATCAGTTTCTTACTCTCACATGCCACCATATGAATGCTCTGCCACTTTGAGAAAAAGTGGCACTGTCACCTTTTACTTTAACCATGAAAGAAAATCCAGCTGAAACAGGTGAGAAATAAAATCACACCCATATTATAATTAGAAAAACACCTAGCTTTGAAACTTCTGTTGTCATGTAAAGGAACAAAATCTCAAGTTGCAAGAAAAACTTTAGGAGTAGACGATGTCAACACTAAGCAAAGAATGCTCTTGCTGTCAAAGACATTGAAGCATCCATGCTGAGTGCACTGTGGAAGGAATCCCTGAACACACTTGAAACAAATAAGACAAGGAAATTAATCATCAATGAAATGAAAATTGATATCTCAGCTGTCTCCTCAGTGGCAGGTCTAAACACAGAAGCAATAGAAGAAATTCTCAATACACTAAGCAGAAATTCAAAAAAATTATACTGTAAACTAAAAATACAATTTAAAATATATTTAAAGAAGAAGAAAATATTTTCCAACATCCTGTTTGTTTTCCATTTTTCCACTTGGATACATAGTTATATAGTTTAATAAAAAGCAGAAGTGATTCTTCATACTTTATATTACTTTATTGACAGTATTTGAGTGTTTTTACAAACTGTCATATAAACTTTTATAAAAATCCATTTAGTTTCTATTTTCAGATTCTGGAAACCAGTTGATATTATTGTCTCATTATCAGACAACAATGTAAATTTCAACAACTTTGGATTGAATAAAATCTGTACTCGTAGTATTATATATGTTATAAGTAAAATCTCTTTATGTTGCTCATATATAAGAAGAATTATGATAATTTACTTTGCTAACATAAATTTTTCATTATTTATTTAGGAAAGTCAAGGAGTTTGAAGAACCTTTCAGTTGGACAATGTTACTTTTCTGCACAATGTGGAATTACAGAGAGGACAGTATGGGATGTGGAGAAGATAAGACATTTAGTTCCTTTCTATGTCAGTGATGGCCGAAGCCCTTGATCCTGTGGCTGACTAATTTTCGGTAATGACAAGCTAGGAAAGAACTTGAGAATCATCTCATTTAACCACCCCCTTTTGCTTTTAGGAAACTGTGTTTCAAAGATCATCTTGTCTCAGCATGAACTAAGCACTTCAGGGAAAACCTCAGAGAAGACTGAGGATGCCTTTTACAGTAGGAAGAAGATGAATGCTCAGTTACACTCCATGCTCCTTCTTTCAAAGTAGTCCACTTTCTCCACATTTGTCTTGGATATCCTTTCCTTATTCTAGCTATGAAACCTTTGCCAGATGTATCCTGATAAGTATAATCTCAGTTTTTTTTTTTTTTTTTTTTTTTTTTTTTTTTTTTTTTTTTTTTTTTTTTGGCCTCTAGTAAGTTATGAGGTGTTTTATTGAGTTCATATACTCTCATTAATCTCTTTAGTTTTATACACTTTTTTATTTCATCAGTTTTCTTTGTCCACATGTTAAAATTAATCAGTGTACAAGGAGGGATTAGAATAAGACTCCTTAATTATAGCAATGTTTTTACCTATACTTTAAAACAGTTTTCCATTATTGTTCCTCTAATTTTTCTGCATTTCCTTTAGGGACTAAAATATTATGAGGTTTCATGTTATGGTATCTTCTAAATTATCTGTTTCAGGCCATTTTATATGCCTTGTATTTAATATTTAATACTGCATTATGATGGTGACCTCTTCCTAATGTGTATTTCTGTTTCTTATACAACTTTCCCTGGAATTAACATGGACAAGGGTTTTGTTCTGACCATGCTATTGTTATCATCATTATTATTAAGAATTTCATTTTCAAATTTGACTCTCTATATATTTACTTTTCTAAGTCCCTTAGTAAGTTAACTTTGTAAGGATAATGCAATTTTATTTTTTTATTATTTTAATTAATTATTTTTTATTTCCATTATTGTTCCCCTTCCCTGTGCCCCATCCCAAAGTGTTTCACCCAATCCCGTTTCTCCTTTGCCTAAGAGAGGATGCCCTTCCCATGCTGCCAGCATCCCCAGTCTCTGTGGCATCAAATCTCTACAGGCTTAGGTGCATCCTCTCTCACTGGGGCCAGACAAAAGAGTCAGTCTTTAGCTACATATGTTCCCAGTGCCTGAGACCAGCCAGTATATGCTCTTTAGCTGGTGGTTTAGTCTCTGGGAGTTCCCTTGGGTCCAAGTTAGTTGACATTGTTAGTCTCCCTATGGTTTTGTCATTGCCTTCAGTTGCTTCTGTTATTCCCTTAACTCTTCCATAGGGGTCCCCGAGCTCATTCCAGTGTTTGGCAGTGGGTATCTGAATCTCTCTCAGTCAGTTGCTATTAGAGCATCTCAGAGGACAGCCTTGCTAAGCTCCTGTCTGCAAGCACATTTATCTTCCTATTATTCTTTCTTAAAACTAATGATATTTTTCCTTACTCTTTCCTTTTTATTTCAACGCTGCATGTTCTTTCCTTGATATTCTTTACTCTAGTGGTTTTGTCTTTGACTTCACCATATCCCTGTGGATTTTTAACTTCTAGCCAATTTAGCCAAAGACCTTGTGAGTTTGTCTTATTCAAAGGGATTGACTCTATGTCATAGTTTCTCTTGTCATCTGCCCCAAGACTGTAGATTATCAATTCTGTTGTACATAGTACAGTTATTTATCGACTGCTTTTAGATGAGGTGTTTTGATTAGGCATTGTAAAGCCAGAGAGTTTTAGTTGTTATTTTAAATGATTTTCTTTATGTTATGATTGTTAGTTTTTAAATCCATGTTACCTGGATGTAATTAATTGTGAGCACTGCAGGTAGGTGAACTTTGGAATTGGTGGTTCCCTAGGTATCTATGCTTAAAATGTTTGGGCTCTGACAACATTCTCTTACTTCCCAAGTCAGTGTGACTGGAAATAGAAAAGTCAGCGTAGCCTGCTGCATTTGATCATTCGTCCTGCATGGCTTGTAGATGGCATACCATACTAGGCATCATGCTTGCAAGACAGTAATGTTGGTAGGTCTAAAATGTACATTTCAATTACTTTTGCAATCATGAATATACTTGATCAGAAAGAGACAGCTATATATTTATATTATATATTGATGTGCAAGAATACATACACACACATACAAAAGCACACACATACACAAGCACACACACACACACACACACACACACACACACACACACGCACACAGGACTTTTTTTTTCTTCATTCCTTCCTCGAACACAAAGTCTTTCTTAAAAATCCTTTGTTTTGCAAAATTCTTGGCTCAAAGCCCTCTATGTGATCACCTTATAATAAATATCAAAAGATTATTCTTCAAAGAATCACTAAAAATTGGTGTCAAAATCCCAGTAACGATTTTTTTTTATTCCTCTATTAATTTTATTTGCCCTAAAATGTCTCTAACTGAGGATAACACCATTTTTAAATGGCTTTAGGACAGGGAAATTTATCCATGGGCAAAGTGAGTATTGCCCAAGCTTGATGACTTGAGATTGGACCGCCATGAAACACAGGAAAGCAGTGTAGCATCTGTAATCCCACTGTTCTTATGGAGATATTGGCGTCGAGACAAGAGACCCAGGAGCTCAACAGCCAACTAGAATTACTTATACAGCAGGAAAAAGAAAGAGGCTCTGTCTCAAAAAATTGGCAGCTGAAAATCCACATCCAATGCTTCTCTGACCTTTTCAAGGACCATATGGTCACACCCAACCTCACATACAACACACAAGAATAAATAAATGGGAATAAATGTCAGTGATGACAAGATTATTGACATGAATTTTACACAAATTTAAGAACACTAAAACAAACTTGAAAACAGCAAATATTAGAAATGCACTCTGAAGATCAGATAACTGGCTATTCAGTCTCCCCTGGCCAGTTCACCTCTTCTTTACCTGTCTGCACTTGGTGCCATTCGAAACATTAACCTTCAGACTTCGGCTTCCTTCCTTCACTTTCTGCTTTCCCAGCCAGGATTAATTTTAATCAGATGGTAATTAAAATAGGCACTGCATAACTGACTCACTTTCCTGTAGGTAATTAAAGCTCTGAAATCGTGCATTTACCCCTCCCAGCTCTGCTAGAAACAGTGGCACATAATTTGTATTTTTCCTCGAAGCACAATTCTTGTAGTAATGGCTCCAGTTCTAATAAATCTCTTGCAAATAACTTGTCTTGGCTCTGGCTGGAAGACTGCAGGACTTATAAGCTCTTCATTTGTTCCTCTTTTCCCTAAAAACGGATAATTTCCAGTTGTATGCTATTGGTTCTTTAAACTGTTTTATTATGAAATAGCAGGATGCTATGTCTCAGTAGTCAGGTTACTGGCTAAACCCTTGAGCTAAGACCAGTTTTTTTCTTATTATTTCCATTCATATTCTTTTCTCTTTCATACTACTGGGCATGACACAAAATAAATAAATAAAAGGTTACTGTGTCATGAAGTGCAATCTTAGGAACCTCTTCTATATAGAACACACTTACATTTCTCAATCAGTGCATTGCCATCAATATAGGAACAGGTTAACCACTGGTCCACAGTGAAGTGTGTGGTAAATACAACCATGAAAAGTATTCCAACTAAAACTAATCTCATGGAAGGCTCTTGAGTCACTATGTAAATACATTATCTAATATTTCTCTGGGACTGCATGGAGTTACAGTGCATAAAAGTTTTTAGAGTAAGTTTCCTCTCAAATAGGGTATCCTAGAGGCCACAACTGCTGGTGTGCCATCCCATTTCCAGGCTGAAGTTACTTGAATGTAACTGGCAGCCCCAACCTTGAAGCATCAGATGTCTTGCCAATGACATGTGCGGCTAACAGTAGCTCACCAAAATCTCTCTTCTTGGGAAGGGGTTGCCTCTCAGCCATTGCTAGAGTCTCTGGTGAGCAGCCCTCTCTGCATCTGGTGGTTATGAAATCTCATTTCATTACACTACTAATTTACAGGGAATGAAATTATAAACAAGGTGATTACAGAGCGTAATTTATGGTCCATGTAATTATATAGCTGTCAAAGTAGTGCTGGCAGCTGAATTGTGCAAGAGAGGGCTGCACTTTTGCCTGGTCCACTGAGTTTGTAAATTGTCCACAGCTGAAAATATTTTTTTGTACTGCAAGATCAGCAACCTTCAGTTTTGGAGAGCCCTGCAAAAGCTGGTCGTAATTACCTGCCCAAATGGAAATGTTGCCTATTGTCTCTGAATATCTTCAGGTGATAGAAGTTTATTCCTCAAATCTTTTGCTCAATGGAGAAGAACAGACAGAGAACTTTAAGAAAGAAAATCAAACATCACAATGTAAAGCCACAAATATTTTATCTTCATATCTAGATATCTACCCATTCTATACATTTATAGTGAGATGTACATAATAAAAATAAGAATGGTAGATCGATTACTTTGTATTTCTCCAATTGAACTTTTCTATGTTTTTTCCATTTCTCTGAAAGAGACATCTGTACTTTGATTCAGGCTAAAGGGGAAACCACACCAGCACATAAGTGGGAACTCACATAGCACACCCAGCCTTCTCACTAATTTAGCCTGTTGCTACAAGAGCCATTAAGGATAGCAGATAAGGGATTAAGCCAAGGTTTTTGTTTACACAGTGATAATCCAAATGGTTTCCCCTGTACATTTGCTGATTGCTTTGCTTTTTAATGTTAGATAAGTTACCTAATAAGGGTCTTGTTTTAAAATATATCTCAGGAATTGATTCTGTAGATGACCGTAATGTGAGGCAGAGTCAAAAGTGTATAAACAATTTTGTTCATATAAGTGGAAAATCTTTCTTCTATAACTTTGCCAGTTTCAATTTCTGCTATTACTGTTGATCACAGGCAGATAGTCATATTATTCTCTTTAAGAAACATCTATTTGGGTTTTTGGAAATGCTGTTGCCTCTGTGGGGAATAATTTTTTTCTAGCTGGAATGCCTTCTCTGGACTTAGTAGGAGAAAAATCACAGACTCAAAGTGCCAGGGTAGGGGAGATACTCACAGAAGCCCACACCCACTCGAAAAAGAATGGATACAGGAGAAATATTATGGGAGGCAGTCACTGGGGACAGTGAGTAGTATGTAAAGTGAATAAGTAAAAATAAATAAATAAATAAATAAATAAATAAATAAACATGTATCATCTATCTATCTATCCATCCATCCATCCACCCACCCACCCACCCACCCATCCATCTATCTATCTATCTATCTATCTATCTATCTATCTATCTATCTATCTATGTTTACTGGAGCTCAGAGGAAAACTTGCAAGCTCTTCTTTTACCATGAAAGATGGAAACCAGGTGACTCAGATTGGTCAGGGACTCCTTTTTTCCTGAGCCACCTCATTGGCTCCAGACAAACTGTTCTCTTCACTGTTGTTTGCAGCCATTTCCATAATCTTGTCTAAATAAGTTCTTATGTAGTTCTTCTTCTCAAACAATAATAAATACTATACCACATTTAACATTTTCCAATCACTTAGCACAGGCTCCTGCTCCTCGCATGTGATGCATATAGAAGCTAACCTCAGTGATAGGAAGAGTTTGTTTGACTTTTAAGTTAAAATAAGAGGCACAGCAATTGTATTATTGTTAAACAAAATTTTGTTTTCTACAATCATGACATGTCAATTTTACATAAAAAAAAATATAGTAAAGTTGTAGTTAAGTCTCATGTATCTGATCCTTGCATTTGGGAGTCTGAAGCAGGAGGTTTAAGAAAAACTACATGCTGAGTTCCAGACCATCCTGGGAAACAGAGTAAGATTCAATCTAAACAACAGAAAAACAATAACAAAAAGATTTATTGTCAGAAAGTCTTGCTGCACATAAAAATGAGAAAAAATCTAACTAATTCTTTTTTCATTGAAGATAGTTTTAGTAGATTATTTTATAAAATTAAGATATCAATTGAAATTAAAGGAATCAAGTTAGGATGGGAAAGTTTGCTCAGTGGTTGAGAAACCTTGTTGCGTTTCCGGAAAACCTATGTTCAATTATTAGGAATCATTTGGGGAATCTCTCAATTGACTGTTACTCTGGCTCAAAAGGAAAAACATCCATATACTTGCACCCAAGCATTCAGACATAACTAAAAATAAAATAGATTTTAAAAATAAACCATTTAAAGCATTGCATCTGTGTATTAATGTTACATATAAAGTAAATGAACTTACTATAAATAAGTTAAAAAGTGAAAAGTACAAGATGTTAGAATTTTGCCTAATTACCTAAAAATTTTCATTCTTAAGACTGGGGAGATGGATCAGTGGGTAAAATTCAAGGAAGGGGGTCTGGCCAATAAAGGTCAGATTCCTAACCAATGAAAATTCTTTGTTGTGATGTGTACCTGCAATCATAGAACTGAGGAACATTGACTAATCTCAAAGGTTGCTGACCAACAAATCTAAACTAACTGGTGAACTCCAAGTCTCTCTATTTGAGAGAAAGAGAAACAGAGAGAGCGAGAGACAGAGAAAGAGACAGAAAGAAACAGAGACAGAGACAGTGATAGACAGAGAGACAGAGACAATGAGAGACAGAGACAGAGATCAAGAATAGAGAACACACCAGGCAGCAAGCTCTGGCTTGCATTACTGGGCACTCCCTGAACACTTACACACAAACAGACAGACAAAAATGCAAATACATTACTGCTAATAAGTATATTTTAACATGAAAATGCTATTTTCTCTATTTTAAGGAATATGCTTGGTAAACAGCAGGGCCTCAGTTTACAGGGAGAGCCAAGCATCTACTGTAATTGACAAGTTTGGTCATGATCAAGACATCCTGCAGACTCATTTGCTTTAATAAAGTATGTTCATAGATCACATGCATTCAGGCAAAGATTTAGAAAAGGTATGTGTACTGATATTGAAGCACTGAATGCTGAAGTAGATACAGTCAAACCCAGCATCTCATGTAAGTTAATAAAAATTCACAGTTGGGAATCTACGTAAGGAGTCTTTCTCTTGTCTTTATGATCTAAGTCTACTGGAAACTCAGTACTCAACCCCTGGCACCCAGGGCCAAGGAAAGAGATATTCTGGCAGCATGAGTCTTCCTAATAATGGGAAGCTGGAGAGAGAAAATGCAATGCAAATGGAAATTAACTTTCAAAAACATTACAAAGTCAAAGAACTTTATTTCTAATGTGGATCCTCCCATTCTCACTCATATCTATCTCAGATTATTACATATTGAGAATTCTACATAGGTCAAGATGATATTAAGATCAATTTACAAACTACTCAGTTTGTAAACCAATTATACAAATATCTATAAGAAAGCTAGACCCAGAGTGCTTAATCTCATACCTGTGGTCATAATACTTGTCTGGCTGAGGCAGAAGATTTGCTACGAGTCCAAGGCCAATCTGACTATGTAGTGACTTTAGAGTATTTGATTCAATGCTAAGATTTTAGTGATTATTTTGCTGAATCATCATCAGCTCTCACTTGTCCTGACTAGAAAGTTTCCTTGAGTTTTTAGTAGAAACAAAACAAGTGTCAGTTTCTGTAAAACAGAGTTTCATATGTGTTATTTTATTTACATATTTGTTGTTTTATTAAATATAAGATATTATAGTACATTTTATCATTCATATTTTTACCATAATAAATCAAACTTAATAATTGCTGGTATTATAACATGAGTAAAGGAAAAAACTCCCAGAAGAAGGTACAAGAATTAGAAACCTATCAGTTTACACAGTCAAATTCTACATTTTTCTCTGTGTTAAAGAATTTCAATGGACATGCAGAAGTCTGTTTCTTTTTCTTTTCCTTTTTCACTTCAAAAGCAACCATTCAATTCTCATTTGTTCCTTCTCCTCTTTTTATAACTGCGCTGAAAGTTCTTGCATTTGTGACAAAATTTGAAGTTTTTGTATATCCAATAGCTTTGCCAGCATTCTATATTATCACTGCCTTTCCCAAACCATGGGGCAGATTGATGTGGGAATGTTTCCCTCCATGAAACCTTTCCTTGCAAAGAGAAGCCCCTGCACTCAGCTGGGATTCATTCTTAATACTTAAAAGAAAAATAACCAGAAAGCCAAGGGGATTGAAGTCCCAGCACATTACTTTCCTATTTTAAGGGAAATATTTCTCCACCTGACTTCCACATTTCTAAGGGATCTGGTGGCAATGTTTACGTTAGTTTTCAAATTAAGACACAATCACCATCATGCATTTGTAGTAGGTAAAGATGTTCTCTTGTTCACAAATGCTTCACATTAGGAGTAAATTAGCCTTTCAGAAAATAGTCACTGTCCCTTTGCTGCATAGCATGGATATTTATATTTATGCACTGTCTTCCTTGCTGTTCTTTTTAGATATACTCACGCTATGCCTTCGACATACAAACATTAACTTCAATGCTTTAACCTTCTTGCTTTTCTCACCCTAGCATGGTTGGTATAACCCTTTTGATTTTCATCCTTTAGCATTTCTAAGAAGTATGAAGGGGTGGTGAAGAAATTCTTTGTAACCAAGGCTGTTGATCTGAATATTCAAGACATCCTAATTGGGCAGTTACTGTCACCTGCTTTTAAAAATATTATGTCCCAGATGCTAAGAGAATGGCATTCAAAATAGATGTGATTTTTCATAGGAGCTTAAACTGGATGTAGTCAGGGCAGTATCCAAGAGGTACTTGATTTGGGGCAACGAAGGCCCCCAAGGAAGAGAATTGTTCATTGGGAACCCTGAAAATAAAATGTGCGCTTTACAAATTCCTGTCTGATATATGTGCATATCTGGCATCTCCCTTTACTTCTGGCCAACTGGCAGCAAACCCTGCTGGTGTCAGATGTCCTGTGAAGGAGTGAAGCCATTTACTAATCTATTTAAAAGGGATGCATGGTTATTCTAATTTTTATTTTCTTCCAAAAATGTTTTCTTAGCCTAGCATTTATCTCATTAACACAATTTTGAATCAGTTCCATCTGGCAAGCTGTGGAAATTGCCACGGATAGTGGAGAACAAGCCAGAAACTAACATGATAAGTTATTCAGTCATTCTAGCTCTCTAGATCCTTTACTCTACTGGGGTTTGGGAGAAATGTTACTCATTGCTTATCTGTGATCCTTTTACTCAAAGGGAAAACAAAAGCTGACATTTCTGCACAGAAAAAAATGCTAATATTTATTAAATAAACTAAGAGTTGCTATGCTCTGACCTGACTCCTTGAGCTGATAACTATAGGTAAAGATATCCACTGAAGGAAAACATAATTAATTATAAACTGATCTATAAAATACAATTATCAACTGTAATTTCTCAATAGCATGATGATAAGCCTGGGGAAACTACCAAACAACAGGAACCAAATCTCCTCTAGAAAGCAAGCAGAAAAAATGACATAAAAAAGGAAACATGACCATCATCACTAATGTGGCCAGAAGGCTCACTAAATTGAGAAGTCTTGACAATGTGATGACATTCTTTAGGGGAGTCATGGGTAAAAGACACCTCATAATGTGCAGATTCCAATGTTTATAAAATGTTGATGAAAGCCCTTTGGTGCTTTATGGTCATAACCACCAAGGAATGGAAAGAAGCACATATGGCCAGGAAATAATCTTGATATATATATATATATATATATATATATATATATATATATATATATATATATATATATATATATATATATCCCAGGAAAGAAACACTATTTGGGTATGTGGAATGAACAAGCAATGAGCTTCTGTATCAGACAAAGAGTTTGAGAGTGCTGGAGTCTTATGGGATCTGTGTGCATGGAAATCTGAAGGAAAAGGCTGAAATGAAGAGAAATGTTGCCATTTTGTGGGTAGAAAACACTTTTCTCAGTCATCAGAGTGGGAATCATTGAGTAATCTCATGGACCCTTTTGGAGAAAAGAGATGGTACTACTAACAAATTTGAAAATACTGTGCAACCATCTAAGTGTGACTGGAGATGACTATTTTCTTATAGATACTGTCCAACTTTTCTTATATGTATTCATTCATTCCATTGTCGCTTCATGGGTATGTATCTACATGTTTCAAATTTGACTTAAGAGAATAGTAATATCCGACTGGTACTCATATTAATGAGTTACATTCATTTAAATGACTATGAAGGTCTTACTTGCACTCAAGATACAAGAGACTCTCCTTTTATGAAGGCATTGTTTCTAATAGCTGATTACTATTCCATTGTGTAAATGCACCACAATTTCTGTATCCATTCCTCTGCTAAAAACATCTGGGTTCTTTCCAGATTCTGGCTGTTATAAATAAGGCTGCTATAAACATGGTGGAGCATGTGTCCTTGTTATATGTTGGAGCTTCTTTTGGGTATGTGCTCAGGAGTGGAATAGCTACGTCTTCGGGTAGTACTATGTCCAATTTTTTTATGCCCAGACTGATATGCTCAATTGTTAATCTCTACATTCATATACATAATAACTGAAAATGTAATTCCTCAAGGTCTATTCTATTATTGTTAGTAAATTCTCCACTTGAGAAAAAAATCCAAAATTATATGATAGTTGACTAAGGCAGGTTTGTTTTGCACATATATTAGAACTTGAATGAATGAAAATTAACAGGCAGTATTCTTTATTTAAAAAAAGTAGCCACTGTAGCATGGATATGCTTTAGGCAAAGCTTGGGGGCTTTTTAAAGATGGAAGTAAATAACTAATATATTTCCAAATATTATTAGTCTTTCTCTAGTATATATGTATTTTATCTGCCAACACTATGGTTAGAATTTGGCATTGAATATTAATACTTTTCATTGTGTGTTTTCACATTGTTGGTTCATATTCTATTTCACTTTGCTCCAACCCATCATATGACTAACGAATTGTCTTCAGACTTATGAATATGAATAAGCAGTGCTGTACTCACTTAAGTCCTTACAAAGATGAATAACTTACTTGCATCAGAATTTTCTCATCTTTTCTCATTAGCTACCATAGCACCCCTTCTATTTCTGTGGCATATAATGTCATTCCTCCATACGTGCCTGCACAGGTAACATTCATTTTAACCCACCTGTTTCCTTACTTTCCACCATCTGAAATTCTTTATAGCGTTGAAAATCCAGCATCATTCTTTTCTTCAGTAAGGTACTTCACCAAAATATCTAAGCAGTAAAGATGTACTGTTGGGAATTTTGGTTAAATGTCAAAAAAGTAACTCGGATTCCCCAACTCTTCAAATATGTTAAGAGTAGAAATTGTGTATTTTGGTGCACTGGTGTCTTAGGACATAAGTCAATGGGATCCCACTACATGTTAAAAATAGGCATTCAATGGAGTGTGAGAATCAATAGACCTACATAGCCAAGGTTTCTATTTCATGAATTAATAAACTGAAGTTCAAAAAGAGAAGTGAACAGCCAATCTTTCCATTGTCCTGCATTCCTTCAATTACATTAAAGGTGCTTCATTATCATAGCTTCTTTTTCATACACAAAAATGATAAAAAGAATCAATCTGAGTGAGAAACAGGATATAATACAAGCACTATCAAAAGCACAATTAAGTGCTTGAAGCTTTTGGGCTGACATCCAATTATCAGTGAGAGCATACCATGTGTGTTCTTTCCTGTTTTTATTACTTCACTTAAGGTAGTATCTTCTAGTGCCATCCTCGTACCTAAGAATTTCATAAAGTCATTGTTTTTAATAGCTGAGTAGTACTCCATTATGTAAATCTAGCGCATTTTCTGTATTCCTCTGTTGAAGGACATCTGGGTTCTTTTTAGCTTATGGCTATTAGAAATAAGGTTGTTATGAACATAGTGGAGCTTGTGTTCTTGTTATATGTTGGAGTGTCTTTTGAGTACATACCAGGACTAGTATAGCTGTGTTCTCAGGTAGCACTATGTTCAGTTTTCTGAGGAACCTCCAGACTGATTTCTATAGCAGTTGTACCAGCTTGCAATACCATTAACAATGGAGGAGTTCTTCTTTCTCCCAATCCTTGGCTACATCTATGGTCGCCTGAGTTTTTGATTAGCCATTCTGACTAGTGTGAGGTAGAGTCTCAGGGTTGTTTTGATTTGCATTTCCCTGATAACTAAGGATATTGAATATTTCTTTTGGTGCTTCTCAACCATTTGATATTCCTCATCTGAGAATTCTTTGTTTAGCTCTGTACCCCATTTTTAATATGGTTATTTGGTTCTCTGGAGTCTAACTTTATGAGTTCTTTGTATATATTACATATTATTCCTCTATTGAATGTAAGATTGGTAAAGATCTTTTCTCAATCTCTTGGTTGCTGTTTTGTCCTATTGACAATGTCCTTTGCCCTACAGGAGCTTTGCAATTTTATGAGGTATCATTGTCAATTTTTGATCACAGTTCATATGAAGCTAAAGACAAAGGAAGACCAAAATGTAGATGCTTCAGCTCTTCTTAGTAAGGGACCAAATTACTCTTAAGAGTTATAGGGTGGGAGGAACTTGGGAGGAAAAGGGGAGGGGAAGGAGGCAAATAGTGGCCTGCATCAGATATGGGAATAGAGAAGAAGAAGAAAATATAAAGGGGTAGCCACCAGTAAAGTAATTTTGAAGATGTTTGGCTCATATGTACATGTTAATGATTTATCTGACTATAAGAAATAGTTAACTTTGACTATTTCCATGTTACTTTCTGTTTTACATGTACTTTATGCTTATTGTAACTAGTAAGATTTCAATGCATACTATCAAACCGTTTAAAAAATCAAGTACTGACAAAAATATATTCATATAGTTTTATGCCAAAATGCTTTTAAAAATCTGTACATGTTTCTCTGTTTGTTTTTAAAATAAAGGTGTAAAAAAAGAAAAGAAATATTTAAATTCTGACCATACCAACTAGCTTATACATGAGAAGTTAAGAATATACAAATGAGATGTACTGTGTTCTGTGGGTATCTCAGAAAAATAATGTGCAGTCTGCAGGGTCTTTACAGCTTGTGAAATAACTGGCACATACTCAAATATTATTTCAAAGATTACCTCTACTCCCATTGTTAAGAGAATGTTTTGGAAGCCAACATGCTATGATTGAAAATAGAGTTTTATTTCACAATAGCTCACAGCTCCAATGCTTTGGTCTAGTGGCTTTATTGATTTGTATTTCAACTTCTAAAATTGTAAAAGTGGAATAAAATCATGCCTCCTGTCACACAGCTTATTGTGCAAAGAGGGTAAGCAATATATTTAGAACTATACCCACCATGCAAGTACAAAGAAGTACAATGTATAGTTTCTATAAAGATATTCTAAGCTGTTTTGTAAATAAAAATTTAAATGATGTTGTCTTTTTATGTAAGTCTGACATAGTTTACTGTGTAACATAATTTTTATTTATTTATTTTTCTATAGAATAAGTAGAAAGTGTAATTAACACTAAAATATA
Source organism: Micromys minutus (assembly GCF_963924665.1). NCBI lineage: Eukaryota > Metazoa > Chordata > Mammalia > Rodentia > Muridae > Micromys > Micromys minutus. The sequence goes on along the minus strand of NC_137979.1, from coordinate 39,285,355 downwards.
AAATATGAGCAGCAGAAATGGCTTCATGACTGCCTAGTGTGAAGATTTGAATAAAAATGTTTTCCATGTGTCTGTAGGGAACAGCACCATTATGAGCTGTGGTCTTAGAGTAGGTATGGCCTTGTTGGAGGAAGTGCATGATAAGGAGGCAGGCTTTGACGTCTCATATGCTCAAGCCAGGTCTAGTGTAACATTAACTTCCTAATGACTGTGGATACAGATGTAGAACTTTCACCTAGCTCTCGAGCACCATGTCTGCTGGTGTGCTGTATGTTTCTCAGGATTATGATAATGGACCAACCTCTGAACTATAAGATATCCCCAACTCAATTTTTTAAGGTTACCATGGTGATGGGTGATGGTGACATTTCATAGCAATAATACCCTAATTAAGACACCAGGCATTCATGGGATCCTCGATTCAATCTCAAATACTGCAAAATATCTAAGAAGTGAAACAAAATAAATTTAAAAAACAAATAATAAAATATATCTTAGATTGTTCTACTTACATATTTTTTTAAACGATTTTATTTTTCAAAACAAAGATAGATGTAAAGATTTTAAACATTTTTTGCTTAAAATTATACATTTTTGTCAGTACTGTTTTTTCAGACATTAAAATAAATTTTACATAAAACCATGTGAATATGTTTTTTAGTCGGTACTTGATTTTTTTCAAGGGCTTGACAGTATGCATTGAAAACGTACTAGTTGCAATAAGCGTAAAGTACATGCAAAACAAAACGCAACATGGAAATAGTCAAAGTCTTCTTGTTTTGTGAATATATGTATAGTTTTTGTTTTCTTTATTTCTTGGACTTCATACAGTCTGTGCGTTGTTTCTGGGGGAGTGCAAGCCTCTGGGGTTAGCATCCCACTATCAGTGAATGCATATTATGTCTGTTCTTTTGTGACTGGGTTATCTCACTCAGGATGATCTTCTCTAGATGCAGCCATTTTCTTAAGAATTTGGTTAAGTCATTGTTTCTGGTGGCTGAGTAGTATTCCATTGTGTAAATGTACCACAATTTTTGTATCCATTCGTCTTCTGAAGGACATCTGGGTTCCTTCCAGCTTCTGGCTATTATAAATAGAGCCACTATGAACATTGTGGTGCATATATCTTTGTTGTGTATTAAAGTGTCTCTGGGGTATATGCCCAGAAGTGGAATAGCTGGGTCTTCAGGTAGTACTATATCCAATTTTCTGAGGTATCGCCAGACCGATTTCCAGAGTGGTTGTATTAGCTTGCAACCCCACCAACAGTGGAGAAGTGTTCCTATTTCTCCGCAGCCTCGCCAGCATCTGCTGTCATCTGAGTTTTGGATCTTGGCCAATCTGACTGGAGTGAGGTGGAATCTTAGGGTTGTTTTGATTTGCATTTCCCTGATGGCTAAGGATGTCGAGCACTTCCTCAGATGTTTTTCGGCCATTCGGAGTTCCTCAACTGAAAAAGATTTGTTTAGCTCTGTACCCCATTTTTTAATAGGGTTATTTGATTCTCTGGTGTCGAGCTTTTTGAGTTCCTTGTACACCTTAGATATTAGGCCTCTATCTGATGTGGTGTTGGTAAAGATCTTTTCCCATTCTGTTGGTTGCCGTTTTGTTTTCTTGACGATGTCCTTAGCCTTACAGAAACTTTGCAATCTCATTAAGTCCCATTTGTTAATCTTTGACCTTAGAGCTTGAGCCATTGGTGTTTTGTTTAGGAAATTTTCTTCTGTGCCTATGTGTTCTAAGGTTTTTCCTACTTTCTCATCTAATAATTCCAGTGTATCAGGTTTAATGTGGAGATCTTTAATCCACTTACACTTGAGCTTTGTACAAGGAGATAAGAACGGGTCTATTTTCATTCTTTTGCATGTTGAGTGCCAGTTGGACCAGCACCATTTGTTGAATAGGCTGTCCTTTTTCCATTGAATGTTTACTGCTCCTTTGTCAAAATCAGGTGACCATATACATGAGGGCTCATTTCTGAATCTTCTATTCTATTCCATTGATCCACTTGCCTATTTCTGTACCAGTACCATGCAGTTTTCAGCACAATTGCCTTGTAATATAGCTTGAGGTCAGGGATAGTGATTCCCGCTGATGTTTTTTTGTTGTTGAGGATGGTTTTCGCTATTCTAGGTCTTTTGTTATTCCAGATGAAATTGCACATTGATCTTTCCAATTCCATGAAGAACTGGGTTGGAATTTTGATGGGGATTGCATTGAATCTGTAGATTGCTTTTGGTAGGATGGCCATTTTTAAGATGTTGATCTTTCCAATCCATGAGCATGGGAGATCTTTCCATTTTCTGAGATCCTCCTCAATTTCTTTCTTCAGAGGTTTGAAGTTCTTGTCATACAGGTCCTTCACTTCCTTAGTTAGAGTCACACCAAGGTATTTCATAGCTTTTGTAACTATTGTGAAGGGTACCTTTTCCCCAATTTCTTTCTCCACATGTTTGTTTTTTGAGTATAGGAACGCTACTGATTTGTTTGAGTTAATTTTGTATCCGGCCACTTTGCTGAACTTGTTTATCAGCTGTAGGAGTTCTCTGGTGGAATTTTTGGGGTCACTCAAGTACACTATCATGTCATCGGCAAAGAGTGATGTTTTTATCTCTTCCTTTCCGATTTGTATCCCCTTGATCTCCTTTTGCTGTCTAATTGCTCCAGCCAGGACTTCCAGTACTATGTTGAATAGGTATGGAGAGAGTGGGCAGCCTTGTCGAGTCCCTGATTTTAGTGAGATTGCTTCAAGTTTCTCGCCATTAAGTTTGATGTTGGCTGTTGGTTTGCTGTATATTGCTTTTATTATGTTTAAATATGGGCCTTGGATTCCTGTTCTTTCCAGGACTTTTAACATGAAGGGGTGTTGGATTTTGTCGAATGCTTTCTCAGCGTCTAGTGAGATGACCATGTGATTTTGGTCTTTAAGTTTGTTTATATGGTGGATTACATTGATGGATTTCCTTATGTTAAACCATCCCTGCATCCCAGGGATGAAGCCTACTTGGTCATGATGAATGATGGTTTTGATGTGTTCTTGGATTCGGTTTGCAAGGATTTTGTTGAGTATTTTTGCATCAATGTTCATAAGTGAGATTGGTCTGAAGTTCTCTTTCCTTGTAGGGTCTTTGTGTGGCTTAGGTACGAGGGTTATTGTAGCCTCAAAAAATGAGTTGGGTTTATTCCATCTGATTCTATCTTTTGGACTAGCTTGGTGAATATTGGTGTTATATCCCCAATAAATGTCTGATAAAATTCTGCACTGAACCCGTCTGGACCTGGGCTTTTTTTGGTTGGGAGGCTTTTGATGACTTCTTCTATTTCTTTAGGTGTAATAGGGTTATTTAGATGGTTTACTTGGTCCTGGTTCAACTTTGGTACCTTGTATCTGTCTAGGAATTCGTCCATTTCCTCCAGATTTTCCAATTTTGTAGAGTATAAGTTTTTGTAGTAGGATCTGATGATTTCTTGAATTTCCTTAGTTTCAGTTGTTATGTCACCACTTTCCTTTCTGATTTTGTTAATTTGGATACTCTCTCTTTGCCCTTTAGTTAGTCTGGCTAGGGGTTTATCAATCTTGTTGATTTTCTCAAAGAACCAACTCTTTGTTTTGTTGATTTTTTCAATGGTTTTTTTTGTTTCTATTTGGTTTATTTCTGCCCTAATTTTGATTATTTCTTGCCGTCTACGCTTTTTGGGTAAATCTGCTTCCTTTTGTTCTAGGGCTTTTAGCTGTGCTGTCAGGTTGCTGATGTGAGCTCTCTCCAGTTTCTTCTTGGAAGCACTTAGAGCAATGAGTTTTCCTCTCAATACTGCTTTCATTGCATCCCATAGGTTTGGGTATGTTGTGTTTTCATTTTCGTTGAATTCTAGAAAATCCTTAATTTCTTTCTTTATTTCTTCTTTGACTCTGCTATCCTTTAGCAGAGTGTTGTTTAGTTTCCATGTGTATGTGGGCATTTTGTTGTCTTTGCTGTTGTTAAAGACCAGCCGTAGACCATGGTGATCTGAGAGGATGCATGGGAGTATTTCAATCTTCTTATATCGATGAAGGCTCGTTCTGTGTCCAATTATGTGGTCAATTTTCGAGAAGGTGCCATGGGGTGGTGAGAAGAAGGTGTATTCCTTTACTTTAGGATAGTATGTTCTGTATATATCTATTAATTCTAGTTGGTTCAAAGTCTCTGCTAGTTTTGCAGTGTCCTTGTTCAGTTTTTGTTTCCCTGATCTGTCCATTGGTGAGAGTGGGGTGTTAAAGTCTCCCACTATTATTGTGTGGGGTGAAATGTATTTTTTGAGCTTTAGTAGAGTTTCTTTTATGAATGTGGGTGATTTTTTATTTGGAGCATATATGTTAAGGATTGAGAGTTCCTCCTGACAGATTTCCCCGGTAATGAGTAAAAAGTGTCCTTCTTTATATTTTTTGATAACTTTTGGTTGGAAATTTACTTTATTCGATATTAGAATAGCCACTCCAGCTTTCTTCTTGGAGCTGTTTGCTTGGAAGTTTTTTTCCCACTCTTTTACTGTGAGATAGTGTCTGTCTCTGTCTCTGAGATGAGTTTCCTGTATGCAGCAAAAGGCTGGATTTTGTTTATGTATCCAGTCTGATAGTCTGTGTCTCTTTATTGGGGAGTTGAGCCCATTTATGTTAATAGATATCAAGGAATAATTGTTTCTGTATCCTGCCATTTTTGCTTTTTTGGGTTGAGTTGTGTCCGTGTTTTTTTTTCTTTTTTTAGTTTTCTTGTTTAGGAGTTTTCTTGTTTTTACTAGGCTGTATTTTCCCTCCTTGTATTGGGTTTTCCACCTGTAATTCGTTGTAGTGCTGGGTTTGTGGTCATATATTGTGTGAATTTTGATTTGTCTTGAAATATCTTTGTCTCTCCATTGATGGTGATTGATAGTTTTGCTGGGTATAGCAGCTTGGGCTGGCACTTGTGCTCTCTTAAGGAGTGCATGATGTCTGTCCAGGCTCTTCTAGCTTTCATAGTCTCTGCTGAGAAATCGGGTGTGAGTCTGATTGGTCTGCCTTTATAAGTTACCGGACCTTTTTCCCTTACTGCTTTTAGTATTCTTTCTTTACTTTCGGCACTTGATGTTTTTACTATTATGTGTCGGGAGGTATTTCTTTTCTGGTCCAACCTATTTGGAGTTCTGAAGGCTTCTTTTATGCTCGTGGTCATCTCATTCTTGAGGGTAGGGAAGTTTTCTTCTATGATTTTGTTGAAGATATTTACTGTGCCTCTTAGTTGATACTCTTCTCCCTCTTCTATTCCTATTATCCTTAGGTTCGGTCTTCTCATTGTGTCTTGTATTTCCTGGACATTTTGGGTTAGGAGCTTTTTGTTTTTTGCATCTTCTCTGGCTGTTTTGTCTATGTTTGCAATGTTGTCTTCTGCCCCCGAGATTCTCTCCTCGATCTCTTGTAATCTGTTGGAAATGCTTGCTTCTGTGACTCCTGATTTCTTTTTTTGGTGTTCTGACTCTAGGGTTATCTCTTTTAGCGCTTTTTTTATTGTGTCAATTTCTGTTTTAATTTCCCTCTTCCATTCCTTTATTTCCTTGGTTCTGTTTTCGTCTCGTTCTTTGAGTTCTTTGAGTGTTTTTCTTGTTTCTTCTTTAAAAGCTTCTGAATCTTTTTGCTTTTCCTCCCTTTCTTGTTTAAGTAACTCTATCAGTGTCTTGAGGCATGTTTTCAGGTCTGTGTCTTCTTTCTCTGGAGTGTTTGGAATTCCTATGTTTGCTACTATCGGAGAGCTGGGTTCTGGTGTTGCTAGATTGTCTTGGTTTCCTTGGGATATACTCTTTCTCTTTCCTCTTGCCATTTTGTTGTCAGTGATATGTTCTTGCCTTTCCCTTGTATCTGGTCTGTGTCCCTGGTACACTTTCCATGTGCACTCCTCAGAGATCTCTCTACTCCCCAGCAGCCCAGGTTCCGGGTGGCAGCTGGGCCAGGCTCTGCTCTGCTTACTGAAGTCACCTCCAGGTGGGAACAGATGTTCCTAAGATTTGTTCCTGGTCACAGTAGCTCAGCCTGTACGAGCCGCCTTTCCGGCTGGTGGTTGGGCCAGGCTCTGCTCTGAGACCTGAAGTCGTCTCTGGGTGGGAACAGAAGTTCCTAAGATCTCTTCATGGTTACTGGATCGGGGAGGACAGGGCAGGTCAGGGCAGGGGGTGCCCTTTCCGTGTGCACTCCGCAGAGATCCCTCTGCTCCCCTGCAGCCTAGGTCTCCCACTCACCAGTTGCTCAGCCTGTACGAGCCGCCTTTCTGGCTGGAGCCGCCTTTCCGGCTGGTGGTTGGGCCAGGCTCTGCTCTGCGACCTGAAGTCCTCTCCGGGTGGGAACAGAAGTTCCTAAGATCTGTTCCAGGTCCCAGCAGCTCAGCCCGTACGAGCCGCCTTTCTCGTTCTACTTACATATTAATGTATCTATCTATTACAGTAGGAAAACAAATTTGATTATTTTTCCATGAATTTTGCGACTATATTTATATGTTTTTGTCCAATGTCACAAGACTTTTCTTTAACTCACTAACAGGATACATAATTTATTTTACTTTTTATTATTTTCTAAGATTTTATCTTTATTTTTAGGGGGAGTAACATTGTTTTATTTTATTTTATTGAACAACTTTATTTTAAAAAACAAAGATAAATGAACAAATTTTAAGCATTTTTGTATAAAGTATGCAAATACATTTTTGTCAGTGCTTGGATTTTTTTTTCAAAGGTTTGATAGTGTGCATTAAGGTCTTACTAGTTACAATGAGCATAAAGTACATGTAAAACAGGATGTTACCCAGAATTGTTCAAAGTTTTCTTGGTGTATAAGGATTGAGCATAATGTTTTTTTCTTTTCTTTTCCTTTTCTTGAACTTCACACAGTCTGTGAATTGTTTCTGTGGTGTTCAGAGCTTTCTGGGGTTAGTATCTCATTATCAGTGACTGCATATTATGTCTGTTCTTTTGTGACTGGGTTATCTCACTCAGGATGATATTCTCTAGATGCATCCATTTTATTAAGAATTTTGTTAAGTCATTGTTTCTGATAGCTGAGTAGTACTCCATTGTATAAATGTACCACAATTTTTGTATCCATTCATCTACAGAAGGACATCTGGGTTCTTTCCAGCTTTTGGCTATTATAAATAGAGCTGCTATGAACATTGTGGTGCATGCCTCTTTGTTGTATATTGGAGTGTCTCTGGGGTAAATGCCAGAGGTGGAATAGCTGGGTCTTCAGGTAGCACTATGTCCAATTTTCTGAGGAATCGCCAGACTAATTTCCAGAGTGGATGTATCACTTTACAACCCTACCAACAGTGGAAAAGTGTTCTTCTTTCTCCACATCCTCACAGGACTTTTAATATATCATTAAACATAATTATTGTTCCAGTGTATATATTTGAAGCCCCAACACTTCTGGTTATAAGATAATATTCTTTAGATCTCACCCCTTTTGTTGTGAAACACAAAATCAATTATAGAGTATAAAAACAGCAGGAGAGTTCACATGAAATACCTGAGAAGATAATAGAATAAATCCTAAATACAGTCACTTAGTATCTTAAAGAATTTTACATAAATCGGCCACTGCAGAATATCTGTAGCTATGAAAACATTTTTGAAGAAACTATACTGAAGAATGTTAAAAACGCTTGAAAGCAAGAGGCATGGTGTTGAACAAAAAGGGAATTCTCTGCAGTTAATACAAAATTTCTAGGACAAGAAAGGACTATCCAGAGATAGACAATGGTAGTCACTAACAATGGAGAAAGAAAGAAAATTGCTTTCTTAAAAAAAAATAGGTAAGTCTCTAATATATGGTAGTTTTCTTGGCTCAACAAATGACAGAAAGCCTTTCATAATGAGGATTAAATTCATAATGTATGTCATATTTAATTTGTTAATGACTGTCATTAGTTCTCAATTTGAGAATGTTTGTGTCTGTTTAGAAGTGAGGCTGTCTATTTGTACATTGCATAATTCATTACAGACTCCGTTATTTCACATAATTCTTCGTTAGAATATTCTCCACATCTTAAAAAGAGACGCATGGCTCCTGTAGGGGTAATATGTAAGTAACTGCATTATTAGAAAATTAACTTGAAGAGCAAAGACATCATACAAAATATGAGCTGGAGTCCATCACACAAAGAAGGTGCTTTGATATATTCATTGATTTACTTATTGGGACTTTTCTAACTCAAACATGCTGAAGGGCTCTAAATTCCTGCTCTAAAGAATAACATGAAAGTAAACATTTATTCTTCAAACACATAGTTATCTCTGTGTGAGACCCAGGCACCTGAGTTTAACTCATTGTCAAGGGCTCATTGAGTCTTCATTGAGTTTTTTTCTTCGTATGTTATTTGTGTCTAGAGATTCTTTTGAAATATCCTCCCCAGTTTCATTGTATTGACTGTGTGGTCCCAGTTGAGTGACACTTTTGGGGAAAGTTATAGAACTTCAGGGAGTAAGATCTAACTCACAGATGTGAGTATCCAAGTGTGAGTTTTAGAGATATCCTTTTTCCCTGTTCTTTTGTTTGTTTGTTTGTTTTTCCCCTTTGTGTCATCTGCTGCCTGTTTGCCATAAGGTAAGAACATCCCCTGCCATATATGCTCCCACTACCATGATGTTCTTCCCAACCAATTGCTTGGAAGGCAAGTGACTAGGAATTCTTTTTTAAATTCTTTTTTAAAAGAAAACTACTAGACAAAATTAAACTTTATTCATTTAAAGTTTCTGCCTAAAACATTTGGTCAGTAATACAAAAGCTGATTTCAGGTTTTGGCTCTCAAGGATCTTCTTGGAAGCAATATTTTTCTTTTAAATCTTTGCTATATCTAAGTGAATCTTACCTTTATCATAGTCCCACACACCAGTCTTCCATTTACTCTTCTTAAAGAAAAAATAAAAAAAAAGAAGTCAAGTTTCATGGAGAACATAGTGCTGAAGAACACTATGGACTTTTCATTAATTTTTAGATTCATTCACTTTTCATCCTGATTGCATCCTCTCCCCCCTTCTGGTATCCCATTCTCCAATTTCCACCGTCTACCTTATTCTTCATTTTCTTTTGCAGCCTTACCCTGGCTATAAACCCAAACTGGCACATCATGTCACATTAGGTATAAGTGTATTCTTGCTCACTGAGGTCAGACAGTACAGCCCAGCTAAGGGAAAGAGATCCAAAGGCAGAAAACAGAGTCCTAGTCAGAGATATGCTTCACTCCAACTGTTAGAAGAACATGAAGAAAAGTCTGCCCATCTGTTACATGTGTGTAGAGAGCCTAGGTCCAGACCATGCATGCTCTTTGGTTGGTGGTTCAGTTTCTGTGAGTTCCCATGGGCCCAGGTTAATTGGCTCTCTTGGTCTTCTTGTGGTGTCCTTGCTTTCTCTGGTTCTCTCATTCCTTCCTCTGACTCTTCTCCAAAACACCCTGAACTCTGCCCAATGTTTGACTGTGGGTTTCTACATCTGTTTCTCTCTGCTGCTTGATGAAGCCTTTCATATGACAGCTGTTCTAGGCTCCTATCTACAAGCAAAACAATAGTGTCAGGGATTGGTTTTCTCTAAAGGGATATATCTTAAGTTGGGTCCATCATTGTTTGGCCATTTTCTCAATTTCTGCTACATATCTATCTCAACATGTCTAATAGTCGTGACAAATTTAGGGTCTAAGGTTTTATGGTTGGGTTGACGTCCCTTCCCTCTACTAGAAGTCTTTCCTGGCTACATGAGATAACTACTTTTGTCTCCATATCCCAAACTGCTAGGATTCTGAGCTAGGATCACACCCTTAGATTCTTAGAAGCCTAATTATCACCAAAGTCTTCTGCTTGTCTCAGAGATACCCTGTTGCTGTCTCCCAGTCTTCTCAAACCTTACCTTCACTCCCTACACACCTAATATCTGCCCTTGTTTCCCTTCACTTGTGACTTAGTTACGGTTTTACTTCTATGAACAGACACCATGATCAAGGCAAGTCTTATCATTGGAACTGGCTTACAGGTTCAGAGGTTCAATCCATAATTATCAATGCAGGAAGCATGGCAACATCCAGGGAGGCACGGTTCAAGAGTATCTGAGAGCCCTACATCTTCATACTGGCTTGCAGGGAAGTAAGACGAGGATCTTAAAGCCCACACTCACAGTGACAGACCTACCTCAACAAGGCCACACCTACTCCAAACAGGGCCACACTCTCTAATAGTGCCATTACTGGGCCAAGTATATACAAGCCATCACATTATCTGATCTCTTACCCACTTTCCTCTCCCTATTAACTTTTGATTTCTATTTTATTTCCCCCTCTAAGAAAAATTCAAACATCTTTCTTAAGGCCCTCCTTGTTACTTATCTTACTTGAATCTGTAGATTATAGTATGGTTATCTTGGACTGTATGGCTAATATCCACGTGTGTCTTTTCTAGGTCTGGGTTACCACACTGAAGATGATATTTTCTAGTTCTATCAGTTGCCTGCAGTTTCTATGATGTCCTTGTTTTTAATAGCTAGATGTTATTCCAAGTGGTGTAAATGTACCATACTTTCTTTATCCATTCTTCAGGAGAGGGACATCTGGGTTGTTTCCAGGTTTTGGCTATTAAAAATAAAGATGCTATGAACACACTTGAGCAAGTGTGTTTGTAATATGATGGAGCATAATTTGGGGGTATATATCTAGGATTAGAATAACTATAGACTTTTCAAAACTGTGTCATTCTATTCTTTCTCTTCTCAATATTATACCTGACACTGGGTTTGGCTTACTTTATCCCTTAAAACTTAGTGTATTTCTTTTGTAAGACATTGTCTATCATCTTTTCTCCCCTCCCTACACTATATACTACCTCAGAACTCAGTTGGATTGGTGTCTTACTCAAGATTCCAAGATTTAGTCCTGAAGACCCACAACCTCTTAGAGAATAATCCCATCTTATGTGTTGGATCCAGCCATTCTTTTGTTTGACTTTTCTTTTTCTTTCTTTCTTTCTTTCTTTTTTTTTTTTTTTTTTTTTTTTTTTTTTTTTGCCCAATGATTTTTCTCCAGACAAATGTATCTTGTGACTGCACAAGCCAGTGAGGACAATTTTCATACAGAGTTCCACTCAGTCTCACACTGGCACTGAATGATTTTTCCACTGAAGCCCTCTGTAAATGCCTGCTTACTCTCAGTAGAAGGCTTTTGCCACTAAGGTCACCTTCCAATGTGTCTCTATTTAATCCACACTCAGGAAACAAAAGGCAGGGATGTGGAGGCTCTTCAATGTCTTAATACTACATTTAGTGTGCCATTCTTATATTCTGAGAAATGCAGGGCTCCCAGATTGCTACTGAATAAGCCATACCATTGCCTATTTGTAGAGACAACAAAACAAAGAAAGCATATGGGTAAAATATTGAAAATCATTGTCTCCTGCTCTCCTATTTCGAGCTATTCATCAGAGTTGTTGATTCTACAAAGTCCAGTCTCCCAGACAGAAAAGGAAGATGGAGAAACCTTAGGAATGGGTATTTATCAGCAAGAGCTTTCATCTGCCACGGTATGATGTAAAACAGAGAAACCATATGAATGTACTTTCTCTCACATCCGCAATTTTTCATTTGACTTCCTTGATCATATTTTAAATGTGCTCACAAACACAAAATGAGACTTATTTGGTTTAGTGCTCCCCAAAGTGTTATATTACACCCCCAATACAATAGTAATTAAATTAATATTAGATGATGAATAAATGAGGATAAAATTTGCTTTTTGCTTTCAGTGTAATAAAATAATCATGATACAAATATAGTACAGTCATTTTCAAAATGCTATTAGTTTGTTATCCCTTCAGGGTACTCAGATAAACATTATCTTCCAGATGAGAAAAACCTATAAAATTCCCAAAATCTATGGAAGACATATTATGAGTATAAGTACATTCTTTTCAATAGTGCTTTATTAAAAGGATGGCGTCATCATGCACAATACTTGGTTGTTCAATTATATTCCTCTAATGTTAAGAATATGATTTGGGGGTATATTGAATGAAAGCTTTTATCTTTGATGCTGATCACTCTACTCTCATTGTTTGAACACTAGCACATCTCTTGTATATTATCCTTTATGGAAAAATACCAATTCAATACCTTATTGGTAATATAAAGCACTATAATTAACTATTGACTGCTTCTTACAGATTGCTTGTAACGGTTTGCAATTATACATTCTATATACTCATAAGTCCTGTGTATTACAATAGAGAATTTTGTTTCAATGTATTTTCTTCTGCTGTCTTAAAATTTCTTCATTATATACTGAAATTTTAACCTGAAGGCCAGCACTGTATTTTAGAACAAGAGAGGGAAAATGGAAACTATTGTCCAGTGCATGCTGACTCTTCCAGTAAAACCCAACACAATCAGCAAAAACACTAGTTTCCTGACATTAGACAGTGTATTTCAAAATCCTTTTAAGAAACACATCTACAAGCCTTCTAATTGCATTAATTTGCTTAATTATTTACCCTTTCTGATCCTCATCTCATCAATTGGTAAACTGAGATATTCTAATTACTGAGAGTGGCTAACAGTAAGAAGTACGAAGGGTTGAAACCCTCCTTTGATTAATGTTACTAGAAAAAATAAATAAAAGACAAGGTTTTCTGTTGTGCTGGTGGTGATAATTTTTTTTTTGTTTTTGTTTTGCTTTGTGTGTTTTTTTTTAATTTTGATATAATTTAAGAGGAGTTTCTTAGCCTGGCAATCTTGTCTTCTATGAACATTTGTAGGAGCCAGAGTTGTGCATAAATGGCTATTTATAGGAGTTGAAAAATTTTTACATGGTGCTTCATTTATATGTGGGGGTATGTGTGTGTATGTGTGTGTAATCCTCCATATTTCCCACTCCTCTTTTCCATTCTTATCAAGCTTTTCCTTTATGAACTTCCTGTTCGCTCACTCAGTGATTTTAATCGATTTTTATTGTATCTGGTTATGTCTTTGAAAATCCTACTTCCCTGTATTTGGAGTAGTTAAGTCATTTGTTTCTGCCAATTGTATAGATGTGATCTATCTCATGAATCAGGACTTACCATAAACCATTGGTACGAGCATAGTAGATAAGTTCACCATGCTATATTTATTGTACACTTACAGAATAGTTTGGTTAAGGCTGGGAATATGAATCTGGAACTTGAATAAATAAGATGCTGTTGTTCTAAGAATCCAGAAGGACCACAAGGTCATCTCAATTAATGAGTCACTAATGTGTGCTCAGGTAACAGAGGAAGAAGTGCTCAGGAAGAAATATGAAAATTTCTGATCTGTCACAAATTAGTATACTAGTGCACATAAAAAAGAGTATTTTAAAATATTCATCAGTGAGATAAGAAAAATATAAGATACTCTGGTTGAACAAAAGATGGAAAGCAGATTACAGCTGGAAAGAATTGAGTACTAACATCTTTAAATAACATATAGAGAATATATCAGTGTGAGACAAAGAGGGTTGGAAATTTCAGATAACTTGGGCAAGTAAGTGGTTAAGTGGTCATAACAAAATTCATATTGGAGCTGCCCATAACTGTTTATGACATGTTTTGTGACATCACTCTACCCTTTCAGAAAGCTTTGTGAAAAACATCTTCAAAGGCATCGCAGAGCAGCAAATAGAATGCATATGGTCAAGGAAGAATTTTATGAAGAAAATAGTAGAGAATGGTCACACGTATACTTATTAATAGTTTCCATAATGTAACAAAGATGAAATTGTAGAAAGATGAGGTAAATATTTTTTAACTAAAATTAACAGTATAGAAATGCACCAGAAAACAAGTAAGGGATGCTGCTATTGGCTCAGTGACATTTCTTCTGCTGATACTGAACACAAATCATAAAAATACAACAGGAGACCAGACTAGTGTGTAATTTTGCTTGTAGACAAAGTATGAGATTATGTTTACTGCTTATTTTTTATTAAATTCTCAACATACATGAGAACATTTACCAATAAAGTGGAGGAGTAGAAAAAGGGACACACCAGTCTGAGAAGGAAATATGTGGAAGAATGATTTGGAAAATAAAGGAAAAATGGTCAGGGCTAAGACTGCTGGGCCAAAAGAACATCCACTTCAGAAAAGCAACAAGCAGTCAGGAGAGACTTATGAATGAGGTGGTCTAGTTCTTCATTTATTTTCAGTCATCTGCATACAGAAAACAGCCCCCAAGGCCCTCAAGCAAATACTTCCAGCAAATCCTATGACCCTCAGTTTTGATAGATGACTCTTCAAATTTAATTTTTTTTTCTTTCACTGCCTCTCCTTCTAATTGATATACAATTCCTAGGTGCTGAGTTGGTGGCTTTAGATGCTGTCTCACATGGGGAGATGGAAAAGCATTTGTTGGTATGGAGGAGATATGTGTGGATCAGTATTTAACACAAGTTGGAATAAAATGGAGCATGAAACTGAAGACCTCTTACTATCTGCTGGCCAGGCTAAATTCATGTCTTCCCAGCTCTTTTTGAGTTTAGTCTTCTTTTAAACCACACTTACCTTTGGATTATTTGCTAACACAATGAGTTTAGTCTAACCTCAGTGCCTAATTTGTTTGCTGTTATATTAACCCTTTCCCTGGACTCTATTCTCGACCCAAATGTCTGTGAAAAGAGAATCTTCTCAAATAAGTTAATTAAAAAAGGAATCCTTGTCAAACCTGTATCCTCTGACCTACTTTAATTCATGTACACTTCTTTTTAATATTCAAGATTGGTATTGCTTGTGTTTTTAATAAAAATTCAGTGTCTCCTGCTGAAATGTAACAGCTATTCTCAAAGATTTTTTTCTTGACTTCATTCACATTTACAAGCAATGTTATAGAAAAAATATTCAGATGATTTTTTTTGTTTGTTTGATACAGTATGTTACTAGTGACAAAGCCAGAATAAAATTTAAAATTTATTATTCATTATCTCTGATTCCATTGACTGTGTAGTCTGTTACAGTTTGTGACTAAAAATTGGCTAAACTATGTACATTAAACCATGCTGCTTTATTCATCTAAAAAAACAAAACAAAAAACAAAGGCAGTTTTTATCAGTGTTACATTTGTGAAATGAACAAGGACAAGAGATTTGTCTATTTCATTTACTGATGATTATCCTCAGACTTACGATTCCTGAGAAAAGTCTGGTCTTCGTAAATAGTTTTGGAATGTATGAAGGGAAGAGTAAAAGAAATTATATACAGGAAAGTAATACCTTTCTCGGTGTAGAGGGAAGAAGAAAACCAGTTTTGAATACATTCTCTAACCTGTAAATAGGTGGTCTGATTCTAAGCAAGCTAAGAAAATACTGCCCTCTCATGGTCCACTGAAGACTCAATTAGCAAAGGCCAACTGTAAGCCTACATTATTATGTAAATCTGATCCAAAGGGATCTGTACTCAAAAATAACTATGCAACTAAACATTAGTCACAGAGGCGGTTTAGGCTTTGGCTCCAACCCCTTTTGCAATACATAAAGTAATAAGCCTACACATGACAGGGCAATGGTCACAGAGCCTATTGTGGATATTGTTCAGCCCTCGTGAGTTTTTAAATGCTTTCCAGATTAAAAATAAAGAGACCTTGACCATGGAATTTTAGTATTGAAGATGGTCAGGACAATAGAATAAATCCCGAGGCACTTGCCTATTAGCACAACTCTCTGCTTGTTTGAAATTATTTTGTTTGCCTTGCATGTCATCAGTGTAAGTAGAGAGAATCAAATAATCAATTCTCCAAAGGTGACCCCCCCCTCTTTTTTTAAAAAAAAAGAAGGTGAATCTGAGACTGGAAGTAAAGGATGAGGATTTGCAGCTTTGCTCATTCTGAATACTGTACTTCTTACCCAGGGGAAAGTGGTATTCTATTGCTTTATTTCACGGTCCAATAATGTGACCTGCATTAATCATGCTCTCAGAAGACAAGGGAAAGAAAGACAATAGCCGCAGAAGCTAATTTAGTAATCCAACCATTTGCATTTGTATGGCACCTTTTCTCCCTAAATAACTAAGGTTTCCTGGAATAAAGAATTCTGTAGACAAAGGTCATCTTGCCCTTCACACCATGGCCAATCTCTACATCTGTCTTCCCAAGGGATATCCTGCTCTGCTGTGCCTTCAGCTCCCTGCAGATCTTCCCTCTCCTTTCCACATAGCCATCCAGACTAAGGACAAAGAAGTACACTGTACAAGTTTTCAATGTGCGTCAGACTTTGCAGCCCAGGCTTGCACTCCCAGGGTCTCTAGAGGCTGAAGCAGGAAAAACATAATTGTCACATGTCCAAGTGTACAGGAAGTGAATTCAGCTGAGGCGATTTTGTGAAGCCATTTTTTTTTTCAAAATGCCAAATTGAAAGAGGACTAGGGATGTAATTGTAGAGCATTTTCCTAAGATGAACAGGAATCCAGATCCTGAAATAGTTAAAGAGAAATACTAGTGCCTGTGGAGATGCCTGAGTCAGGGGAATGCCCACTATATAAACACTAGAATAGGAGTTTTGTGGCAGATCCTTAGCAAGCACTCATGTAAAACTCAAGAATTTGGGCTCACATTTGAAACTAAGAGCTCATGAGCTGCTTATACTGACTTCCCAGTGTTCTCTGGACTCAGTGTGGCAAATAATAGTATAGGGAAAAAAATAACATGACACCTATTGACATTATCTGACCTCCATGCACATAGCCACACGATGTATTCACTGCCTCCCTGCTTCCCGGCAAGGGGCACTTACACAGATAAATGTACAGATACATCTTATTCGTCTGGTTGTTTGTTTTGTTTGTTTATTTTAAATTTTAAACATGGGTGAGATAGAAACTGGAGTAGATGCTGAGTATTTATTTATGCATTCACTTAGTGCACATGAACAAACTGTAACTGTCTTCAAACACTGCAGAAAAGAATATTGGATTCCATTACATATGGTTGTGATCTATCATGTTGCTGGGTACTGGACCTCTGGAAGAACACTTGATGTTCTTAATTGCTGAGCCATCTCTCCGGTACAAATAAATCTTTATACCTGGTGCATGATATTCATTTTTTTTGCTGGAGATGATTTTTTTAAATTCAAATTGGTTTGTTTGTAATTGTAACATGATGCGTAAAATTCAGAAATACTTTACTTGGATTTTTTTTGTTGAACTCCTTGGTTACTAACAGCACCTGTGGAAGATGTTGTCCTAAGTAAAACTGAGAAGTCTTAATCCCATATTTTTTCTGAAAGTGTTATAAACTCTCTTGTTCTCAAATTATTCCAAACTACAGCCCTATTTTATAACAAAGGCATTCCTCTTTGAATGTGTGTGTTCAAACACACACATACAAAGTTATAAGACTGTAGTCCATGTGGTGTTATAGGTACACAGTAAAACATTTTATGAAAATATAGAAAAGTTCCTATACAAGTATAGTTATGTAAGTATAGAAAATTCCTTTACAAACTTCACTCCCATGACAACACTAATAGTAACATTCTACAGCTTTATGATAGATACTTAATAATTAAGAAGCTGGCATTGAACCTTGGTTGGGTAATAAAACAAATATCATGAACAAAAGTTTCTTAGGAAAGAGTTTACATCTTGGCTTACAGTTACAGAGTAAGTGTTCATATGACCACAATGGCCAAGGAGTGATGGCAGCCAGTAGGGAGGGCAGGAAACTGAGAGATCCCAGCTTCAGCCACTTGCAGAAGGCAGAGAAAGCACCAAGAAGTAATGAAGCAGGTTTATACAACAATCAAAGTTCATCCCAGTGACGTTCTTCCTCTGCATGGCGTTTCTTACTAAAGGTTTCATAACGGAAACAATGACACCAACTATGGTCCAGGTGTTCAAGTAACTGAGCATGTGAAGAATGTTTCTCATCCAAACCATCACAGAGATGTGGATATATCTCTGCAGTTAAGCACACTGGTTCCTCTTGTACAGGATCTGGGTTTGGTATCGAGAAACTAGAGTAGCTCACAACCATGTACAATTCCATTTCCAGGGTAACCGACAACCCCTTCAGACCTCCAGGAGCATTGGAAAGATCTGTGCACATACCCACCCACAGGCAGGAAAAACACGACTTCCATTCTAAAAGTAAGTAAACCTTTAAGGAGCAATCATTCATATAAGGGGATTGACTACAGTCACTCACTCTTTGCACCAAACAGTTGTGTTTTGTATATTTTGCTATCTGGATTAACAGAATGGTTTAGAACAGTTTTTCTATCCTCAAAACACACTGTTGACCACAGTCATTCCTCCATCCCTCCTTTCCCTGAAGATTAATTACCTCATTTCTATTTTACAGTTTCACTTTAAGCCATGTGCCACATAGATGAAATGATGCTGTTCTGTAGCCTTTCCTGAGGGCCGTCTTTCTCTGGACAATATGCATTAAATGCACTTGCCACTATTAACATTCAGTAATATCCCCTATCATAATAAAAGTAAAGGAGCTAGTGTGACTATTCATTAAATGAAGGGTGACTTCATTACTTCCATATTTTTTTCAGTATTCATTGAAACCACTAGAAATATCTGCATACAGTTCAGTGTGAGCATGCTATTTTTTCTTTTTTAATTTACTTCATTTACATTCCAAATGTTGTGCCCCCATCCTGGTACCCACTCCCAGAGTTCTTTACCCCATCCTCTCTCCTCTTTGGCTCTGAGAGGGTGTTTCCATAGCTACCCATCTACCTGCCTCTACATCACTCCCTTTTGTGGGGCATTAAGTCTCTACAGGATTAGGGCCATCCTCTCTCTCTGAGGCCAGATATAGGCTACATAGAGTTCCTGGAGCCATGGACCAGCCCATTTATGCTCTTCAGTTGGTGGTTAGTCTCTGGGATCTCTCAGGGATCTGGATTAGTTGACACTTGTTCTCCCTATGCGGTTGCCATTCCCTGTAATTCTTTCAATCCCTCCTCCAACTCTTCTGTAGGGGTCCCTGACCTCAGTACAATGATTGGCTTTAAGTATCTGTTTTACTTTTTTTTATTACATCATTTTTGGAGAAAATCATATAATATATTTATTATTTCAATTGACCAAGCTTTTATATATGTCTTAATGGAAAATTAAATGCCTAAACCTGTCAAGAACAAATTAAATATATAAGATAATGGCAAACTCTCTATAAGAGTACTACAGCTGTTCCTGGGTCTGTTATCCACACTGCATCACTCCTCTGCTCTTCCAGCAGACGTGGTAGTCCTCATGGCTGTCTTATAAGATTTTAGCAGTGTAGACATGAAACACCTGCTACTGCACTTGTTTGTTTTCTGTTTCAGCCTTGTTTACAGAGTGTCAAAATCGTGTACTATATTTTTTTAAATTGGCTGTATATATGTGGTGAGTCATTTTTCAGACTTGCATTTTGTAAATGCATTTTAAATATTCTGTGTGCCTCCATATTTTCCCAGCATATTTCACCAAATAGAAGTTTTTGTTTCAGTAAATCTCATCTTGTTTTTTTTTTTTTTTTTAATTCTTTTTCTAGTGCTGTATTGTTGGACCTTGAGTCATGTCTAGAGACAAAGTAACCTAGAATTTCTCTATTGTTTTAAAATGTGCTTGTTTGTATATGTGCCTTTTTTGTATTTGTGCACATAAGTTTAGGGACCCTGAAGTTACAGATGATTATAAGCCACCTACTCTGGGTGCTGGGAGTCAAAATAGCTCTCCAGAAAAATCAGTATATATTTTTAAATTCTCAAATGTTTCTTCAGCATTAGCTTTTATCCTGTTGCAGTTTGGAAAAGTTTTTGTCAAATACTTAATCTCTTGATTCAATTATGACAATTTTAAGACATATGGTATCTCTAATGATGTTCTTCCCTCGGTCCCTTCATTTGTGACTTCTTTTCTTTTACTCCCACTTTCTTTTCTCTCCTTCATTGAGAACTTTCTTCCTGTTCACAAATGCTCTCTTACAGCAGCAATCTTTATAGAAAGAATAATCTTTCACAAACTTGTGGCTACTACATCTTTGTTCATGCTCAGCTGCTGCGACATATCTGGGTGTTTCTGGTATCCTAGTTGCCTTCCTGAAATATACTTCTGTCTTTAAACCAATACCACAAATTCCTGGTTATTTTAGTGATGGGTCAGCTAGTACCAATCACCAAATTCTGTTTTCCTCTTGGACTTTGTAAGCTAAACAGAGTGCCCTGCATTCCTATATGGTGTGGACTCTTGGTCTCGATACCCAGAAAAGCATCTTGGTACAATTGTGCTTGGGATCATGTTGAATTTGGAGATCAGTTTTAGAGAAACTGGCATCTTAACATCATCAAGCCTTCCTGGCCATGGGCACAGAGTGTCTGCAGAATTTATTTAAATCTTCTTTGATTTTTGTCAGCAGATCTTTTGATTCTAATCAAGAATGTTGGATGTTCTAAACAGGCTCCTTTTCTTCAGTTCTCCAACAGCAACTACAGGCTGATTTACTCCCAGGTGACACAGTCTCCAAAGCTTGAGATTCACTGTGACATATAAATATGTTGGCTTTACTGAAAGGAGATATTTCTTAAGGATGAGCTTAAATCAAGTGGAGAGCTTAAAATCAAACAACTTGGAGTTTCAGGAGATCATTCATGTTCCGGAACTAAAACTTCTATAAGTCTGTGACCCAATACTTGATTCTTGTCTCTTAATGTGTATCCTGCAGATTCCATACTGTTAACTCTATATTGTTTGATGAGGATTAAAAAACACAATGCATTCAGTTGCTTAGTGAATAATATATGACTCTAAAATATTTTTGTACAACTTGTATTTGTTATAGATTATAGATGAAAACACATGATATGTTGATAAATTCAGCAAACATAACACTATATCTTAGACATTATTTTCATCTCAATACAGATGCATAGCATTCTCTTATAAGTGGCTAAGACAAACTTTGAGATTGCAAAAAGTAGTCTTTCAACCAAATGTTTAGTCATTTCACAAATAACTGTCGCTTCCGTCTCTGACCAGCAGAAAAAAGAGTGACAACACAGCGTTCTTCTCAAAACAATTTATGCAGGAACCTTACAGCATGCCAGTGAAAATCTTTCTGCCCCCTCTCTGTCTCTTTTTCCGTCTCCCTCCTAGTTTCTCTTTCTGTTTTTCCTTTCGTTTTTCTGTTTTTCATCCCCCCCCCCCCAAGTGCAGTCCTATTGTCCTGATCTCATGTCATGGGTGCACCTGGGCAGCTCGCACGGTGGGAGTGGCTAATTTCTGGGGGGCAGGAGGAAGTCAGGTGCTAGTCACAAGACCAGGCCGGAGTCCCAAACATCATCTTGGGACTGCCACCACAACCGCTCTCCACAAATAACCTTGATTCTAAAACCATGACCTTCATAGTCAAACTATTTCTCCAACTCACAAAACAAATTTCTTGTCACCAATAATTTCTACAATATGTCAATTTAGTCCTATGGCCAAACCATAATACCTGCAAGACTACCTGTTTTCTCTCCATTCATTTTCTTTCAAATGCTAGTGTTTTAGGGTTTTACTGCTCTAAACAGACACAATGACAAAGGCAAGTTACAAGGACAACATTTAATTGGGGCTGGCTTACAGGTTCAGAGGTTCAGTCCATTATCATTAAGGCAGGCACATGGTAGCATTCAGGAAGGCATCGTGCAGGCAGAACTGAGAGTTCTACATCTACACCTTCAGCTGTAGTGGATGATTCAGTTCCAAACAGCTAGGAGCAGGGTTTCAAAGCCTCTGTCCATAGTGTCACCCCCACTTCAACAAGGCTACACCTGCTCCAACAATGCCATACCTGCTTCAACAAGGCCATACCTCCAAATAGCGCCACTCCCTGGGCCAGGCTTGTTTTTCTGTAAAAATAAAATGTTTCTGTTGTTACTGGTCCTGCAGGGACTCACTCCTCCAGAGCTCTCATTCCGGGAACCACTCCAATGTGGAGCAGAGCTCATGGACTCTATCCCACAATCCACAAGCCACGCTCTCCAAACAATTCCCTTCCCAGGCAGTCCACACCGCATGCCCCGGCTGTTTCTGTGCCTGGTGGTTCACCACCGCCACAGCGTATTGTCTTCATTCACTTTCTCTGGGTGTGTTGTTGCCAAGCCTTGCACATACACACACATCCCAACCCTGTGGCAGGCTTTGTGCATCCTACCACTACACCCTCCTTGAACTCAGTGAAGTCACCACAGTCAGTTCATTATCCTCAAGGCAGAAACATGGTAGTATCCAGGCCAGCAACCAGAGCTGAGAGCTCTACATCTTCATGTGAAGACTGCTAGTGGAATACTAGATCCCAGACAGCTAAGAGCAGGGTCTTAAAGTCCACATCCACAGTGACACACCTACTGCCACAAGGCCACACCCTCAATTAGTGCCACTCCCTGGGCCAGGTACATACAAACCATCAGAGCTAGCAAAGTATTTTGCCTTAGAAATACACGAGAATAGTAATCCAATCTGCTCTCCTCACAGTCTTAACATGATTTTGAAAACTACCAGCATACCTCTTTGGTATATCATCTTGTCTGTCACTGACATTAAACGGAAACGTAATTACATGAATGATACACAGAGACATTTTTGCCTTCCTGTCTTCTACCATGTATAGATTTACTTGTCTTCTGCATCTGAACAATTGATAATCAGTCTCCTAGCCGCTCTCTGTAGATAAAAGCACTCAAACTCTACCTCATTTTGGCATAGATGCTCTGAGGTCCCAGGAAATCTATCAATACCATGAAAATAATAGTGATTTTCCTCTGTAAATGTAGGGCACTAGATTCTGATGATAGATTCTAGAAACTCTATTTGGATTACTTCTGTCAGTATTTCTAACTCTGCAAACACTAGAGAGCCACTAGAGTGGAAAGATTAAATACTAGATTTCTGATACATGAGATGTAATATCACATGCATTTGATATTGAAGTCAATAAATATCCTGATATTATACAAAATGAATTATATATTTTTCAGTCTTAAATTATATGATTTTTCTATGAGGGCAATTCTCTTTTTTTCTGGTTCCAAAATGAGGATGATGAGGGTGAATAAAATACAATTACATTACTTAATATTTATTGTTTCCAGAAATAATGGAATTATTAATTAAAGTTCTGGTCCATGGATTGGATATGGTGGCACATGTCTTTGCTACCAGCACTTAGGAGGCATTGGTAGGCAGCAGGAGTTTGAGGCCAGCAAAGCAATTTCTAGCACAGGAAGAGCTGTTATGCAAAGAAACCCTGTCTCAACCAAACAAAAAATAAAAGAAAAAAAAAAAAAAGAAAACAAAAAACCAGCAATCTCAATAAACAACCAAACATTTTGTCAAATGCTTTCTCAGCATCTAGTGAGATGACCATGTGTTTTTTTTTCTTTTTTGAGTTTCTTTATATGGTGGATTACATTGATGGATTTCCGTATGTTAAACCATCCCTGCATGCCAGGGATGAAGCCTACTGGATCATGGTGAATGATTGCTTTGATGTGTTCTTGCATTCCGTTTGTAAAGATATTGTTGAGTATTTTTGCATCAATGTTCATAAGTGATAATGTTCTGAGGTTCTCTTTCCTTGTAGGGTCTCTGTGTGGTTTAGGAATGAGGGTTATTGTAGCCTCAAAAAATGAGTTATATAGTTTTCCATCTGATTCTATTGTGTGGAATAGTTTGGAGAGTAGTGGTATTATGTCATCAATAAATGATAAAATTCTGCACTAAACCCATCTGGGCCTGGGCTTTTTTTGGTTGGGAGAATTTTGATGACTGCCTCTATTTCTTTAGGTGTTATGGGATCATTTAGATGGTTTCCCTGGCCCTGACTTAAATTTAGTACCTTGTATCTGTCTAGGAATTCATCCAGTTCCTCCAGATTTTCCAGCTTTGTTGAGTATAGAATTTTGTAGTATGATGTCATGATTTCTGGAATTTCCTCATTTTCAGTTGTTATGTCTCCACTTTCCTTTCTGATTTTGTTAAGTTGGATACTCTCTCTTTTCCCTCTAGTTAATCTGCCTAAGGGTTTATCAATCTTGTTAATTTTCTCAAAGAACCAGCTCTTGGTTTTGTTGATTCTTTCAATGGTTCTTTTTGTTTCTATTTGGTCTATTTCTGCCCTAATAATTTGATTATTTCTTGCTGTCTACTCCTCTTGGGTGTATCTGCCTCCTTTTGTTCTAGAGCTTTCAGCTGTGCTGTTAAGTTGCTAGTGTATGCTCTCTCCAGTTTCTTTATAAAGGCACTCAGAGCTATGAGTTTTCCTCTCAGAACTGCTTTCATTGCATTCCATAGGTTTGGGTGTGTTGTGTTTTTGTTTTCACTGAATTCTAGAAAATCCTTGATTTCTTTCTTTATTTCTTCTCTGACCTTCCTATTGTTTAATAGAGCATTGTTTAGTTTCCATGTGTCTGTGGGCTTTTTGTTGTCTTTGTTGCTGTTAAAGACCAGTCTTAGACCAAGGCTCTTTTTGTGACCAATTATGTGGTCAATTTTTGAGAAGGTGCCATGAGGTGCTGAAAAAAAGGAGTATTCTTATTTTTTAGGATGATATGTTCTGTAGATATCTATTAATTCCAGTTGGTTTATAACCTCTGCTAGTTTTACAGTATCCTTGTTCAGTTTTTGTTTCCCTGATCTGTCCATTGGTGAGACTGGAGGATTGAGGTCTCCCACTATTATTGTGTGCGGTGCAATGTCTTTTTAGAGCTTTAGTAAGGTTTCTTTTATGAATATTGATGCTTTTGTATTTGGAGCATATATGTTAAGGACTGAGAGTTCCTCCTAACAAATTTCCCCTGTAATGAGTAAAAAGTGTCCTTCCTTATCTTTTTTGATAACTTTTGGTTGAAAATCTCCTTTATTCGATATTAGAATGGCCACTCCAGCTTGCTTCTTGGGGACATTTGCTTGGAAAGTTTTTTTCCTCCCCTTTACTCTGAGATAGTGTCTGTCTTTGTCTCTGAGATGAGTTTCTTGTATGCAGCAAATTGCTGGGTTTCGTTTATGTATCCAGTCTGATAGCCTATGTCCCTTTATTGGGGACTTGAGTCCATTTATGTTAATAGATATCAAGAAATAGTGGCTACTGTTTCCTGCTATTTTTGCTTTTGGAGGTTGAATTGTGCCTGTATGTCTTTCCTCTTTTGGTTTTCTTGCTTAGGAGTTTTCTTGTTTTTATTAGGATGTAGTTCTCCTCGTGTAATCTGTTTTCCACCTATAATCCGTTGTAGTGTTGGGTTTGTTGTCAGATATTGTGTAAATTTAGTTTTGTCTTGGAATATCTTAGTCTCTCCATCTATGGTGATTGATAGTTTTGCTGGGTATAGCAGCTTTGGCTGGCACCTGTGCTCTCTTAGGGTCTGCATGATGTCTGTCCAGGCTCTTCTAGCTTTCATAGTCTCTGTTGAGAAATCGGGTGTGATTCTGATTGGTCTGCCTTTATATGTTACATGACGTTTTTCCCTTCTTGCTTTTAGTATTCTTTCTTTTTTTGGGCAATTGGCATTTTGACTATTATGTGTCAGGAGGAATTTATTTTCTGATCCAATCTATTTGGAGTTCCGTAGGCTTGTTTTATGCTCATGGTCATCTCATTCTTAAGGGTAGGGAACTTTTCTTCTATGATTTTGTTGAAAATATTTACTGTGCCTCTTATTTAATATTCTTTGCCTTCTTCTATTCCTATTATCCTTTGGTTTGGTCTTCTCATTGTGTCCTGGATCTCCTGAACATTTTGGGTTAGGAGCTTTTTGGGTTTTGCATCTTCTCACTGTTTTGTCTATGTTTTCAATGTTGTCTTCGGCCCCCAAGATTCTGTCTTCCATCTCTTGTAGTCTATTGAAAATGCTTGCATCTGTGACTCCTGATTTCCATTTTAGGTGTTCTGCCTCTAGGGTTATCTCTTTTAGTGTTTTCATTATTGTGTCAATTTCGGTTTTAAATTCCTTCTTCCATTCCTTCATCTCTTTGGTTCTGTTTTCCTCTAGTTCTTTGAGTTCTTTGAGTGTTTTTCTTGTTTCTTCTTTAAAACCTTCTGATTCTTTTTACTTTTCCTCCCGTTCTTTTTTAAGGATCTCTATCATAGTCTTGAGGTATGATTTTAGGTCTGCATCTTTTTTTTCTGGAGTGTTAGGCATTCTGATGTTTGCTGTGATGGGAGAACTGGGTACTGGTGTTGCCAGGTTGTCTTGTTTTCCCCGGGGTATGTTCTTTCCCTTTCCTCTTGCCATCTTGTTGTCAATCTTGTCTCCCTGAATCACTGCTGGATCACCGCTGACTCACCACTGGCTCACCGTTGGTTCACTTCTGTTCTAGACCTGTGTCCCTGGATCACCAGTGGCTTACTGCTGGCTCATGGATGGCTCACCCCTGGCTCACTGCTGTTCCTGGTGGCAGGTGGTCTGAGTGTGGTCCCTCACTCCTCTTTTTTCGGCTGGGAATAGCCCAATGCAGGGTTACTGGTTCCCTGGAGCAAGCTGGGGCAAGTAGGGGGAACCGGGGGACCGCACGCTGACTCACTGCTGGCTCACTGATTATCAGGGCACATTTTTAATACATTTTATGTTCTGGACCAATCCTTCTCAATATGAAAATGTTATAATGATTACAGCATGGCTAGAACATTTTAAATTATAGTATTGATAAGATCTGACCAATACAAGCCAGGTTTTCCTAGCGTATCTGGAAGAAAACTAAGAAGCAACTTGTATTATTTTGTGCTTCAAGGGCAAAACCATATTTTTACATGGTTTTACATATCATTCTAATGGGCACACCATTTTGAGTCATAGCTAATCACCACAAACAAACATGCATGCCTCTCTTTCTCTGCTTTTCTCCCTCTTCCTCCTCTCCCTTTCCCCTGTCCTCTTTCTCAAACACACACACACACACACACACACACACACACACACACACACACACACAACTCACTTGCATACCATGCCTAGATACATGTGTCTTCATTAACTATTTTAAGTTAGGTTGACATTAATATATTGGTAAATATTATAATAATTCTGCTAAAATACATTTATTCTAAAATTCTTACAAATTTTAAGTATTTTTGTATAGGCTTTATATTGATTTTCTGAAAATCATTTAAGCTGATTATTAAACATTCTTTCCAGTATAACCATCAAAGCAGCATAACATAATTACTATTTAGGTATGAATCAATCAATTTAAATTTAGTATTTTTTTCATCTCTGTTTTCTTTAAAATTGAAAAACTTGAAATTTTTGCACAAAGAATTCTTTTGTTTCTCAATTCGGTCCTACAATTTTAATGAGTTATGTAGTTTTTTTTTCCTTTTATTGACTGCACAAATAATATTTTTTTCCTTCTTTGTGATGGGGGTGATTAATTCTATTCATCAGAACATTCTTTAAAATAGAAAAATCCTCCCATTCTAATATTATAGTTTATTTAATTACTTATGCATAAATAGTTTTACATGTATTGATTTTTGGCTAACTTTAAGTGTGTTTTCATCAATATGTTTTTATGACTCACTCACCAAAATACCTATATATCTGATATACAAACATGAAAGCGAC
The DNA here is from genome assembly GCF_963924665.1 of Micromys minutus. Lineage (NCBI taxonomy): Eukaryota > Metazoa > Chordata > Mammalia > Rodentia > Muridae > Micromys > Micromys minutus. The sequence continues at coordinate 39,257,771 of NC_137979.1, read as the reverse complement.
TATTGCAGTATTAGTTGTGTTGATTTTAAATAAACAATCTTAGTCAAATGAACATAGCAGCTGAATTAACAAATCCCCATAATTCACACATATTTTCATAAATCAATCTATTTCAGAGCAAATTTTTAGAAGAGCAAAAGTGTTGTTTAACTTTTATTCCACTTGATCTCTTGCTATTTAATTCATTCACATTTTCCTTCATATTTTTAGGAATAAATTTGTTCTCCATAATTGGAATTCAGTGAAAGTTTTCACAGCTAATCTTTTTGCTATTTTCTTCATGAATACTTTGCAGATTTCTGCTTATTTGGATCCAACTATTATCAGATTTAGGAGTATAATTTTCTAAGCTGCATCATACTATTGGATCAAAAACTATTTATTTGAAGGGTGCCAGCACAATGGCTTGCGAGTAAGAGCATGCCTGATACCCTGACTTCTATCCCCCAAAGCCATTTAGTAAAATGAAAGAACTGATTATGCCTGTTGTCCTTTGACTCTGCTTAACATGCCTTAATATGCCAGAACTAAGAGTTCAAGTGTGTACAAACAAACTGATAAATGCAACAAAATAAGAGAAGCCTTTACTTCAAGAAAAAAGACTCAGACTTTTAATAGATACAATAAATTATAAATGAAGCAATAAAACATGTGTTCATATAAATGTAAAGTCATTCAAAGAATTATAGATACACACATTGTTTAAATTAAAAATACTCTAAAAATTTACTTTTATTGTTTACAATTATTTTTATATGTGATGCCTAAATCAGTGTGGCTATGCACAAGTGTCCCTTAAGTCAGAGGTGTCAGATAATACAGGAATTAGAGTCTCTGGGAGTTGATATGGGTGCTGGGACCAAACTCAAGTTCATTGCAAAAGTGAATGATCTTAGCTTCTCAGATATTTTTAGATACTTAAAAACATATTTTGTTTTAATTTTATCATTATGGTATGCACATGTGGGCATATATATATATATACATATATATACATATATATATACACACATATATATATATATATATATATATATATATATATATATTCCCCTCTGTCTCTCTTTGTCTCCATCTCTGTCTCTGAATTCTTCTCAGTTCCTGTCTCTGTCTCTGTATCGCCCTCCCCATCTCTCTTCCAGTCTTCCTCACCCTCCCTCCTTCACTCCTCTCTCTCTCTCTCTCTCTCTCTCTCTCTCTCTCTCTCTCTCTCTCTCTCTGTATGTGTGTGTGTGTGTTTATGTGTGTTTAAATAATGATACACATGTATAAATTAGAGGACTACTTTTAGGAATACATATTCTCCTTCTACCACTGTAGAATCTAGAGAACAACTCAGGTCATAGGCATTGGTGGCAAAAACACCATCTAAGCACTCTGTGTCTTCTTACCAACCCACTACCAACCAGAAATAATGAAACAATCTCTACTTCTCACATGCTAGGTTTCATATTACTATGTTCACCCCCAAATTATTTTTAATTAGTGTTTTGTGTATATAAAAACTCACCATGCACCTATTACTAAAATATATTCATCAAATAAAGTATAATTTCATAACACATTGTTTATAATTTTTTATAAAATAAAAGTCATAATAAATTATGATATTTTATTGCTTGTTTGCTATTGTCTCCATAATGGTTTTCAAAGTAATTTAGTACTTTTCATCCAATTTAATTCAATTATCTAGACAAGGTTCTTTTTCTCTCCATGTATCTACCATTAGTAGCTATAGTTGTGTTTCTGATAACAGAAATTTCACCATCAGAGATATTGCTTGGAACACTAACTGACATGAAAAAAAAAAATCTGTGGATTGATTCTCAACATACATCAGGAATGGCCCATACCACTAATTATAACACTTAGGATGTGGAGGCAGGAGTAATTGAAGTTTAATGGCATCTTTGGCTATAAAAGCAGTTCAAGGTCAGGCTGAGGTACATAAAATCCTCATTCCAAAGAAAATTTTCTTCAAACATGTTGGGTCATAATACTTTTGTTTTCACTATGTCTAAAAATTTGTATGTTGAAACTTTTTCAGTTTGTTGTTCATATTTGTTCCTATAAAGAATGGGTTTACAACCCACAGTGGAAAAGTGTTCCTCTTCCTCCACATCCTCGCCAGCATCTGCTGTCATCTGAGTTTTGAATCTTAGCCAGTCTGAATGGTGTGAGGTAGAATCTCAGGGTTGTTTTGATCTGCATTTTCCTGATGGCTAATGATGTCAAGCACTTCCTTAGCTGTTTCTCAGTCATTCTATATTCCTCATTTGAGAACTTTTTGTTTAGCTCTGTACCCCATTTTTAATAGGGTTGTTTGATTCTCTGGTGTCTAGCTGTTTGGGTTCTTTGTATATCTTGGATATTAGGCCTCTATCTGATGTGGGGTTGATAAAGATCTTTTCCCACTCTGTTGGCTGCCATTTTGTTTTCTTGACAGTGTCCTTAGCCTTACAGAAACTTTGCAATCTCATTAAGTCCCATTTGTTAATCTTTGACCTTAGAGCGCAAGCCAGTGGTGTTCTGTTCAGAAAATTTTCTCCTGTGCCTATGTGTTCCAAGGTTTTCCCTACTTTCTCATCTAATAGTTTCAGTGTACCTGGTTTAATGTGGAGATCTTTGATCCACTTACACTTGAGCTTTGTACAAGGAGATAAGAAAGGGTCTATTTTCATTCTTCTGAATGCTGAGTGCCAGTTGGAGCAACACGATTTGTTGAAGAGGCTGTCCTTTTTCCATTGAATGTTTACGGCTCCTTTGTCAAAAATCAAGTGACCATATATGTGAGGTCTCATTTCTGTATCTTCTATTTTATTCCATTGATCCACGTCCTTATTTCTGTACCAGCACCATGCAGTTTTCAGCACAATTGCCTTGTAATATAGCTTGAGGTCAGGGATAGTGATTCCTGCAGATGTTTTCTTATTGTTGAGGATGGAGGGTTGTAAACTGATACAACCACTCTGGAAATCAGTCTGGCAGTTCCTCAGAAAATTGGACATATTACTTCCTTGAAGACCCAGTTATTCCACTTCTGGGCATATATTCCAGAGACACTCCAATATACAGCAAAGACACATGCACCACAATGTTCATAGCGGCTCTATTTATAATAGCCAGAAGCTGGAAAGAACCCACATGTCCTTCAGAAGATGAATGGATACAAAAATTTTGGTACATTTACACAATGGAGTACTACTCAGCTATCAGAAACAATGACTTAACAAAATTTTTAAGAAAATGGATGCATCTCGAGAATATCCTGGATGAGATAACCCAGTCACAAAAAAACAGACATAATATGCAGTCACTCATAATGAGATACTAACTCCAGAAAGCTCTGAACGCCCCACATACAACTCGCAGACTGTGTGAAGTTCAAGAAAAAAACAAAAAAGAAAAGAAAAAACTATTATGCTCAATCCTTACACACCAAGAAAACTTCAACTAATTCCAGGTTACATCTTGTTTTACATGTACTTTATGTTCATTGTAACTAGTAAGACCTTAATGCACACTATCAAACCTTTAAAAAAAATACCAAGCACATACAAAAATGTATTCATATACTTTTATGCAAAAATGCTTAAAATTTGTTCATTTATTTTCGTTTTTTTAAAATAAAGTTGTTCAAAAAAATCAAATACTGACAAAAATATTCACATAGTTCTATGTAAAAAATGTTTTTAACTCTGTACATTTATCTCTCTTTTTTTAAAAATAAAGTTGTTTAAATAAAAAAGTTACCAAAAATAATTTTGTATTTCTATAAATTCTTTTCTATTTTCATGTATCCTATGAATCTTTTTAAATAAAGTACACTGTGGACATTAAAAAAAATAAATCACAAAGATGTGGTATATTGGCAGTGCACAAACTAGTAAAGTTATGATAATGGTCTGGATTTGACCTGTGTATGTTCCTCTAAAATAATAAAGTTAAATAAACAGAACAAATAAATGTCATGCTACAAAAATAAAAAAGGATGGGTTATCATGCCCCCTTCTGCATTTAAGTGAGTTTATTCTTTCTGGTATTCCATTTTCAAGTTAGTAATCATTTTTGGGAATGTCAACTCTTAGTTCATACATGATTTAAAAATACTTTATTCTATTTTCTCTTTTTTATTTAAGCAAATGTATTTAAAAGAACAGAGATAAATGTACATATTTTAAAAGAATTTTTATATAAAACTATATGAAAGTATTTTAGCCAGTACTTAATTTTTTAAAAAATCTTTCATCATATTAATTGAATAGTTACTAGTTACAATGAGCATAAAGTACATATAAAACAAAATGTAACATGGAAATAGTCAATGTTTTCTTGGTTTGAAAAGGTTAAACATAATGATTTTTAAATACCAAGGATTGCCACAAGGCTGCATTTTTATCCCTTGAATTATTATTGATTTAAGATCTAGGTGTATCACACTCTGAGAGGGTGCTATATACTATTATTTTCTAAGAAGGACTGAGGCCTCCACTTTCTGGACTTTCTTCTTTTTGAGCTTCATATGGTCTGTTAGTTGTTTCTTGGGTATTCAGAGCTTTCTGGTGCTGGTACCCAATTATCAGTGAGTGCATGTCATGTGTGTACTTTTGTGACTGGGTTACCTCACTCAGGATGATATGCTCTAGTCTGTTGTCTCTTTTTAGTAAATTTTTTTCTTTACTTTGAGGGATTTTGGTGGGTTGTTTTTATTTTATTTCTTGTGGGTCTCTTTACATCCTACTTACCTATATTTGCTTTTGTTTTCTGTGCTTTTGGGTTCATCAAAGGATTATTTTTTTAATCAATGTCATGAATGTTTCCATATGTTTTTCTGTAGTAGGTTTGCAGTTTCAACTCTTAAATGCTTATCTTTAGTCCAGTTTGAATTTATTTTAAAAATTCTTCTGCTAATGAATAGCCAATTTCCAAATATCTTCTCCAAAAGACTTTTTTTTCCTCGATTATTTATTTATGGCAACTTTGACTAAATTAAATTGCTTATTAAATTAAATTTATTTCTTTTCTATTGTTGCTAATGTGTTCTATTGGCCGGTTGAAATATTTCTTTACTCTTAGGTTGATCTCAACATAAACAAAACATCTAAGATGTATCAACTGATATGTCCATTATGTGGAATTTGTGCAAATGTACATATACATATGGACACACATATAACATTATTATATTTGTTTTTATATGTATACACTCCCATATATTTTTTTTTTCTAATAAAGAAGCTACTGTTGGTAAAAACTTCAGTAGAACTACAAAAAAACTTTTGTCATGTGAATGAGCCAAGGAAAGCCAATATTAAATCATCTCTCTTGAATGTGGAATGTAAAGTCAGTTGCATAGATGCTGAGACTATAGAGAGCTACCACAAGCCAAGATATGGAATAAGAGTAAAAGAAAATTGAGGACCAGAAGATCAGCCATACTGGGGAAAATGTAGTTCCATTGATCCAGACAAAAGCAAGGTGATCACATTCATTATATGTGACACTTTTAAAAATGGGAAACAATAGATTTTTAACAAATTGTGAAACAATAATTTTAGTTAGATGACTTTGATTAATATTCCAAATATATTTCAATTATCTTGATTGAATCTTTTTCTGCACTGTTTTGATGGATCATAGCATCACAGTGTACACCCAAATAGACTCACATATTATTTATAAATGAAAAATATAGATATAAAATTACATTGTGCAATCATAGATTTTCATACAACTTGTTTAACTCACAGTGTCAGGAATACTGCCTACCTTCTGTACTTCTTATAATTTTCCTCCTCAGCTTTGTTCCTGGCATATTTATCACATGACTACCATGTTTTCTTGAAACATGATCCACTAGATTCTTGTCTTGCTATGAACGATTTCAAGAGACTTGAAGTGTTTGAATATAAAAGACAGATAGCTGTGTGCTTGCTTTATAAAGAATGACTAACCTATCTATCCTATATAAGGTCAGAGTCATTGGTATTTAGTCACTTGTTAAAGTGGAAGCTGTTTTCAGTGCATCTGTGTTTCATCTGATAATATAAAACCATAACTTTGTGGTGACCACTTACTATCTTGATTTACATAAATGCAGAAATTCATAGTAGTGTACAATACAAGGAGAAAAATCAAGTTCTATTGTACAGCCATAAATTACCTGGAAAACCAGATCACTAACATCTGCGTCATTTTAATGTCATTGAAGCAGTCATTCACATGAATTATTTGTGAATTAAAAGTTCAAAAATTGTGGCTGGACTGATGACTTAGTTGTAACAGCAGTTACTATGACAGTATGAGGGTGAGTTTGGATAATCAGGACACCTGTGAAAGCCTTGAACAGAGTAGATATGTAGCCATGGCACATCTTTTGAAAGATGAGATTCTGGAATACAAGCGTCCCCAAAAATTCTTAGAGCAGCTATTATGGGGTATGAAGTGAAGAGCAGAAAATGAAATTCCATAGAAGTTGAAAGCTGTCCTCTGTTTCCCACAAGTATGCTATGGTGTATCCACAGACACACACACGTACCAAATATTAAATATATAATAATAAATCTTAAAGAGTGCCGTAGCTTGCCAAAGCTGTGGCTTTCCTCTTACCCACTGGGTTGTTTAGCAACCATATTGCTCATACTTTGTCAGGGCTGCATTTGCTTTCCCCCTTATCATCTGAGTTCTTGCAACAGTTTCTGTTGCTGTCATTCTCTCTTAGTCATATTCTTGTTGACACAGCTCTAAGCAATCTTCTCTTGGAAGCAAGTTTACAGGGAAAATGTATACCTTCCATCCAATTATGTTACACATGCAAGACAAGCTGGGTGATATACTCTGTCTCCTGCAGTCCTTCACTTCAGCACATTTATTCAGTTCATTATATTTCTCCTCTATTTAATGAACTCACAAAAAATTCCCTGGAGACTGATCAAGAAACAGTTTGAATTATTCTTTATTTTTAACATAAGTCTCCATGTACATGCTTGGGATAGATGCCTCTTCCATGGGGGTGGGGGCGGAATAGCCTGGATATTAAATGTTAGCTAATTATGTATATTTTTAATTTAACTTATATTTCATATGTATATATCTAAGACAGGGTTTCATTTATCACAGGCTCATTTTAACAGACTAGGTAGCTGAGGATGACCTTCCTCCTTATTTTTTCCAACCTCCAAAATTACAAGCATGAACCCCTATTTTCCATTTTAGGGTTCTGTGGATTGAAACCAAAGTTTTCTGCATATTAAAAAAAGCACCATATCAGTTGAGTTACCTGCATGCCTTCATTTCTTAATTTACAATACTAAGTAACATTTACTACTTAGCAAATTTCACCCTGACCCCCTCAGTAGAATAATCAATGATTTATACATATTAACTCTTAGAGGAATGTAACTACACTTTAAATTAGTGGTTTTACACACACTATATAAGTTAAATTCATGTACTGGGCTCCTCTACACATATACAATGGTGACTTAGTGTAAGACTGTGACAATTTTGTTTCTGTTCCAAAGAAAAATTGGTATAATGAGAGTGTTATATCAAGAAGATTACATCTGAGACAGATTGTGATTGATGTGAAAGAATCTCCTCAGCAGATAAAGACACAAAGGGCATCATAAATAGGAGAAACCACATGCTTCAGCAAATTATCTTTAGAACTTCATGACTTTCCAAAAAAACTTAATTTGCACCCTTGACACAGTGAATGAAGAATTTTTGTCAAGATTTGACAATTAAAATCTTGGTGAAGAATTTGTTTTCCCCTTTAAAAATTCTATGCTTCATGTGGTTTGTGACAGTTAAATTGGAAAAAATAGTTAAATAGAGGAATTATAATATAGATTACACTTATGTGTACAATGTAATCTCTTAGAGCATTTGAACAAGTAGGTAGTAACAGCAACAAGTCAGGTTGCTGTTTTTCATTATGTCATTAAATAGCCACAGCAATAAATGAAGTGAACAGACAAAGGTTTATTTGGCTCACGGTTTCAAGGTTTTAGTGTATGGTGGACTGATTTCATCAAGTAAAGTGTACTGTAAGTTAAAACGCTGTGACAATGGGAGCATGGATAGAGGAAGTTGACCATTTTATAGTGCCTGGTAAATGCATGGAAGTCCAGGGAAAGAAGAACAAAAGGTAAAGGAATAAGAACAGGGAGGGGAGAAAGAAAGAACATTGCAATAAGATACTCAATTCAAAGTTAGCTCCCAAATGTTCTAAGTCCACACCAGGCCATAGTTTCTAACTGCTCATTCACCTGTTAATTCATCAATAGCTTACCTCATTGATAAAATTAGCACTGTAATGATCCAATCACTTCCCAGTAATGTGATTGTGTATGTGAATGACATGCTACTTATAAACCGTACCACAGAGGCAGACAGTTGAGGGTTGGGTTCACCCACTCATCCACTATTTTTTAACCCAGAATTGCTCCTGTCTAAAGGAAATATGGAGACAAAGTGTGGAGCAGAAACCGAAGGAAAGACCATTCAGAGACTGTCCCACCTGAAGGTCCATTCAATATATAGACACCAAACCTAGACACTATTTCAGATGCTAAGAAGTGCTTACTGACAGAAGCCTGATATAACTGTCTCCTTAGAGGCTCAGTCAGGGCCTGAAAAACAAAGATATGGACTGAAGGAGCTGAAGGGGTTTGCAGCACCATAGCAAGAACAATAATAACAACCAGATAGGCCCCTGAGCTCCCCGGGACTAAACCACCAGTCAAAGAGCACACATGGGGGAACCCATGGCTCTAGCCCCACATGTAGCAAAGAATGGCCTTATCTGACGTCAGTGGAATGAGAGGTCCTTGATCCTGTGAAGGCTCAATTCTCCAGTGTAGGGGAATGCTAGGGAGGCAGGGGTGGGTGGGAGGCTGGGAGAATACACTCATACAAGCAAGGGGAGGGGAGAGAAAATGGGAGCTTTCAAAGAGGCAGTTCGAAAGGAGGAAATGTAAATAAATTACATATCCAGTATAAAATAATAAACTCAGTGATAGAAGTGAAAAAAATAATAAACACTTATTCCATATAGAATGTAAACAATATTAAAAAGAAGTGTTTGGAGACCATTTAGGAGCAAACAAAACAAAACAAAACCAAAACCAAACTGAAGCTAAACCTTACTTTTGAAAGACAAGGTCATGAGATTCTCTTGAGTATTTATATGAAAGGTGACAGGAGAGAGTGTCAATAAAGACTGTCCTGATGATGTGTAGCCATTTAGTTGCAATGTGCATTTGAGCATGTTTGTACTCAAGAGCTGGGCTTACAAATGCATAACACCTGGGCCATAATTTATTTATTTCTGTTGTGACCTAATGTTCTTATTTTTTCTCTCTTACAAAAAAAAAGAGGGATACATATACAGATTTTTGAAGGCATTTTGGCATAACACTATATGAATATTTTTTGTCAGTATTTAATTATTTTAGAGGTTTGATAGCATGCATTGAACTCCCACTAGTTACCTTAAGCCTAAAGGACAGAATGTAACATGGAATCATGGGAGGTTACAGTGAGAGGAGTTGGACCATGAGCATATATATGGCCAGGAGAAGAAACAAGTAGCATATGGATGATATATAAGTTAAAATATCTCTAAAATCTGCTGAATCTAGGCTATGGCTTGTAAATAAAATAGCTATATTGTGTAGATTTTATGTGGGCTGGCTAGAAATTATAATTCTTTTTACATATTTTCATATATCTGACCTTCAAAACTTTCCTTCCAGTATACATGTTCTTTTCTTTTATTTAATCAGCATGTTTCATAGAACAAATATTTTCATGAGGATGAAAATTAAATTTACCAATCAAATTCAAACCTAAAACGGATTTTCCTGAGCAAGACTGTACATATTTAATTCATTTAGTATGAATTCTAATTTTAAATTTTCATACTTGTGAGAGACCATACTTTTCTTTTTTTTTTTTTTTTTTTGAGACCATACTTTTCATTTGTGTCCTGAAAAGAAATAATCTTGAATATTCTATTAAAATATTGACAACTATATTTTAACTACTGGCATTTCATTTTGTAAACAAGATATAGAAAATAACTTTGAAAATTAGTTTCAGAAAAAGATGTATTTACATAAACAACTGCACAATTCTATACAATAACTATAATGAAATATATTTTTGGAACTGTATGAAAAGCAATTTTCAATCTCAACCAAGATTTTATATTTCTCTAACGTGCACTGAATTTGATTGAAATTTTATTACATATCACACTGTAACCTAGGGGAATGAGAAGCAACAATTCTGCACTATCTTGTTATAACTAAGTGGGGATTTTCTGGTGATGTAAACCAAAATCCCTGAGTAGGCATATGTATGCTGTGTGTATGCAAGCCTTGGGTGTGGATTCAGCTGATGTCTTATGTTTTCATGAAAGTGGACAGCATGAAGATATATGTTTCCTTTTCCATGATCAATAAAGTATAAAGAATACAAATTCCTAGCATTCATATTGTGAATATATTTTTACATGAGGCTCCAGGGAAGATGAATACCCTGGGGCATGGGGGAGATTTGGAACATCCTCTTGGAGGCAAGGGGCAAGGAAATGGGATGAGGAACAGGGAGGGGAGAAAGGAAAAGGGGGGCAATGGTTGGAATATAAAGTACTCTTTGTTACTGCTTGCATATCTCATGAGAAGGGTATTATTTTCATTCATTCATTTATTTTTAGACCTTACAGATCACCGAAAAACTGTATGCTTTCAATGAGAGCTCATTTTGCTATATGAATGGATGTTAGGTGAATTAATCAATGGAGTAATCAAATAATTGATTAGTTTAAAAAGTGGGCTGGCCTTAGGCTCTCAGCACATATAGAGGATGCCCAGTCTGGCCTTAGTGGGAGAAGATGCCCATAATCCTTGACTGACTCAAGGCTCCAAAGAAGGTGAATACCCTGGGGCATGTGGGAGTTTAGCAGCACCATCTTGAAGGCAAGGGGCAGGGTAAATGGGATAAGGAACAGGGAGGGAAGACTGGAAAAAAGGAAAATGGCTGGAATGTAAAAAATAAAACAATCCTAAAAACTTTTCTGCAAAATAAATACAAAATAAAAATAAGTTCTTAAAAATATTTTTTTTATTTTCTGCTTTAAATTTCTATGGTAAAATTTATTGTATTATAGAATACAAAAATGGTGTCGAATATATTGCTAAATGTACATATTATACTTTTTAAACATAGAAGTTATCAGGGAATGGGGGAAGAAAGTTAAGAGGGTCATGGAAGCAGAGAGACAGAGACAGAGAAAAAGGAGGGGAGAAAAAGAAGTAGAAGAAGAAGAAGTAAAACAAGGATAAGGGGGAGGAGGAGGAGGGAGAGAGCAGGGGCAAAAAGGCAAAAGCAAAAGAGAACAAGAGAGCAAGAGATCACAAGCCAACATTCTTAATATGTTTTATGTTGTTAGGCTCATATATTCCTTCTGAAACATAAAACAACATCTAATATGAAAACATACATCTTAAAAATGTATGTAGAGAAATTTTGTTGTACTTCTGTTGATAGTGTTCAAAGCCCTTAAATAATCTATGACCCAACATTATCTAGATGTGATGTTTTGTACCTTTCATCCAAATTCTTTACAAGAGAAACCAGAAGGATTAGAAGTTCAAGGCCTGTGGTGTTTGTACTTAGTTCAAGTCTAGCAAGGCACTAAATAATACTACCATGACTGTTCCCAAAATAAAATAAAATATAATAAAAATGAATAATTCATTCAGAAGTGGAGGGTGGAGGGTAACCACCATCCCTTACCTCAACCTCTTTTACAGATCAATTGTGATAAAAAACTGCATGGTATTGGTACATAGACAGGCAAGTAGATCAATGGAATAGAATTGAAGACCCAGAAATGAACCAACACTACTATGGTCACTTGATCTTTGACAAAGGAGCTAAAACCATTCGGTGGGAAATGACAGCTTCTTTAACAAATAGTGGTGGCTCAACTGGCAGTCAGCATGCAGAAGAATGCAAAATGACCAATTCTTACCTCATTGTACATATCTCAAATTCAAGTGGATCAAAGACCTCCACAAAAAAAAAAAAAAAAAAAAAAAAAAAAAAAAAAAAGTACACTGAAACTAACAGAAGAAGAGAAATTGGAGAATAAGCTTAGAATACATTAACACAGGGGAAATTTTCTTGAAAAGAACACAAGTGGCTTATGCTGTAAGATCAAGAATCAACAAATGGGACTGCAAGAAATTGCAAAGCTTCTGTAAGGCAAAGGACTCTGTCAAAAGGACAAAACCGTAATAAACAGAATGGGAAAAGATCTATACCAATCCTACATTTTGTAGAGGGATAATGTCTAATATATAGAAAGAAATCAAGCAGCTAGACTCCAGAGAATCAAATACCCTATTAAAAATTGGGTATGGAGCTAAATAAAGAATTCTCAACTGAGGAAAACCAAATAGCTGAGAAGAACATAAAAAAATGCTCAATATCCCTAGTCATCAGGGAAATGCAAACCAAAACGACCCTGAGATTCCACCTCCCAGCTGTCATAATGGCTAAGACCAAAAATTCAGATGAAAGCAGATGCTGACAAAGGTGTGGAACACTCCTCTATTGTTGGTGGGATTACAAGCTGGTACAACCAACTACTCTGGAAATCAGTCTGGCAGTTCCTATGAAAGTTGGGCATAGTACTACCTGAGGACACAGCTATACCACTCCTGGGCATATACGCAAAAGATGCTCCAACCTCTCACAAGAACACATGCTCCACCATGTTCATAGCAGCCTTATTTCTAATACCTAGAAGCTGAAAAGAACCCAGTTGTCCTTCAAGAGTGGAATGGAAAACAAAATTTGTGGTACATATACACAATGAAGTACTATTCAGCTATTAAAAATAAGGATTTCATGAAATTACTAAGCAAATAAGTGGAACTAGAAGTTATCATCCTGAGTGAGGTAACTCAGTAAAAAAAGAACACTCATGGTATATACTCACTGATAAGGAGGTACTAGGCCAAAATGATCAGAATACCCAGAAACAATTCACAGAACGTATGAAGCTCAGAAAGAGGGAAGACCAGAATGTGGATGCCTCAGTCCTTCTTAGTGGAGAGGACAAAATACAGGAGGCAATAAAGGGACAGATAGATGAGCAGGAATTGAAGAAAAGATAATCCAGAGACTGCCTACCTTAGGACTCCATCCCAGTGAGATATGCAGGCACTAAACCGAAACACTATTGCCAATACCAAGAATTGCTTACTGGCAGGAGCCTGATATGCATGCCTCCTCAGAGGCTCTGCCAGAGTCATATTGATTAAGATGAGGATGCTTGCAGCTAGCCATCTGACTGAACATGGGGACCCCAATGAAGGAACCAGATAATGGACTGAAGGAGACAAAAGAGTTTGCAACCCCATGGGATAAACAACATTATCAACCAACCAAACCTTCCAGAGCTCCCAGGGACTAAAAGACCAACCAATGAGTACACATGAAGAGGCCTATGATTCCAGGTGCATATGCAGCAGAGGACAGCATTGTCTGGCATCAATGTGAGGAGAGGCCTTGCATCCAGTGGAGGCTTGTTTTCCCAGTGTAGAGGAATGTCAAGGTGCTGAGGTAGGAAAGGGTATTTGGGAGAGGGAGCACCATCATGGAGGCAATGGGGTGGGGGAGGAGAGATAGGAATTGGAGGGGGGATAGCATTTGAAATGTAAATACAGAGTATATCCAATGAAAGAGGGGAAAGAAATCATTCAGCGATGTCTTTATTTTTTAATTCTATTACATTTTTGCCACTTATAATTTCTTCCCAGGTATAGACTACTCCCTTTGTCTCAAAGTGATCTCAGTACTCAACCTGGATTTTGATGATGTGCCTCATTTTAAATATTGAGTCATTTACTTTTTGCAAAGGTACTTTGCTTAGTGCCAAGTAATTTAGAAAGCTAGAAGAAACTCCAATTGGGAGTCGGGGAAAGCCGCATCAGGTGCCAAGTATTCTTTTCCTATCAAATGATGAAACTGAAAAAATGAGAGTGAATTTGCAGATTCTTGCTAGCAGGAACAATTGCAATTCAAAAGACCAAGCCTCAGTTCTTTCCAGGAAGGTACATAAAATTCTCTTTACAATTCCATTCCTTAGAGTAGGGCTTGACTCAAAGGAGCCATTCAGATAGGATGTGTCAGTGGGATAACTTAATTTTTTTTTTTTTTTTTTTTGCAGCACATTATGAAACATCCAGTACTCAGCTGACTGCTAGGAATATCTGTCACCATATTCTTAGAGTTCTCTATGTATCTTTAAATGCTTCCCATCAGTATCACTGGCTTAATTGTTAGCAAGTGAATTTTAATAAGTGCTGCATAAAGTTGGAAAATAACTAATTACCAATATATATTCATCAGTGTGATTTTATTTAAAAGCAAATGAAAAGCATCAGATGATAACATTTTATAGAACCACAGAATTAAAAACCATGTTTAAATATTAATAACAAACAAACCAGACATAATGAGAAGAGGGGAGGTATTTCAAGTATGTATTTACTTCACAGCAGTAATGTTTAGATTGTAATAAAACAAACTATGAGTAAATTGCTGTTTTAAATGACTCTGGACACTGGATAATTAATAGTAACATTTAATATAATCATTTGGTGAACACTTTATTTTATTTTATTTATTTATTTTTAATTGAACAACTTTATTTTAAAAAACAAAGACAAATGTACACATTTTAAGCATCTTTACATAAAAGTATAGGAATATAGTTTTTTAGTACTTGGTTTTTTTTAAAGGTTTGATAGTGTTCTCTAAGATCTTACTAGTTACAATGAGCATAAAGTACATGTAAAACAAGATGTAACCTGGAATTACTCAAAATTTTCTTGTTGTATAAAGATTAAGCATAATGGTTTTACATTTTCTTTATTTTTTTTCTTGAACTTCATATAGTCTGTGAGTTGTTTCTGGGGTGTTCAGAGATTTCTGGGGTTAGTATCCCATTATCAGTGACTGCATATTATGTCTTCTTTTCTGACTGGGTTACCTCACTCAGGATGATTTTCTCTAGATGCATCCATTTTCTTAAAAATTTCATAAAGTCATTGTTTCTGATAGCTGAGTAGTAATCCATTGTGTAAATATACCACAATTTTTGTATCCATTCATCTACTGAAGGACATCTGGGTTCTTTCCAGCTTCTGACTATTATAAATAGGGATGCTATAAATACTGTGGAGTATGTGTCTTTGTTTGTCTTTGCTGTATGTTGGAGCTTCTCTGGGGTATATGCCCAGAAGTGGAATAACTGGGTCTTCAGGTAGTAATATGTCCAATTTTTGAAGAATCACCAGACTGATTTCCAGAGTGGTTGTACCAGTTTACAACCCCACCAACAGTGGAGAAGTGTTCCTCTTTCTCTCCATCCTCTCCAGCATCTGCTGTCATCTAAATTTTTGATCTTAGCAATTCTGACAGGTGTGAGGTGGAATCTCAGGCTTGTTGGATTTGCATTTCCCTGATGGCTAATGATGTCAAGCACTTCCTTAGATGCTTCTCAGCCATTCAATATTCCTCAATTGAGAACTCTTTGTTTAGCTTTGTACCTCATTTTTTAATAGGGTTTTTGATTCTCTGGTGTATAACTTTTGAGTTCTTTGTATATCTTGGATATTAGGCCACTATCTGATATGGTGATGATAAAGATCTTTTTCCAAACTGTTGACTGCCGTTTTGTTTTCTTGACAGTGTCCTTAGCCTTAAAGAAACTTTGCAATCTCATTAAGCCCCATTTGTTGATATTTGACCTTAGAGAAGGAGCCATTGGTGTTCTGTTCAGGAAGTTTTCTCCTGTGCCTATGAGTTCTAATATTTTCCCTACTTTCTCTTCTAATAATTTCAGTGTACCTGGTTTAAGGTGGAGGTCTTTGATCCACTTACACTTGAGGTTTGTACAAGGAGATAAGAAAGGGTCTATTTTCATTCTTCTGCATGCCGAGTGCCAGTTGGACCAACAAGATTTGTTAAAGAGGCTGTCCTTTTTCCATTGAATGTTTACAGGTCCTTTGTCAAAAATCAGGTGACCATATACATGAGGGCTCATTTCTGGATCTTCTATTGTACTCCATTGATCCACTTGCCTATCTTGGTACCAGTACCATGCAGTTTTCAGCACAATTGCCTTGTAATATAGCTTGGGGTCAGGGATAGTGATTCCTGCAGATGTATTCTTGTAGTTGAGGATGGATTTTGCTATTCTAGGTCTTTTGTTATTCCTGGTGAAATTTCACATTGCTGTTCCCAATTCTATGAAGAATTTGGTTGGGATTTAATGGGGATTGAGTTGAATCTGTAGATTTAGTTTGGTAAAATGGCCATGTTTAAAACGTTGATCCTTCCAATCCATGAGCATGGGAGACCTTTCCATTTTCTGAGATCTTCCTCAATTTCCTTCATTAGAGGTTTGAAGTTCTTGTCATACAGGTCCTTCACTTGCTTTGTTAGAGTCACACCAAATTATTTCATATGGTTTGTGACTATTTTGAATTGTATATTTTCCGTAATTTCATTCTCCACATGTTTTTCCTTTGAGTAGAGGAAGGCTAGTGATTTGTTTCAGTTAATTTTATATCCAGCCACTTTGCTGAACTTGTTTATCAGCTGTAGAAATTCTCTGATGGAAGTTGTGAGACGCTTAAGTACACTATCATGTCATCTGCAAACAGTGATGTTTTTACTTTTCCTTTCCAATTTGTATCCCTTTGACTTCCTTTTGCTGTCTAATTGCTCCAGCCAGGACTTCCATTACTATGTTGAATATGTAGGGGGAGAGTGGTTAGCCTTGTCTAGTCCCTGATTTTAGTGAAATTGCTTCAAGTTTCTCACCATTAAGCTTGATGTTGGCTGACAGTTTGCTGTATATTGCTTTTATTATGTTTAGGTATGCCCTTGGATTCCTGTTCTTTCCAAGACTTTTAACATAAAGGGGTGTTGGATTTTGTCAAATTCTTTTTCAGCATCTAGTGAGATGGCCATGTGTTTTTGTTTTGTTTTGTTTTGTTTTAGTTTGTTTATATGGTAGATTATGTTGTTGAATTTTCCTATATTAAACCAGCCCTGCATCACATGGATGAAACCTCTGAGTTCCCTGGCTACTCACAGTGCAGTCTCACCAGGCCTGTGTCCCTCAATCTCTGCTGTCCCTAGTGGCAGATGCCCTGAGTGCCTGTTCTGCATGCACGGGTCTGTTGGGTGGAAATCAAGTCCCTATGGCAGAGTTCCTGCTCCCCTGAACCAATAGGAGGAGGCTTGCTTTCCACAAGCTGGGCTGAGACCTCTGTTTGCCCTGCCTACTCTCAGCACATTCTTACCAGGCCTTTGTCCCTGGATCTCAACTCTTCCTGGTGGCAGATGGCCTGAGTATCTGTTCTGCACACAAGGGCCCTCCGGTTGGATACTGAGTCTCTGTGGCAGAGTTCCTGTTCCCCTGAACCAATTGGGGTAATGTGATTTCCGGGCGCGAATCCCAGACATCTCTGAACCCCGGCTACTCGCAGTGCAGTCTCACCAGGCCTGTGTCCCGGAATCTCTGCTCTTCCTGTTCGAACACTTTATTTTAGAGGGACAAACCCATTGTGTTACTATGTCATCAGAGAAATCTGCTTAGGCACCTTTATTATCAGAACTATTTTTAAGACTATGGTGTTAAATAATAACAATAAATGTAGGATAAGTTGAACCAAACATATTGGTTAAAGATGGCAAGTACATTTGGTTATGAAAATTGCATTTATCGGTAGCTCTAACCTATACTCAACAACTATGTAAGCAGGTCCTAAACCGTAATCCTCAATCCAAAGAATTTTGGAGCTTAATTAGTTGTGAAGCAAATGACAATTAGTAATGAAAGTCTACATAAGCTTTTTCAATGTCTGTTACCTTGCCACATTCTGGAGAACAGTTATTAATTAACCAAAGGCATAAGGATATGGCCTTTAATTCTCATTAACTGTCAGATGATCCCTGTTCTTTCCTATGTACATTAATTTTTATTAATTCTGTCCCAGCTATAAGGAATATAAAGTATTCTTCTCCCTTTTGAAGAGGAACACTCTCCATTGTCTTGAAATTCATATTTAGTCCTCATTCTGCCCTGGGACTTCTTATTCAGAATGCATGGCTCCTACATTTACACTGGATTTATTTTAGGGATAGTAAATTCATTACCTATATGGTTGTGGGACCATGACATAGATCAGCTTTAAAGAGTTTTGTTTGTTTGTTTATTTTTATTTTATTTTATCTTACTTTTTCCTTCTTTTTATAAATTGGCTATTTTCTGATTTTACATTTCAGATGTTATCCCCTTTCCACCAATCCCATCCCCTCTATCCCTCCCATTGCCTGCATGAAGGTGCTCCTCTCAACTGCCCTCTCTCACTTCAGCACCTTGGCATTTTTCTACACTAGGAAAAAGAGCCCTTTCTGGACTAAAGGCCTCTCCTCCCATTGATGCCAGAGAATACTGTCCTCTGATTCACATGCACCTGGAGTCTCTTCATGTGAACTCATTGGTTGGTGTTTTAGTCCTGGGGATTTGTGGTGGGCTTTGTTAGTTAATAATTTTGTTCTTCCCATGGAGTTGCAGAACCTTTCAGCTCCTTCAGTTCCCTCTCTAGCTCCTTCACTGGGGTTCCCATGTTCATCTGGTTGGTGATCCAGTATCTTAGAGATCTCAGGTTAATGGAGACTGCTGGTCCTCCTACAGGGTCACCCTTTGCCTCAGCTTCCTCTAGCTTTTTCCTAATTTGACCACCAGCTTCTTTTCATTGGTTGGATGCACTTATCTGCATCCTACTCTTTCATCTGCTTATTGTGTCTTTCACAGTCTGTCATCATAGGCCCCTTTTGTGAGCCCTCCATAGCCTCAGTAATAGTGTTTTTCCTTGGGTCCTCCCTTTGAGATGGATTCCTTTGTGGGCCTGTCTTTGGACCTTCTTTTCTCAGACTCTTCTTCATTTCAATCACATTTCCAAACAATATTACCAAATGGTTATCAAATCTTCACACACATGAGTCTATGGGGAGAGGACTTCATGTTCAACCAAAACTATAAAATTTCTTTGATAATGTATGGATCACATATATCATGGTATCCATTATTTAAAAATAGTTATGATGTTGAATTTATTTTTATCGTTTTATTGTCTTCTGGGTATGAGTTTCCTGTATTTATTAATTCTGCTCCTTCTTGGCAGTATGGCATAAAACAAATTAAAAAGAGGAACAACAAAAAGAATCTAGGATTTGCTCATGAGAAAAAGGAGTATACTCTGGTTTGTTTTTCCTATATAAGTTCTTTGACTTAGGGGTTTTCATTATTACCATAATCAGCCTACTGTAAAGCAAGAAGTAAAGAATTGTTTAGATTGCCCAAATATGGAGCTCCTATGCCAGATGGCTTTAAATCAAGGTTGTCTAGGAATTTATTCAGTGTTTAAGCAGGCATTGTGAAGACATAAAGGAGATATATGCATGCAATTTTATTTATGATTTCAACTAATTAATGAACCACATACATTTACAGAATGAAACTTTGAGTGACACTTCATTTTCATGAAATTAATATGGTCTTTGCAAAGCACTTCTTACTTTGCCTAAGCTACAGGCAAACTGTGACCATCAACATGAGGACAGTACAAAGTGGGTTAATTGTTTGGCTCTTGGATGACTAACACTGGAGTATTTGGAATTTGTTACTTTCAAAGTTAAAACACTGTATTGGTTGGTTTTGTGTCAACTTAACATAAGATGGAATTATCACAGAGAACAGAGCACCTGCTAAGGAAATCCCTCCATGAGATCCAGCTGTAAGGTATTTTCTCAGCTAGTGATCAAAGGAGGAGGGCCCAGCCCATTGTGGGTGGTGCTATCCCTGGGCTGGTAGACCTGGGATCTATAAGAAAGCAAGCTGAGAAAGCCAGGGGAAGCAAGCCAGTAAGCAACATCTCTTCATGGCCTCTGCATCAGCTCCTACTTCCTGACCTGCTTGAGTTCCAGTCCTGACTTCCTTTGGTGATAAACAACAATGTGAAAAGACGTTAGAACTTTGAACCATTGGGATCTTAAGAGCCCTGGGGGATGTTTTGAAGGAGCTTGAAAGATAACATTGACAACAGTGCAGAAGATGGAGGCCTGGGTTGTGAAATTTCAGAGGGAAGATTAAAGACTCTTATCAGGGATGGTACTATTTTGATTATGAAGATTCTGTCATTTTGGTTAGCTGGGGTTGAGAATCAGCTGTGATTAACAAGATACCAGAACTATTAAAGCAAAACCTTATTATTACTGGGACTATTGATGTGGGTCAGCTGGAGCTAAGAAATTAGTAGAGATTAAGAACAGACCAGTATCATTTAGGTGAAATATTCTGGAAAGTGTTTTTTGGGAGCACAAAGAAGCTGTGTTCTAGAGATAGCTAACGTTTTACCTCTTGCTGTGGCTGTACTTGGTAATGTGTAAAAGTCACCCAGGTGGCACTGGTTTTGAAGACATGAAGGGGTTAGTCTCAGAAGTCTGTCAATATAAATTTCAGACTTTTTAATAGTGTTTAATCACCTGGACAGTTTACCAGCTCTTTTTGGTATAATTAATGAAATAATCCTCATTCCCTTAGTGATGAATGTAGAAGAATTATATAAAAGTAATCACCTCACTGATAAGTCCGGGTACTTTCGTATTGAAAGGTTGCTTGGTGTATTTTTAAATATTTAATTAATCTCTGTTCTCCAGAAAATTTTTGTTTAGGAGGTATTCAGCACTTTGTTGAATCATTTGTAAATTTTATATAAACGTATATTAGCAACTTTTTCTCATCATATGATTATACATCCAACACACAGCAACTTATCAGAAGCAGAATTTGGTTTTGTCTTGTATTTAAATGGATTGGAAGGCATGGCATACTCTTGACAGAAAAAATATGCAGCTGGGATTCCTCACATCTGTTCAAAAGACAGGACATAGAAAAGAGAGTAGCATTACCAACGCGTCATTTTCTTATTTCTGTGTTATTCTGTATAAGATGCCTTTGGGGAGGGTCTTCCCTTGTTAGTTAATCCTCCCTAAAAACAACACTGGAGACATTCAATCTTCTTCCAGTGATTTCGGAGTTTGTAAATGCAAGAGTCGTGTTGTAGATGGTTCCACTAGGCTTGTGCTCTTCAACCTTGCAGTTTCATTGGTTATAGTTTTCTCTGAAGGTTGCAGAAAGAATTATTTGTGATGGTGACATGAAGCACACTTATCTGTGAATATTAGTATAAATATCTAGAATGTATCTAGGGGCTCTGTGGTTAACAAAGGGGCAGTTGTGGGTTCTCTTCAAAAAATAAAAATCTGGGTCAGTTTATCAGACAAGACTTGCCTTCTCTTTTGTTTAGCTTTAATAAGAATGCCACTGACTACCACTAAGGTATGTTGTCACTGTTACAGTCTTATTGTTATTTTGGCTTTAAAACGATTGTTTGCGTCCTTGTTTGGAAAGTGTGCATGTTACCCTTTGGCCCATGAAGGTGGTCCTTGGGGAGAAATCTTTCAGATCTGGCTTAGGGCCTTCAAGCTGCATATCTGAAGTGAGTGGTGCCCTCAGCAATAGGGAATGACCTTCCGTCCTTAGGGGTAAACTGAGAGCAATAACAATAGTGTTTGGGAGCAAATCGGACAACACTGACTAACAAATCAAAAGTGAGTTTCTCATGTTTGATGTTAGAATTTTTGTTAGGTAGTCTGTGCCTCTTTAAGGCAATATATGCATCTAGATAGGAAATTTCAATTATATGAGTCTATGTCTATGCAGATTTAGGTAGATAGTTATGTGATTCTTCTATGCCTTTTTCAGACATCTGTACTCTCTCCATCTTCTGAACTTATCTTCTTCATGCTTTCTAATTAAAACCCCTCCCACTTTACGTTTCAGGTCAATTGTATCCTCTTAACTGCAGAAAAATATTATCCAAAAGAAACAAAGATTGCTGAACTAGAATCAATAAAGCATTAATTTATAAAAGTGTTTGTCTTAGATGGGGTACCTATAACTGAACAAGCATCCTGAACAAGAAGCAAGTTGGGGAGGAAAGGATTTATACAGCATACACTTCTACATGGCTGGTCATCACTGAAGGAAGTCAGGACTTACAGCTGGATCTCATGGAGGTATTTTCTCAACTGGGGCTCCTTTCTTTGTGATAATTCTAGCTTGTGTCAATTTGACACAAAACCAGCCAGTACAATTGACCCCTGGTCAACTTGACACACAAACACATCACTATTAAGGCTAAACTGTTACTTTCTTATTCATCAAAAATATCTAAATATCCTTAAGAGTTCCACAGTCTAAATAAAACGATGATACAAGCTGAGTGTAACCATGGGACTACTGGTACACAACCTTCATCAAACATACCACAGGCTGCTCAGTCATGAATGTCTGGTAAAAACAAAGAAGTGACTAGCCTCCAATAAGAGGACCTCCATCTCTGGAAGAAATTACACTGAAAACAAGTGCCTTGGGTCATGAACACATTGCAGTTAAATTAGAAACTAAAACAAGGGTAGAGGTCTACTGGGCTGACAACTTTAGAGAAAGGCATCATGGAATGATGCGGAAATCTTTGTCTTCCTTGCTACCATACTTGAAGAATAACAATCATTACCTCTGGAAATTGATTGTCTTCATTTTTTTCATGAAATACAATTCTTCAATAAATATTTCTACAGGAATAATCTTGATAAATGTAACCCTGGTTAGTTTATTTTTTTTCTTCATTGTCTACTGTCTCATATTTGTATGGTTCGCTCATTTTTTAGTTTTAGTTTTTTTTTTTTTTTTTTTTTTTTTTTTTTTTTTTTTTTTTTTTTTTTTTAGAAAAAGAAAAAGTTACATCCATTTAACCTCAGAAATTCAAGTTAATCCCATAACCTATTCTAGAATGTATAAAACCATGTCCTGAAATAAATATAATACAATGAACATTAAGTACTACAGAACACATCCTAAAAATATTAACAAAACTGGATCATATATGAATACTGCTTCTCTTGTTTTGTTTTTTCATTTTATTTATTTATTATTTATTTTTATTATTTAATCTTTTCTATGGTCTAGTTGTTTCCTCCCTAACTGGTCTGCCACCTGACTGTTCCTCATCCCATACCTCCTCCCCAGTCTCCAAGAGTATATCCTCCCATATCACATTCTTTTCCCTGTTTTGTAAAGCAGAATGAAATGATCATAGGGCATGATGAAAAATATTCTAATCAGAGGATGAAACGTTCATTTTCTTACCATGGCGATAAAAAGCATAGTTATAATGATAAATTGGATTTAATCTATCTTCACATGTCATCTTTTATCTCAGTGTCTCCAAATGTGAAATAGAATTAATTCCAAAATTGGATGTGGATATCTACCTCTCTGGTGTCACGATGAATAAATCATCTATTTGTCTACAAGAACAAGATGATGTTTTCTGCCCTTCCTCCTACATTGCTTGGCCATTTGATAGTCATTACAATAGGCACAAAGGAAGCAAATAACTGCAGTAATGGAGACAGAGATGGTAGCGGGAGATATTTTAGTGACAGAGAAGAAGTGGAAATGAAGTAACTGGGCTTCACATTTGGTTCACAGAAGCCTAACAGTGGCATCTACACTGAAGCCAATACTTTGTGACCAACTAGATACATCTTAGAGAAAAAAAAAAGCAAAACTATTTTCTAGTCTTTAAAGGGGTAATATAAGTGTTCTGTGCTCTTTGTAATGCCCAACTTCTGAACACAACAGCATTCTGCCATCCTTCAAAGTGTGATGAAATATTTTTTGCAATACTCCAGCGAGGTCAGTGGAGTTACTGAAAACCCAATGTGGAAATTTTGCATTTCTCTAGAGTGTACTGACAAATGATAAATTTTGGAGTGCATCCAAAGAAAGGATGAAGGTCTCTTTCTAACTCTTTAACTGGTAACTGAATGACAATTTTAAAAATTATCCCGTCTCCCCTGGAATGCCATCACTGCCCATGCTTTTAAAGTTAAAAAAAAAATTACAAGTTCTGCGGATCTCCAAAGTCACATTAAAATAGAACCATCACATAAATTATACAAGCCTTAAATTACTGCAGAAGATAGCGCCCATGTTTAAAA
Source organism: Micromys minutus (assembly GCF_963924665.1). Lineage (NCBI taxonomy): Eukaryota > Metazoa > Chordata > Mammalia > Rodentia > Muridae > Micromys > Micromys minutus. Next base: position 39,233,540 of record NC_137979.1, on the reverse strand, counting down.
GGACTGTAAATGACCCTTTATCAACACATTTTTTTCTTGTAACTAACTTGCCATATTGGTCATTTTAACATTTATGTCCCTTATAAATATTGTTTTCACTTTGGGTCTAATTCTGTTGTAAAGCACTTCTACTTAAAATCAAGTAGCTCAAAATGATACAGGTATTGTCAGTAGAATCAAGGGAAATTGAAATTATCAAATGACCATATTTTATTCTTCTCACTAAGTGTATTAACCACAGTGTTTTCTCCAGAGACTCTTTCAAAGATTGTTCAGAATCAAGTCAGGTAGTTAAATGTTTAGATTTATTTTATGTGTCTTAAAAATAATCTTGCACAAGTCCTGAATCTAGAATACTTTCTTTTAATGAATACTTCAGCACTAAGTATTGAAAAGCAATTTATTTTTTATGAAGCTCTAAGTATCAAGACTCAGAGCCATTATTTAATATGATGAACTTGTGCCTTGCAAAATTACCTGGAAGCATTGTACTGAGATACTCTTTTAGTTATATTTTCTTTATTTCTGCTGTGCATGTTGCAATTTCCTTTAAAAAATAATCTCAAAGCAAGGAAGGTGCTGTGTGTGTGTGCCTGTGTGTGTGTGTGTGTGTGTGTGTGTGTGTGTGTGAGTGTGGTGTGCATATGTGTGATGTGTGTGTTGCTATTGAATATCTTTCTATACACTTGCAATACATTCAAATACTTATACAAAAATAGCTTAAGAAAATAATGAAATGAAATAACTAATGCATGTGCAAAACTATTTCCTGATATTATGAACCATTAATTTTTCATTAACAGTTGGAGAAAAAATATTTAAAAGCATATTCATATTGTAGGTAATATATGTAAATACACTTTTGAAACAAGGTTATGCAGTACCCTACCTTTATGGGACATAAACCAGAGAAAAGAGAACACACTCTCGTTTCAGGATAGAGATGTCTATAACTCTGGAAGTTACATGAAAGTTTCCTTCCCACTGTCTACCTTTCCTAGTGTCAGAAGGGACGAAGTAGGCTAATGGGCAGATAAATTCTTTGACAATTATACCCAGCTATGACTCCATGGAGCTTTTTATAAGTCCTGTCTAGCAATATATGATGAACAGTGAGGTATTCACATGACTATTATTAGAGAAACTAATGTTTTCTGATTCAATTCATTACAGGTACCATAAACCTAGTAAACATCTTAATTAATTTAATAAATGTATTTAGTTGATAATTCGTTTTACTTACCTAACTGTCTTACCTAACTCTCAGAAAACTTTAAAACAACTGTGAGAAATATTAAAGTTGATATTTTCCTCACTTGCAACAATTGTCTATCTCTCCCAGTCTCATGTTAGTGCAAGTTTGAATATCTAATGGTGTGTGCCTAGAAGCACACATTTAATTAGTTTAAAGAAGCAATTAATACTGGGTTGTTTATGTTTGTAACATGATATATTCATTCTTCAAATAAAATATTATTTAATTTAGAGCCCAGAATATAAATTAAATTTTAGAAATATTATAGATCTCAAACATCTCAGGGTAGTCTATTCACACTTATAAATGTGTGTATATGTCTATCAATTAGCATATTAATTTGAAGATAAGTTTAAATTTCTGTAGTCAAACACCTCAATCTTGGCTAACTATGTCCAAAATTTGATTGAATATTTTACTTACTTGTTGGAAAACACAGAGAAATAGACAGATAGATGTGCAGAGATACAGACATTCATTGTTATTCTGATGGTGAAAATTTAGAAGCTCCCTTAAATATCACTAATTTGTTTTAAAGAAGAAGCAACTAAGTTGAAGTCATTTAAACTTAAGGGTCCAATATGCTTCTGAACTCAGTTCGTGCCCTGCTCTCTTCTCTTGACCTTAGCTTTGCCACCTGCACATGAAGCATATAAAAGACATATAAAAATTCTGTCCTCCAAAGATAACTGATAATGTTTATGTTTAAAATTAAGCCATTAAGACCCCAACAAAGTTAACCTCAAGTTAATCTACACATCTTCCTATAGCTGCACACATACAAAGACACATTCAAAAATACACATTTAAATGCTATGCATGCCAATGAATGAAGACAGGAAAGTTAAACTAGCTACATTAATTGCTTATAAGACTTGAGTATAGTGATGATATTTTATAAACAGGAAAAGTGAATTTGCTCAACCAGCCTATCACTTGGTACTGACCATCAGTATCAAAGAAATATATACTAGATTGAATTTGGCATAAATGATATCATAACTAAGAGTTTGGTTGAAAAACCCACTTTGAATTCATGGAAAAACACTGACTTTTCCTCTCCCAGATGCAATAATTTAATTTGGCCACTTGGCTAAGGGTTGGGCATTATGCCCACTTGACCTCCATATGCAAAGATTTTTATTTGATTTAATGTGTATAACTTTTCGGCATGTTGTTACAGTCTCCATTAGATTACATGTGTATCACTACTGCGTCTGAAAAATGTTTCCCTGAAGTCATCCACTTCCTCTGACCCTGACAAGATTTCTGCTTTCTCTTCTTCATAAACTCTGAGTCTTGGTATGAGAGGTGTTATAGATATAAACTGTTCAATGCTGTATGCTTTGAATTCTCTCATTCTCTTCTGTTGTCCAAATTCAAGTCTCTGTTTTTAATTATCATCTACAGCAAGCCTATATGATGAAGATTGAGTGATGCATGGACCTCTATGTATAGCAATATGCCATCAGGGGTCATATTATTGATATCTTTATTTTGCAGAATAAAAGCAGTAGGTGTTTCTGTAGAACCAGTGTCCTATATCTTCTAAGGTTCATACCTCCCTTAATAGTATCAGAGGTGGGTTCTATTTCATTTAGGGGGGTTTTCACCTAAGTAAAAGGTGGCTTTTTACTGCTTTTTTTTTTTTGCTGTGGCATATTGTTTCCAAACTTTACCTTTGCATTTCATAAATGATGTTATAACTTCAGTGGCAAACATGTATCTCCTACTGTATTTCTTTCTCTCTTTCTTTCTCTCTTGTATTTTTAGAAGTTAGTGGCTAAATATTTATTTTATGAAGCTATAGCACCCAACCTGAGGTCATTACAATCTCCATGCTAAGACACTGAAAATTATCTGCTCTTTTCCAGGTACAATGTGCTTCTGTGAAACTTCATTTACTGTTATTGAACTTTATTTAGTTATTAAACTCACACCAATATATAAGTCCCACATAGTATTTTGGAATACAGAAATCAAAATCTGATTAAGTCTTTGGAGGTATAGCTGATTTTTGTTTCTTACAAAAATCTTTAGAGTCGTTGAGTTGATTTTTAGTGTTTTCCTACCATATTACACCTGTCCTTCAGAATTTTTTCAATTTTTGTGCTAGACAAAGTACTTCTTGAGGAATCTCTTATATACACAAATATGCTCCAACATATACCAAGGGCACATGCTCCACTATATTCATAGAAAACTTATTTATAATAGCCTGAAGTAAAAAAGAACCCAGATATTCATCAACAGAGGAATGTATCCAGAAAATTTGGTACATTTACACAATAGAGCACTACTTGGCAATTAAAAATAGTGACTTCATATAATTCTTAGGCAAATTGATGGAACTAGAAAATATCATCCTGAGTGAGCTAACCGAATCTCTCTCTCTCTCTCTCTCTCTCTCTCTCTCTCTCTCTCTCTCTCTCTCACACACACACACACACACACACACACACACACACAAACACACACACACAATAAAAGCAAAATCAAGAACGAAAACCCACACATGATGTACACTCACTGTTAGGTGGATATTAAGCCCAAAGATCAGAATACCCAAGATACAATTCACAGAGCACAGGAGGTAATAAGGAGACAAAGTTTGGAGCAGAAACTGAAGGAAAGGCCACTCAAGAGACTGTCCCATCTGGGGGCATATATAGCCACCAAACCCAGACAACATTGCTGATGCCAAGAAGTACATGCTGACAGGATCTTGATATAACTATCCTCTTAAAGGCTCTGCCAGATCATGACAAACACAGAGGCAGATTCTTACAGGCAACCATTGAACTGAGAATGGAGTCCCCAATGTAAGAAATGCAAGTTCGAATAGAGGAACAGGGATTGAACAAAAGATCACTTAGAAGCCCCATCACCAGGGTATCCACCACATATGCAGTTGCCAAATCTAAGCACTTTAGCTGGTCTCAAAAAGTACTTACTGACAGGTACCAGACCGAGATGCCCCCTCAGGAACTTTGCTAGAATCACACAGATACAGCTGAGCATGCTTGCAGCTAACCATCTGTCTGAACTTAGTGATCCCAATGAGGTTGCTAAAAATGGACCTAAGGAACTAATATGGGTTGCAACCTCATGGGAAGATAACAACATTAACAACCAACCAAACCTTCCAAAACTCTCATGGAGTAAAACACCAACATTTGTGTGCACTTTGAGAGGCCCATGGTTCCAGTTGCATATGTAGCTGAAGATAGCAGTGTCTGGCATCAATGTGAGAAGAGGCTTTTATTCCAGAGAAGGCACATTTTCCCAATGTAGGGGAATGCCAAGGCAATTGAGTGGAGAGAAGGACCTGAAGGGAGTGCACGTTTGTAAAGGCAACTGGAGGAGAAGAGAAATGGGAGCAGAAAGAGGTAAAGGGATAACATCTCAAATGTACATACAGAGTATCTAATAAAAAGATGTAAAAAAAAAAAGGACTGGTGCTAAACCTTGTATTCTTAAGTGAGCTACATAGGCATAACACATACACAGGAGTTAAACATACATGTGTTATGTTGTAAAAGAATTAATCTTAAATTTGTATTAATTTACAAAGATTTATACCAATGAAAATCAGCAAAAACTTTTTTTCCCAGTGTGGGGGATTCCAAGGCACTAAGGTGAAAAAGAGTGGTTGCAAGAAGGAGGACCTTCATGGAGGAAATGGGAAAACGGATGAGGGAGTATGAGATTGGGCGAAACAGAATAACATCTGAAATGTAAATACAGAAAAGATCCAATTTAACAAAACAATAAAAAAGAAACCAGAAAAAGAAAACTGTAAAGTCATATCAATATACAAAACTCTGTACCACTGTGACAAAATATACCCTCAAATATATATCAAAATATAAAGATCTCTACCAATGTAAGATTATGGCTATAAAATGCTTTTGTTTTAAGAGTAGATTTAGTGATCCATCCCTATTTGTCTACTTTTGTAATATTAACAAGACTTTGAATACAACATCTATTGTCTCCATTAAAGCCAGACATTAGCCCTGTTTACAACTGAATGCTTGTGTTTTACACTCAGTTGTTTGTGCTGCTTCCTGAGAACAAGATGTAAGACATTTCTCATGCTTGGTATGCACTCTACAACTGAGCTGTAGCCTAAACCTTTCAATATTTCTTTGGATATTTTTTCTTCAGCTATAAATCCTTTCTTAGTGATGTGTATTTTGTTTATAAGGATTTGGATATCTTTCATGTTTGCTATTCATTTGCTCTACATTCTCATATTTTATAGAACTTCTAAAATAATCACCATATGCTTTTCACAGATGATCTGCTTGGCACTTCATGGATCACGCTCATATACAGACCAGTCATTGTTTACTACGTGATTAAACAGCATATTGATTTAGAAAGAATAATACTGTAAGTGTAAGAATTCACGTTGTATTTAGTTTTCCCAACATACGCAGTAAGAAAAATGTCATCAGCATTTTTATAAGATGTTCTATCATTTATTTAAAGTTTAAGAATATCCCCAAATAATTTTATAGATCTCTGTATATCTGTGCAGAGGTCGAGGGCACATTTCCCTTCTGAAGTGGGCATAGTTTGGACATTAACTAGAAGACAGATAAAAGAGAGGCATTTCGTAGCCAGAGGTGATAAAATCTGCTTTAGTTGACAAAGAACAATAATGAAAATTAAATGATTTCTCACCATAAACTTTGCCATCCATGAAGCTCACTTCATACATGTACAACCTTCTTGTTTATTGTCAGACTAGCCTTTTGTGGTTGAGCCATCTGTTCTGCTAGTGTGTACTACTATTTTAATGACAAAAATTAGAAGATTGTAAATTGGAGATCAAATGATTGTCAAGATAGGAATGCTGTAGATGTTAATCCTTGGCTGAAATAGAGAAACCAGTCTTTAACTTATATACATATAATGCAGGTCACTAAGTAATTCAATACATATTTGAATTATAAATTGGCTCTTGATTTTATCCCTGATATAAGTCCATTTTCCATTAAACATTGAATTGAAATAATGTTAGGAAACAAACAAGAGAACAGAAAACAATTTGTGATCTGGTTTGTACATCAATGTCCAACCTAAACAACTGGGCATGGTTATATTTTCAGTTAGAAAGATGGAGTTGTGTTCTACTTGGTTTGATATTCTTGATTTTGTCTTATGTTTATCATATGAGGGCATATTTTCAAATGCATAATAGCATATTAGTCACACAGTTTATATTTGATACAGAACCTATTGTTACCCATTAATGAATGATAGATAAAAAAATCTTTGGATGGTTTAGTTTCTCATATGTTCATAAATTTACTCAAACAAAATTACCTCAAACAACCTCTGTTTCATAATATAACATCTATCCATTTACATATCTACCTATCTGCATATATATATATATATATATATATATATATATATATATATATATATATATATATATCCTGGGTACATGAGTTAATTGGTTATGCACTAAATTTTATCACAAGAATCTATATTTTAAAAATCAAGCTGTTGTAGCTCATTATTGCAATGCTAGGGCTTGGGTGCCAGTGTTTGGAATATTTAATATTCCAAAGGATAACACTCTCCAGAACAAGCTAGAAAGACTGACTCTCCTGAAAAAAGACATAACCATAGGTTGTAGTGATTGTCATAATTCTTTCAGTCTTAGCTAAAATTTCTATTTTATTCCTGCAATATTTGTATTTTTATCAGATTATAATAATTTCAAACCAAACTTCCTGTGACACAAAGATTCCAGCCAACTGCTATAATTGGAAATCTAATGCTTTCTCTGTGAATAATAAATAAAGTAAAAAGAGCCTTTTTATCCTTCTCACTGTGGGGTCTACATTCATTATTTTCATGGAATTAATTATTGAATATGATTGTTGTCCTTCTTAACCAGAAGAAGATATTTAACACCATAGCTCTTAAAAACGAATTGAAGCAGAAAAACATCAAAAGAGGAAATTTCAAACATTAACATAGGAGAGGAACCAACACAGAAAAGACTGGCCATCCTCAGTCCACCTACACTTTATTCATCCAAGAGACCATGTTTGGAAACCTTGTGCTATGTTACGTCAGGAGAGGCTGATGTTGTTAATAACTATAAATGCTCACCAAGAATTTTGCTTTCATCCTGCTTTCCCTCCTTCTGCTTTGGAGCTGGGTCATAAGTGATTCATGGGACCCTAGTGGCCTGACTGTGCCCCCCCCACTTAATAAACTCTCTCCTTTCTTTAATTAAAACAAACAAACAACAAATATGTGTGGTTCTTGAGGAAAGTCTAGCTAATGTCATCTTGCATGCATACATGTATACAAGCACACAACAAACAAACAAGCACTCAAAACTACACATACACCAACAACAGCAACCCAACCACCACCAGCAGCGTCTCTAGTACTCCCAGGCCTACCAGGACAACCCGAACCACTAGGACAACCAATACCTCCAGAACCGCCACCAGTGGCACCAGTATTAACAGCAAACCAAATAAAATACACTATTCCTTTAAATGTCTACCCTTTCATCCTTTCAAGGTATCTTCTCTCCCTGGATCATCTCTCCAGACTTTACTGAACTTAACTTCAACATTAGTAATTTTCATGCAATTAGACAAACTTGGTAGGGTTTATTTTGGTTTCTAATTCAAAAAATAATTGCTAAAATAAAAACAAATCCAGATGGGGTATTTCAAAAGGGTACACGTTCGAAAAAGATAAAAACCATCTCCATATGATTTCAGTGTTGGTCATCAGGAATTGAGAAATATGTTTACAGAAGAATTTTCACATTCATCCCTGTAATTGCAAAAATAGTGTTTCAAATTTTATATACTCGTTTCCCAGATTATTGCCCAATAAAGAAACCTAGGCAGAGAAAATTCCTAAGGGATTTTTTTTTTCCCACAGATACTGAAAGACTTTAGGGACTTTCACCAGCCTTACACCTACTACCTCAGGTCAAGTCTAGGCCAAGTTGCATTCTTCACACAGAGTTCTCAGGAGGATCAGGAATGTTCTTGAAAAAACACAGAATGTACTGACTGATAGTCACCTGACCTTCTGGTTCCAGATAGATTCCAAATGCATGTCATATGCTTGCTAGCCAATAGATTCAAAGGTAAATATGATTAGCCAATAATTTTAAACTGTAACCTTGCTGATGTAACCTGTACCCCTAAAAAGTATAAAAACTTCTTGTTATAGCCATTCGGAGTCACCTTCCAGTCACTCGCCATCAGGGGCTGTTTAATGGTTGATCCTTAACATGCTGGAAAGTAAACCTCTTGTGTTTGCATCAAACTCCATGCTTGTGTCTCACTTGAGGGGTTCTCCTAGTAGTTCAGATTCACTTTGAGTCTTACAATACAAAATTACAAGCATGCATTTCTCATATGCTAACAATAACTGATAATGTTTTCATTTCAGGGGCACATTTTCTATTGATTGTAGTTATTAAAAAACTAATGAAAAAATAATAGATTTTCATTTTTTATTATTTTAAGTAAGTTTGTGTGTGTGTCTGTGTGTGTGCGCGCGCGCGTGTGTGTGTGTGTGTGTGTGTGTGTGTGTGTGTGTGCATACACCAGATTAGTACATTGAATCCTTTGGAAGTAGAGTTACAGGCTATTGTGACCAGATCAAAGTTGATGCAGAAATTAAATTCTACTCTGCATGAACAGCACAAGATGCTCTTAATTTCTGAGGCATCTTTCCAATCCCAGAATAAAAGATTGAATAGCATATTATTTTGTGGTAAATCAGTTAAAAGTTAGCAATTTTTAAGTAAATAATTTTCAAACAGGGATCTGCACTTGCTTTAGTATTCTGGGTTATATGTTTAAATTCTGTAGCACTTGTGTCTTATTCCTTTTAGAAGAAATGAATGAGTCATGGAAGAAAAAAACACAACGTTTATTATCCATTGTATATTTTACGTAGGGTGAATAACACATCTTAGATTTAGTTATTTCTGGGAAAAGACAATGACAACACAAACAAAAGAAGGAACTCTATACTTTCCAATTGTTTATACTTTTCAAAAATGATATATAGATAACCAATGATCTATGCACTGATATTATAATGGTAAACAAATGAAATTCTCCTGATGGCATTAGCAATGTGGAAAACAGTGGAGGTATAAAACCAGTAATGACTGGCCTCTAGGAGAATATCCCAGATCTCTTAGAGTCTCCATAAGCAGCTAAGGGAGGCATGTAATCAAGCCAAAGCATCAGAGGCTGCTGGGTTACACACCCAGATTTAATTTCCTCACATTAATGCAAGTACACATTTTAGCACAGTCTTTGTGTTAGAAGTTAGAATATAAAAATATGCAAAATCCAGCACCATCCTGAAGGGGCTCACCATGCAGGGTGAAACTTAACAAAGAGAGCACAGTGTTATCAAGTGTTGGGATAGAGGCCCATACATAAAACAAATGTTGGTCTTGTTTTCAAAGCCCTTATGTGCTCTGCCGTGCTTAGGAAACATAACACAGACTATTCTTCTGTGACTACTACACCAACAAAGGCATTTGACCTTGTGTTCAAGACTGGAATACCAATGGGGCTGACATTCTAAGTGAGAGTGGTTACTGGTTACCTGCAAAGTGCTTTGGTTTAGAATGGTGCTGTCCTCTGTCCACTAAGCTTTCTGGGACACTGTTCCCTGCTGACATAGGAGAAGGGCACCTTCTCCACCTTGCTCACTCCATTTTATAGATAACATTCTTACATACTTTGGTATGCTAACAACATTTTTTTTTGTTTTCAGGGATAAAGAAGCACATGAATTTGATCTCTCCAGGATACAGAATGAATGGAATGGCAGAAGACAGTCTGTATGACAACCCCCAAATTACTTGGTGTCTCCAATAAATGACATGAAAATATTAAGTTCAAATATTATTCTAAAATTACCTTTCTTACTAACAGGACATAGCTTCAGCTTGCAAATAGACTAGGATCAAATCTACCACTGGCTGATCAGACATTCTGATACATTTAAGCCTTTAGGTAAATGAATAGAAGCTTTGGGCATCAATAATTGTCACTCATCTTTCCAACAAACTGGATGAACTATCCAATGCAAATTGGCTTTGTTGTTGCTTTAAACATTTATATACATACATACATGCATACATACATACAAACATACATATGAGATTCTCATACATGAGGTCTATATTTACTTAATCTATTCCATACTCTTCTTTCTCCAGTTCCTCTTGTATTATTTCATTACCTCTTATTTGATTTTAAATTATTTTATTGGATATTCTCTGTATTTAAGTTCTAAATATTATCCCAACCCGCCCACACTGCTTCCATCCCCCCTCCCCCTCCACTTGTTTCCATGAAGACACTCCCTCTCCCAAACACCCTTTCCACCTCAGTGCCTTGGCATTTCCCTAAACTGGGAAAATTCATCTTCACTGGACCAAAGGCCTCTTCTCCTATTAATGCCAGACAATGGCATCCTCTGCTACATATGAAACTGGAGCAATGGGTCTCTCCATGAATGCTCAATGTTTGGTGTTTTAGACCATGGGGGTTGTAGAAGGTTTGGTTGGTTGATAATGTTCTTTCTATGAAATTGCAACCTATTATATTATACTTATTACTGTTACAAATGTGCATATATGTATATGTGTGCATTGTATATAAATACGAATGAACTAGTCCATTTAGTATTTCCCATACATATGCATTTTTGTATGTTTTGAAAATTAATTATTTGATTTATTTCTATCCCAAATCCTGCCCCTCCCCATATCCTACCCCTTACCTCTTTCCCTTCACCTCTGTGGTGGTACTCCTAACATCCTCAGGCATCCCCCTTACTTGGAGCATCAAGTCTCTGCAGGTTTAGTGCATCTTCTCCCATTGAACCCAGACAAGACAGTCCTATGGTACACATGTGCCAGAGGTCTCTAAGCTGCCAGTGTATGCTCTTTGGTTGGTAGGTTGTTGTTGTTATTTTTTGTTTTGATTTGTACACTTTGAGATAGCACTTTCATTGTAATGGTGTTGGTTTGAAATCACTGGTATTCCTCTCTATCTTTTTTGAAAGAAAAGTTCTTTTATCAATACAGTTCTCTTTTTGTCCTGGTATATATTTCAACATATAATCTTTTTCCGTTGACAAAGAAAGAAAGAAAGAAAGGAAGGAAGGAAGGAAGGAAGGGAGGGAGGGGGAGAGAGAGAGAGAGAGAGAGAGAGAGAGAGAGAGAGAGAGAGAGAGAGAGAGAGAGAGAGAGAAAGAAAGAAAGAAAGAAAGAAAGAAAGAAAGAAAGAAAGAAAGAAAGAAAGAAAGAAAGCATCATGATTCTAATCATGGAACATCTTAAGAGCCAGAGCTGGCACAATTAGTTCATTTGATCAGGACAACAGAGGAGAGAATATTTATACCATCCGCCTAACCTGTGGCTTTCAATATTCCTTGATTCAGCTGCCACCAGCCCAACTTCTTTGCTTAGCTCCCTTCCCTGGCAGTTTTCTACCTCCTGTTCTCTGCCTCCGTCCTGAGGTGTTTCCCTACCCCAAAAATCCACATAAATACAACTCTACAGCCCAATAGCTTTTCATGCAAGTTTATATATTCAACTCTCAATCCACAAACCCTCTTCAAAACTAGATAACATCAAATAGACAAAGATACAAACTGCCCTTCTATATGAGATATTAGAACTATAAAATCCTTAATGTTCATAGCTATTTAAGGCCAATTAATATCACCTGGGTCTAGCTGGTCCTTGGGAACCTCCATGTTCCATGACTTCCACCCACAGTCCTCTGATGACTGAGTCCTCCACGTCCCTCAACACACCCAGTCACCACTGGCTTTCCTTTATTTTACTAATTAAAATGGGAAGGTTCAGATAGTTCACCTCTTGAGTATAAGAATTGACTGGGCAGCCCTTCTAGAGAAAGTGGAAATAACATTAAAGTACAAAAAGTGTCTGGACAATCTACACTAGTCCATAGGGGTGAAGACTCTATGTAGGCACTAGTTTGACTTCTCCATGTTCAGTGAGTTATGTAGGTATTGACTTCAGACATAGGGCCACACTGTCAGTTTGTAGAGGGCTACTGATATCACAGGCAGTAGGCTGGCTTATTTTGAGTTTTCCACATAATTCTTTTGACGAGAAACCTGATTAGAAGCAACCAATTTTGGTCCTAAAAGTTTTATTCTGTGATGAGAAATGACTAGGTGGAGTTTTGTTTCTCTTCCCTCCCATGTAATTTTGCAATTTTATTTAGATCCTCTTTTTTATATGTCTATATATATATACATATATATTTATATATATATATATATGTGTGTGTGTGTGTGTATTATAGAAAGCTTCTACTTTATTAGGTTTTCATATGATTCCTTAAATAAAACATTATTTTAGCTTTTAGCTGTTCTTTCTGTATTCCCTCTTTTATACCCTTCTCCTTTTCACCTCTAAGCTTCATTCTCCAATTCCAGTTTCCTTCTTTACATTCCATTCATGTTTGTCTGTCTATGTATGTATGTTTGTATGTATGTATGTATGTATGTATGTATGTATGTATGTATGTATGTATGTATGTATCCCTTGGTTCCATACTCTCTGCAGTAATGTAATGGCAGTAATATAATTGTAGCTTGATTATCAATAACTAAACACCTACCACCCACGTATAAGTGAATATATACCATATGTGTTTTTGTGGGTATGAGACACAGCACTTCAAATAGGTATTTTTAGTTCCATAATTTAGGCTGGGAATGTCATTTTTTAATGGCTGGCTGACATTTTATTATATAAGCATAACAACTTCTTTATCCCTTCATCTTTTGATAGACATATGGGTTGTTTCCAATTTCTGAATATTATGAATAGAATAACAATGAACAAAGTTAATCAAGTGTCTCTGTAGTATTATGAATGTAATTGTATATACTAATATATAAAAGTGATATCATTCTGGCTGAAAGAAAATGGTAGGACAGCCAGTTTCAATCTAAGGTTTCTTTTATAATACACTATAATGAAACAGATATACATTTCAACAACTGTGCACTAAATGAATTTTTAATGTGGTAAAATTAATTTGAGTAAATTTGTACAAGTAAATAACAGCCAACCAGAAAAAAATAGTTTTGTTTTTTTAATAATTAATCTAGGACAGAAGTCAACCAATTAACTAGCTCCCGAATTTCAACTGATGCTTCATTTACTACAAACTCAGAACTGCCTTCATATTTATGACAGAACAAAATGACAATTAACTGGGAAAATGAAGTTATTTCATATGTATGACTTAGTCTTATGAATTAATTTATCCTTTAAATATGTAAGGAGGACAAATGATAGCATTTTTAGCATAGCAATTAACAACTTTAAACCTATGGAACTTACAGGATATTATAATTTATAAGATTTCACTTAATTATCACACAACTCTAGGAGGTAAATATAACTTAAATAAAAACAAACCTTATGGAGATATTAATTTTGTACCTATTATAAATATACATCTGAGATTTTTAAAGTTATCTGCTTATGTAACTCCTATACAATTAAGCAAGTATAAAAATCAATTTATAATTTGTTTCTGACTCTCTATTTGTGAGTCTGTCATTAAATAAGGCTACCTCTCATTTTATTCCATTTCTTTTTAGCTATATTTAGAAGAAATGGCATTTTAAAAATATATACATGACTAAATATTTCTCCTTCAAAGAATAATATAATGGCAGTTAACATTGCTTCAGCTGGCCTTCTTATGTAAATGAAACCTATAATATTAAGCCTGAACAAGCATCACAATTTTCCAGGTGCTTGATAATAATAAGATATATTTTCAAAATCCCACTGCTGTCATTGTCATTGCTGATATATCTAAGCAATAAACATTAGGAAGTATATCCTTTACAAATGAATTAGAAGTGCTACCCTCAAGAGAGTTGCTATTGTATCCCCTTTATACAAAATTCACACAGTTTTACAAAGGAAAGACATTCCCTCATCCTCAAACCTTTCTTATTGGAATTGAGTTCCCACTTGGTAGCCCTATGCACTAAATTGAAGTACAAAGGTAGCACTGTGTCAGGAAAGCAAGGGTTTATGGCTTTCTGTTCTTTGTTATGTTTATAGCTGTTTTGAAACATCCAGGCAGTGTACATATTGTCCTACATTGGATTCATTCAATGTAAAATTTTAGTTGGAAACTTGTTTCTTGAGATAATAAGAGGAACATATGGACACCTAAAGTAAGTGAATAGGAATAATGGAATTAATCAACCTCCAATCCTAAAAAAAAAAAAAAAAAAAAAAAAAATGATCCTAAGTGGCAATTAAAATTTGAAGAGAAATGGGCCTTAGTCCTCTTTTCAAGTCCTATGATTACTTTACCTAAAACATCTAACTCTCAAGACATTCAAGAAAAGTGGCCTAAACTTATTTTTGTTTATGAAAGCCATTTACCAAGCATTAGCAATGCTGAGATGTAAGCTTGCCCACTGTATTTGTAAGAATGGATGCTAGTAGAACTATGTAGGATTCAAATGGTGCTATTATAGCTGTGCTGTTATTTTGTTAACAAAATGTCTCTTCTACTTTTTAAAAGAGAAACTAAGGTTCCAGAAGAATCAGAGCCATGACTTGTTGCAATGAACATTTGCAAGTGAGGCTGTTTGGGCAGGAGGGTGGCATACTATAGCTTCCATGATAATATAGTTTTATTTTTAATTTCTATTTTTATGTGTTATATTTTATTTTGTGGGGGTAGGTCCCAAACATCATAAGCTAGTGTTAGTATTATAGGAATACCTTTCTCTGGTTGAATTTAACCCTATTTCTAATCAGGCACATCTCTTGAACAATGTAATAAATTCATGTTTCAAACATCAAACAACTTTATCAACAACTTTGGCTACCTGAATCTATCAATGTTACCTTCTTTCTTCTGCCTCACACCATTTGCTGCAGATCTTTGTAAAGGTCTATGACTTGCTGAAGAAGGAAACTCTGGTCTCAAATAGTATGTAAACACAAAGAGTGTCTTATTCTGTAGAAGTCTAGCACATTGCGGTCTACCATCTACAATAATGGAGAGACTCCAAAATGAGCTCATAGGCTTGATTTAAAGCACATGCATTGGACATCACATGTTTGACAGCCCTCTTTGAATATAGGGCACCAAGTTGAGGCACCAGATAGGTGCCTCAAGTTGACAAAGCTGAAACTTTTTAGCAAACACTTTGTAGCCACAGTGGCTCAGCTTTTGTAGAAATTTTTCTGTGGCCTCCTGGCATGTATCCAAATCAGGATCTACAATCAGGATGTCATCTACATACTAGGGCATAGTTATTTGGGGGTGATCCTCCAGGTACTCACCCAAGTCCTTCTTATGAACTGTCTCCTCAAAGCATGGTGGGTGAATTCTGGAACCCTTGAGGGAGATATGTCCAAGTCAGTTGTCCCTGGAAGCCTCTCTCCAAGTCTTGCCATTCAAAGGTGCCAGAGGCACACTGCAAAGCCATTTAGTGGCTAAATAGATATCAGGGGCAGCTTGGTTAACAAATGTCATTTTCACAGTTGACTGGTTTTCTAGCTTCTGAGTCACAAAGAGTATAGGTTCTATGGGTTTTAAGTAGTCTTGCTTGATATTTTCTGGGGCTCCTATTCTTTTCTGTGTCACCTGGATAACCTTAGATAAACTTGCGGGCCATCTGGTATCCCCTCAGAGGCCTCCCATCAGAATATGGCAATAGACCCAGAGTTTCTCTTTATCCTGAGGAGTATTAAAATTCCAGTTGGGTTAAGTGAATAAAAGGTTCCATTGATATCAGCTTGAACTTGAGTGGGCTACC
Source organism: Micromys minutus (assembly GCF_963924665.1). NCBI lineage: Eukaryota > Metazoa > Chordata > Mammalia > Rodentia > Muridae > Micromys > Micromys minutus. The sequence continues at coordinate 39,217,405 of NC_137979.1, read as the reverse complement.
CATTTTCTCCCAGAAACAATTTCCAGGCACCTCCCATGATATTTTCTCTCTTCTTCATCATGAAGAGGACCTGGAGCAATTGTTGGCAGTAATTCTAGGTGGGCAAGTGAGTAGCATGACTGAATCTATAAGACTTGTAGGAGCTGATAGTCTTTCTAAAAATGGGGTAAGGGACAGTATGCAACTTTCAACTATAAATATCATTATTAGCAAATGGTATATATGTCATAAACTGTCTGCCCCATAGCCCAAAGAAATAATGTTATGGTAGAGTAAGCCCTTTGGGCATTATGGGTCGGAGTTTAAGCTGGACTTCAAGTGGAGTCAGGAGAGTCAGGGGAGTCAGGGGCTGTTCCTCCCTCTGACTGAGCAGAGGCAGTAACACTAGGAGCAGGAACATAAGAAGGATGATAGAGATTCTCCTTGAGAGCAGGAAAGGGGAGCAAGACAGTGGACCGAGGATGACCCTCCTTTAGAGGTAAAAGGATGGGGAGGCCAGTAACAAAAGAGGCCTCATGTAAACAGGGACTTCTCATCCAGCTATTGCCATATGGTACTATTCTGTACTTGGTCTGGGTAGCCCTAATCCTCACAAACTAAACCTTTACCCTGTAAATAATGAAGATAGAAAGTCCTGTCTTCAGGCCATCCCACTTTATAGGTGGACTATGCTTTCCTGCAAAAGTTGTTTTGTTTGCTGGGATGAATAACCAGACCAGAGTCTAATGTGACTCAGTGAAAGTTCTTAAAATGGTTTATTATGACCAAGCCTAGTGGGGTACTCTGTGTCTGTCTCGTCCTAGGGATCAAAGAAGAAAAAAACAAACTGTATGCGAGGAAAAAAAGTAAAATACATACAGACAGACACAAACAGACATTCCTGAGAAAACAAAAACAAAATGAAAGAGCTATCTCAGACAGTGGTCTTCTTCCCTGTGCTCATAGACCCACAGCTGGTGTGGAGTTTTTTTCTTTTTCATTTTTTTTTCTTTTTATTACAACTTTATTTAATAAAGAAGAGAGAGAGATACATGTACAGATTTTTAAAAGTATTTTGGCATAAAACTATATGAATGTATTTTGTCAGTACTTGATTTTTTAAAGGTTTGATAGTTTGCATTGAAAACTTACTACTTACCATAAACATAAAGTACATGTAAAACAAAACATAACATGGAAATAGTTAAAGTTTTCTTGGTGTGTAGTATGGAGTTCTAATGAGAACTGTTAAGTTATCCTATTTCATTTCCTGTAGGGGGTCAGGAGTATCCTGTACTGTTTCTAGCCAGGTGCAAAATGTTCTGATTTGTACCTCCTGGCTTCCAGATTAAACCCAAAACAGAAACATAGAGACAGACAAGACAAAAGACATCTACCTCGGGGACTTTCCCATCAGCAAAAACACTCCACTATTTGGGTCATAGATCTCTAGAGAATCCTAAAGATGACCCCTAATGAAAAGGTCTATTATTTACCAAAGAATGATACACTGGGCCCAAGGAGTATGTAAACCTGAAGAGTCTTTTATTCTGTAGAAGTCTAGCATTCTGGGGTCTGCCAGATTTAAATCACATTAGGGCAATTCTGGGGAAGGGTAGGAGACCTCTATCTTCATCTTTGGCTCTCTCTCTAGGGACATTCTAAAACCATAGCTGGTGCCTGGCAAGGGGGGGCACAGGAGGAGGTCACTGGAAACTGTTGCTGAGGAAGTCTAGAAACTGCTGTTGACCCATTGTCCTTGCCTCAGGCCAGGTGTCAGGGCAGCTTCTGAGATGTGAACTTGCCTGGATATGCCCATTCTAGGAAACAGAGTTAGCCCTACTCTGAAAAGCCAAACTGAAGCCTGTCATGGATTCAGTCTAGCTCAACCTCCAAATCAGCTTTTTATTTATTTATTTGTTTGTTTATTTATTTTCATTGGTTATGATTATTTGTTGTTCAAATTATGCCAGACTTTTGAGACAAAGACTGAATTTGAACAGAGTCCTCTACCACTTCAAGTCTGACTCTTCACATATAATATAGTTTTTGTAACTGAGAACACAATGACTACAAAATGAATATTTTAGCTCTACTCATGTCAGATGAGGGATGGCTTGTAGACTCTAAATTTAAACTTGGAACCACATGCGATGCACATTTACATTGATCTTTCCATTGACATTTGAAAATGAAACCATAGAAAATTATAAGAAAGGACAAAGGATGAATACGGAAGGCATTAGAAAAAAATCACCAAAACTAATGATGTGAGAAGAAATAGAGGTATTTTTTGACACCTTAATTTACTTTCCTTTGTAAGGAAACAAAGAACGCTGTTCATGATTTAATATGGTGTTTCCATGTTGAGTAGGCATTTTCTTTTACTAAACTCTGTTAGTCTCTACAGCCTTTTGCCTATGTTTCAGTCTTGCAATTCTTCTATAAAATCATTTCAACGTATTATTCTATTTGGAAACAGGCACTCTGAGGATCCAGTCTACACTAAACAGAATGGACCACAATGTAGTATGCTAACTGGAAATGGGATTTGTGAAAGAATCCTAAATTTGTCTCTGAGCTTGGTTGATCTTAAATGTATTGTAAAATATATTGTAGCTGTTCAACACCTTAAAGGCATGTTAATCATAAAAATAGTGATGCAGTTGGGTAGGAAGTCTTCAGAATGTGACCTGGTGATGGCCAAATGCTCTATAAATATTACTCATTACTATTTCCTTTTCAAATAGAGAAAATTTCTAAATCATGAAAAGAATACTGTATGGGAATGACAGATGATTCATAAATACATGTTGTGTAACTCTGTTGGGCTACTATTTCTGCGTCTAAGAGACACCACAGCATAAAAGTCAATCCCAGGGACTGGTGTCTATTAAAACTATATCCTACTTGCAAAAAAATTGAGCCTGGAGAGAAAATTCCTTTAAAAGAGGTAATTTGGAGAAATACAACAAGAATAATGAGAGTAATAAAGAAACATTAAAACTCCCAAACATCATGCTTTATCGGGCACCAAAATAACCATAATGTGAATTCTATTTCATCAAGTGTTTGCTTCAAAATCATCATTGGGGTGAGGAGGGACGAACCTAGAAGTAGGCAAATTAGAAAGTGTTAACTAACAAGAGAATTGCAACTCTCATGAAATACTGAATCATACTGTACCTTTCTTACCAATGTTTTCAATGTTTAGGTTGTTTGCAAATAAGTTAAAACAGGACACAACTAAATTAAAAAGCTATATTCTGTACCTATATGTTGTCAATAAAACATAAACAAGACTACATTAAGATAACATTAGTAAGTTCAGTTGCATAAGCTTTGTATAATCAAAAAGAGGATGATGAATAAGATGTGATCAAGATGTAGTTATCCTGGATTTCCCAGATATCAGAAATAGGGACAAAGAGCTAGAAAAAGGAATTTATGTGGGAGAAAATTTATAATAAAATAAAGATAAGTCAATCTAATATAAGGCTAAACAATGCAGTATCATGTTATTGGCAGTTGATCTTTCAAGATTTATGGTAGTTTTATATAAATATATTTTTTTATTTAATAAGGGGACAGAGCACACTATAAAGTTAAGTTTCACCTCTCAGTGATCAAAGTGCCTCAGCAGTGATATTCCTCCAACACTTCTGGGTTGCAAATGTTTTTGTACTAAGTAGATTTTCACTGGAGAGCAGTGTCAGGACAATAAGAAAGCCTGGGGTGAGAAGGGAGAAACATGCAGTACAGGATCAAAGAGGGGCTGTCAGCTAGGCCTGAAGAATGAGACTATTGATGATCTGTGACTGCTGTTAAGATTCTGACAGAGAGAGTCTGAAAGGATGAAAAGAGACACATTCAAATGGTAAACCTTTTATATATTACAAACCCCCCCCCCATGGAGAGTATGCATGCAAACTATATCTATGTATCAATAGATAGATAGATAGATAGATAGATAGATAGATAGATAGATAGATTTTTGTGATGATGGCTAAAAGAGATACATATATGCTTTTATAAAAATTACAGCTAGGAGAGAAAATAATTGAAAGAGATGGGACTGATTACAACTTTGAGCAATTTTTTTTTATTGAAGAAATAAACTGGTGAAGACATTGGAATTTAGAAATAATTATTATGAAAAAAACAAGGGTATTATCAAAAGGGGAAAAAAAGGCTTGGTGAACACAGACAAGATTGAGTTTGGAGGGTAAAGTCTGTGTTCGTGATGTCACAAAAATAGCTGTTTGATGGAGATGGAAAAATAGGCAAGGGAAGACTGATCTGACCTTTGAACCAATTCAGTTCTGGGTGTTAGCACAGCTGGCACTTTGCTTATTCATTTTAGTGTCCCTTAGCAGGCACCATTCTGCCATGTGATTAATTGCTGATGGGATTTGTAAATTGGCACTCGCTCTATAACAATATATGTTGTAAAGTAAAGGGCTCTTGTTTGTTCATGCTGGGAATTATGCCAGGAATCTTAGGCATGCAGGAAGAGCACATATCTTTGCACTACACCCCAGCTCAATGATTTACATTTGGAGTACTGTATTTTATTACAAACTATTAGACATCAATTTTCTTCTGTGTTGTTTTAGGTATAATATAACTGAAATTGTCCTAGCTGTTGTATTTTCTCCGGCCTGCCTTTTAAAACAGTTGCTCTGCCTCATTGCATTCCATTTGTCCCTTTAGTAAACACCATTTGACCACATTTGTAAGAGGATTTTTTAAAATCACTACCCAGTCAAAATGGTCTCCCTGTGTCTTCTTTCTTTTTGTAACAACTGTCAGAATGTCTTGATTAATGTAGTTGCAAAGGAATACTAACTTTGTTGTGAATCATGTATTTATGTATGTATAGTTCATTTTTATACCATCTTAGTTTTTTATTACTGTAATTATTTTACTTTTAAACCACAAATAACTCTGGATTCTTCTTGTTTGGATAGTAGTAAATCTTAATATAAAACTGTAATTCTTTCTGATTTAAGTCTCTCTCTCCTTTTCCTTCTCCTCTACCTTCTTATCCTCCTCATCTTTCTCTTCCTTTTGTATTCTCCTCTTTCCTCTTCCTCCTCCTTAATTAGTTAATAAAAATAACTGAATTTTATTTCTATTTTCTGGTAGACATTTCCTCATGTCTCGGGTCTAGAATTGAACTAAATTAAAGGAGCCGCACAACAATGAGTAGATTTAAGGAAACAAAATTTGACTCAGAGGAAATAATAATGAATCAGAGGAAAAAGAAAGACAATGATAGTTTTTATGTCTGGCAAAATCATAGCAATATGTAGCAACTTAATTGTCTATGATATAAATTTAAGTCATAATGAAGCTCTGTGTAGGTATTTTTAGCATACCTCCACTTAATATGATTAATGTTATATGTATAATATATAGTTTATATATATATATATATATATATATATATATATATATATATATATATATATATGACACAATTTGGTCAGATAAGGAAATAGGGTTGACATGGAAGGAGTTTTAAGGCAAGGTGCATATGACCCCAATGTATTGCAATTCTCAAAGAATTAATGCAAATGAATTTCAGTTCTACATAAAGAACTACAGGCAACAAAGAATACAAAGAGTGGGTTAAAATGTCTTACCCAGGAAAGAGCACACCAGTCGCCTATCCTATACTGAATGGCCTTCCTTGAAAACATACATGTAAGTAATACTATTCAGAATGAGAAGGTTAAGTCTACAACAATACATCTAAAGCTATATACATATATATATATGCATGTTTCCTTTAGTGATTGGAGTAAGGGAAAGCACACAAGGTAAGGGAGAATTGGAATTTTTCTATAACCAAAAAGTAATTTAAAATATTTTGAAAAAAGTAATACCATGTTTAAAATACATTTTTCCTGGTATGCATACTCTCATATTACCCTGCAATTATAATTTATTTTTCTCTGGCTTTTTATGATGATCTTTACAAACACATGAATCTGGTGATGACTATTTCAGTCTCCCACTCACTCACAAAACCAAATAAACAATATGTCCATGACAATCTAGGTTTGATCATGTTGCCATTTATCTGATGCCTAATGGCCTCCCTTTACCTGTTTATTCTACTGATGATCCACCAATAGCAAAATAAAATATGGGTTGTTAACGGACCAAGAATTTTTATTACTCTAACATTTATGATTAAAATGCTTGACTCTACTATGATGTTATAAGGAAGTATTATCTTTGATAAGCGAAGTGGGTTAGATAAGTGAATTGCACATCTCATATGATGAGATTAAAGGCAAGAAGAAGATTCAGCGGAGGAAGAGAAGGAAGAAGATTTAAGAACATCCAGGACTGGACCAATAAACATGAGAAGAAGGTTTCCAAATAAGAATTGGGAAAAGAAAGCATTTGGAACCATGTGAACTAAACAGTGTCTTTTTACTTCCTCCATATCAGCATCATAAGGAATCAAAGTATATTGGTCAAAATCCGTGGATTATAGCCATGAGCACCGTGCAAGAGATAAATATCGCTAAAAATGTTCTGTTCTACCTTGGTCAATAAATGATCACTTTTTTTTGAAAAATGCAAATAATCATAGTTAGTTATTTCTTTCACCATGTATTTAATTTTGAAGAATTTTAAAAAATTTCTTTATAAATACCATTCAATGCTTTTATATCTGCTAGATTGTGAGTTCTAATTAGCTTTCAGGTTTAGAAATGTGTTTTATAAAGTTTGACCTGTGATAGATTACAAGGAATGCTTCATTAATCCATTGCAATTTTTCTCAGGATCTATGAAGGATGTCATTTATTTGCCCAAGTATAGTTTATTTTATTCAATATGGCTTACCTCAGTGCTTTTATAATCCAAAGGGTAATTATATTTTAAATTACTTAAGGGGAAAATTAGCATTGCTTGACATCAAGGATTTACAGTTTCTATATAAAAGTTAAATTATTTTAAGAATGTGCAATATGTTTATGCTGATTTTAGTGTTCAACAGCAGATCTCAAATGTTACAAGTATATTTTCTGGACATTATGCTAAGAATGAACCAGAATTAATAAGCTAAAAATATTTATGAAGCACAGAACAAATATCAATTAATTTATCTAGTAATCTAGAAACTTTTACATCTTAAATACACGAATCTGCCACAGTTGAACCATGGCCTAGAATAATAACTAACTAAATAATAATAACAAATATTCAGTAATATTTTTTTCAGTAAATTTTAAATGAATGTATTGTGGCATGCCAAAGCTTATGAATTGTGCATTGGTGAGAAAAAGAAAAGAAAAGAAAGAAATAGAAATGGAAGATAACTCATCAATAGTTGTTTACAGCACAGAATGGCTGCTAATATATACTGAACAGAGTTGATGTGAGGTAGGCTCTGTCAATGACACAAAAGTTAAAACAAACTCCTAGGCAAGAGAGATGGGTCAGTGAGTAGCTCCTGTTGTAAGCCTGAGGACTTGAGTTGGATGCTTGGCAATAATTCAAGGATGAAAGCAGAAACTGACTCCCTCAAGTTGGTCTGCCTTCCAGCACTGTACAGTGGCATGATGGTTCCACACCCATGTTTACAAAATAAATAATTAAAAATGTAAGACAAATATAATATTAAACTCTTTGATTATTTGAGACCTTATTGACCAACCTTTGGGTTGTTTATTCTGCCTCCTTTCTTTTTTCCTTCTGTGTTGAAATCCTTCCTCCCTAGTTCAAACCCTTTTCTTTCCATTTTCCTTTTTATGTCACCTCTCTTCTGCTTTCTCCCTTTCAAACTAAAGAGAAATTTTTATACTTTAAAATGTGTGTGTGTGTGTGTGTGTGTGTGTGTGTGTGTGTGTGTGTCTGAGGTTATGTGAAGTATGTAGGTGCTTGTGGAGGCCCAACGATTTGGAACCCTACAGAGCTGGAGTTATACATATAGCTATAAGCCTCCTAGTATGGATGCTGGAAAGCAAACCCAGAGGTCTTCTTTACCACCGAGTCTCTCTCTAGCACCAGTACATTGTTCAGAGTGGGAAACTTGATAAAGTCCAACATAAGAGAAACTAGCTATTAAATGCTAAAGTAAGGACCACTAATTGGTCCTTTGTTTTATCTTGGAATGTCTTTAGAATTGCTTGCATGTGTGTGTGTGGGGGGGGATGAGAAACAGAGGGAAATAAGAACACATGCACACACACAGAGTGAGAGGGTGGAGGAAGGAAAGAGAGAGGGAGAGAAAGGGAGAGAAGGAGAGAGAGGGAGAGAGAGGGAAAGAGGGAGAGAGGGAAAGAGAGAGAGAGAGAGAGAGAGAGAGAGAGAGAGAGAGAGAGAGAGAGAGAGAGAGAGAGAGAGAGAGAGAGATGTCAACTAACAAGCATTTAACTAGCATTGGTTCTTGCCAAGAACTGATGATAAGAATTTAAAAACCCAATCTAAGGAATATGCAGGCGTCTATAAAATTTAAGAAAAGGGAATCAAGTGTCAGAAAGTCTTCTAGACACCATGAATTAAAACTCTAGAATAATTCTTGCTTGGATCTTTTTATTTGAAGTTCTAATCATCATGTTGATTTATGTTTTTAAAAGAGATAAAGACATTCCAATCATGTTTGAAGGAATCAGTATGCAGATTTTAAAGAATCCTGAAGATGCAAGTAACACTGTTGCTGTGGTAATCTTGTTTGTCTGTCTTTGTTTTTAGATTGGCAGAGGGGAGATTAAAATGACTTTAAAAACATAGTAACTGCTATGGAAGAGTTAAAAAGCAATGAAAAATTCTGAATTTTATGTCAGAAAACTGTGGCCTATAATGACTGTGAACTCCACAACTAGTTGTATGCAATGATAAAAACAAAAAAAACAAACAAACAAAAAAAAAAAAACAAAAAACAAAAAAAAAACCAAAAAAACAAAAAACAAAAAACAAACTAAAAAAAGCAAACGAACAAAACCCTCTACACAAGATTCCAGTGCAAATACCTTAATATACTCTGAAACAGTGCTTAGGGGAATATGAAGAAAAGGAAATAGTAGCAATTCTAAATGATAAATTTGAAATGATATGACAGGAAATAGGAAGACGACTCATCAAAGAGCATTGATGGTCTGCACTAAATGCCAAGTGAGTCCAAGAGTCTGATTACATTCCCAACACATGAGAAACAGAGACAGAGCAACCTGGCTAGCTAGATTAGCAAAATGGGTGAGTTCTGGGTGCAAGGAAGATATCTTGCTTGATTATATAAGGAGGAGAGAGATCAAGTATGATACCCATCAGCATCTAGCCTGCACATGTGCACATATGTGCATGTGCCATTGCAAAACACGTGTCACTACATACAATGTATGCATGCATACCACACATACAGGGGAATAAGATGATATAATATACTAAGAATTTCATTAAAATGGAAAACTAGAAACTTTGAAATGGAGAAATCTGATAGAAACCACTCTGAATAAGTGGCTCAGCTTAACACATTTAATAACCCCAGTCAGCATACTGACTGATATCTACTACTGTGAGTAATGAGGTAATGGAATACTCATGGCTTTACCTATGGCTGTTCCTGCTCAAAGCACATAGCTCTTTTTAATTGAAATTATGCCCAGATCAAACACAGAAACAGGATACACAAGTGGATAACCAGTGGCTCCTGCAGTAAGCTGTCCAGTCTTTGCCTAACAAGAACAAAGATGGTCTTGGGTTCAATACCAGGTGCCACTGGAGAAGAAAAGAGCATAGGAGCAGAGAATAAGAACAAAGAACAGAACCAAGGTTATAACATCGCTTGCAACACTGTAGCTAAGCATAGCACTGGGTTAGATCCCAGGGCAGAAGGAAAAATAACTGCACAGCAAAACAAAAGCATCATCTTTATATTTGAAAAATTGTGTAGAATGAATTTCAGAAAGGATTTATTTGAAAATACAGAAGTGACTTAGAGCAGAAAGCCTGTTTTTTTACTGAGAGTGGTGATCTCAGCATCCCAGATTTCTGTGGATATAAAAACTGTTTTGAAACAAACAGAGAATCAAACCTTTACTCTAAGATGTTCAGCAGTATTGATAGAGACTTGGGTGAGTACCTATCTCTGCGTGAGAACCCTTGCAGCATCCCCAGCTCGCAGCACCCTCAGTAGTAACTCAAATCTTAGCACAAGAAAAAAGAAGGGCCTTGAGACATGGGGGGTAGTCTATCACTGTGATCTTCCCATAGTAGTGCTTAAAGCTGGTTCTTTTTATGACCCAGCACATTTAATCCCCATTCACAGTCCTATAGGAAAACAGAGTTAGACAAGGACCTCTGAACTATGAACAGGAAGCGTGGGCATTGCACTTAGAGCATTGCAGAGACTCGGGATGTCCCTGCCACATGTTATTAACATTGACTCTCAGCGTTTTATTAGAATAGATTTTATTTTTTCTTTATGTCAATTACCTTGACTGACAGTCTACACTGAAATTACCGGTAACATCTAAGGAACACTTTAAGTTTTTTACTTTACTATTCTTATAAATATTGAATGCCTGTCATGAAAATCACTTTTTTCCCTGCTGATGAAGACAGTTTTTCATTTAACTCATATATAATTTGACAAATAAAACAATACTTTAGATTAGGCAATTGCTGACACCATAGAATTTTAGGTTGTTTTTCCCCTCTTTTATTTATTAATTATTAATTTTTCTTGATAATTCCCTTGACTACTCTGAAAATAATTTAGTGCTTGAGATTGATTCATTTGTTCAATAAGACTCATTCATTTGTTCACCCAGGGATTATATGCTTTATATAGATAAAGTCATTTAAATTTGTGTTTATTTTTTATAATATGTAGTGGGCTTCTGTGTGGGAAGTTTAATGTAACTTCCCCCCAGGGCTAGAGGTGTTGGAACCTCATGAGCTACAGTTACCAGTAGCTATTAGCTGCTTAGAGCTGGTAATAGGAACCCAGTTCAGATCTCTTGCAAGAGAAAAAAATCTATATTAAAAATTACATTGCTTGAATAATTTTGCTAAATAGTGAGTATGTGAATGAGCGAGTCTCTAATTATTGTGGCTTCACTTGGATTCTTTTTTCTTCCATTGGTTTGCCTTGTCTAACAAAGCTATTATGACTCTTGTCTACTTTCCTACATTTATTATGTTTTGTTGGGTGGGGAGGTAGCTTGAAACCAGAAAGGGTAGAGGCAAGGGAATCCGTAGTCAGAATATATTGTAGGAAAAAACAGTCTACTCTCATTAAAAAAGGAAAACCAAAATTTGTACACTGGATTTAAAATTTTACAAAAGGCTCAACATTTTTAAACATAAAAGTATTTATTTCAAAAATATTACTGAAATATATATATATTTAATTTAATATATTAATATACATGATATTAGTACATCATAATACATTAATATATTCAGGTGCAATCTACTCAGATTTGATGCCACTTGGTATTTATCAATATGACCATATTATAATTTATTATTGTGATTTACCTATTCTAAAATTAATGGTACATTTGTGGATAGGCTATTAAGAATAAGGCTTGTAAGAAGTTGTTTTACATGCATTTTAAATTATTCAGACTTTTCATTCTCATAAGAAAACACTTTAGTACAAGGGATCCCTGATATTTATTGAATCAGTAGGGTTAAAATATTAAAAGTGGCCAAAACCAATCTACAGATTCAATGCAATCCCCATCAAAATTCTAAGTCAATTATTCACAGAGATTGAAACAGCAGTTCTCACCTTCATATAAAATAACAACAACAACAAAAAAAACCTAATAGTGAAAACAATTTTCAACTATAAAAGAAATTGTGGGGGAATCACCATCCCTGACCTCAAGCTATACTACAGATCAATAATGATATCCACTGCATGTTATTGGTACAGAGACAGATGAGTCAATAAATGGAATAGAATCAAAGACACAGAAATAGACCCTAACAAATATGGACACTTGATCTTTTATATAGAAGCCAAACCATACATTGGGGGGAAAAGGGCATCTCCAACAAATGGTGCTGGTCTAAATGCCTGTCTGTATGTAAAAGAATGCAAATTGATGACTTTTTATCTCCCTATACATAGCTCAAGTCCAAGGGGTTCATGGACCTCCACATAAAACTAGATACACTGAATCTAATAGAAAATAAAGTGAGAAATAGTCACAAATGTATTGGCACAGGGGAAAATATCCTGAACACATCACCCATGGATCAACAACTGACAAATGTGACCCAATTAAACTGAAAAAAAAATCTGTGAGGCAAAGTTTACTGTCAAAAAGACAAAATGGTAACCTACAAATAGGGAAAAATCTTCACTAAACCTATATCCAATAGAGGTGCAATATCCAAAATATACAAAGAACTCAATAAGTTAGATTTTAGAAAGCAAGATAACCCAGTGAAAGAATGAGATCCACAGCTAAACAGGGGCTTTTCATCTGAGGAATCTCAAACAGCTGGGCATCTTTTCAAGAAATGTTTAAAGTCCTTAGTCATTAGAGAAATACAAATGGAAACAACCCTGAGATTCCACAAAACACCAATCAAAATGGTTAAGATCAAAATTTCAGGTAATGGCAGATGCTGGCAAGAATGAGGAGAAAGAAGAACACTTCTATCACTGGTGGGATTGCTAACTGGTATAACCACTCTGGAAATCAATCTGAACATTCCTGAGAAAACTGAAAATAGTTTTACATGAAGACCAAGCTATACCACTCTTGTCCATATACCCATAAGATGCTACGCTATATCACAAGGCCACATACTCTAGTATGTTTATAACAGCCTTACTTATAATAGCCAGAAGCTGGAAACAGCACAGAAGTTCATCTACTGAAGAATTAATACCAAAAATGTGCTTCTTTTATTCAATGTAATACTACTCAGCTATTAAAATTGAGGACATCATGAATTTTGCAGGCAAATGGATGGAACCAGAAAATATCATCCTGTGTGTGGTAACCCAGACCCAAGTACATACATGGTATGTACTTTCTAATAAGTGGGTATTAGCCAAAAGTTCAGAATGCCAATGTTACAACTCACGGACCATATGTAGCTTACCAAGATGGAAGGTTCAAGTGCAGATGCTTCAATCCCTCTTAGAAGGGGGAAGAAAATAATCATGGGAGCCAGAGGGAGGAAGCAACATGGGTAGAACAAGGGACGTGGTGGAAAAAAGGAGAGGGCAGATTGCTCCTCATTTTTTAATTGATCTTATTCACTTTCTATGATTTTATTTTTGTTTGACCATTCATTGTAGGCCAAGTCTGGTCTACAGTGCACACTCCATATGGACATTCTTTGTTGATTATAATATTTCTTATATGAATATATTGCTTGTATGTACAGGGTACATAGAAAATGATTTTGTATGAAGTTATTGGTAAAATAAATGAATGTTTTGCATAGAATTCTTTTTCAGTTTACATTTTTCAACTTCAAAAGTGAAAATGGAATTTTCCATAATTTTATGCAAGTCTAGTAATAAAGAAAAATTGATATATATTATTTATATGTAATATAATGACCTACATACATATAGATAGATATAGCTATAGATCAATGTAGATGATAGATTGATAGAGCTAAAGCTAGATGTAGATATATAGCTGTATAAACAAATGATATAGATGATATTAGATTTAGGAAGAGACACAGACAGAAGGAGAGAGAGAGAGGGAGAGAGAGAGAGAGAGAGAGAGAGAGAGAGAGAGAGAGAGAGAGAGAGAGAGAGAGAAGAGATGTGCTATTAAGTAGAACTGTCTCATCAGAAAACATGTTTTCGTAACTAGCATACTATCAGTGCTTATTCAAGTTGGCTCTATTCTGTCATGATACATGTGCAGACCTGATCCTACCAAAGAGTTCATGTCTCTCATCTACTCTCAAACACAGTATGAGAGCATCTTTTCTTAATAACGAGCATCTCATAGACTTTTGCCATAGTCTCCCTTTTCTAGAACCCACTCCGACTTAGACATGTCTCAGATTAATTTTCATTTGAAAGATACAGTTACAGCTATTTACACCAGGTATTATATTATCAAATACATTCAAAATACACATTTTGTGCATATACTCTACTTTTTAAAAGTTGTGTTTTGGACAAAAAAAAGTGTCATTAAATTGGAAAGGTACATTTCAGTATTTTCTTGAGATTTAAAAAAATGTAAATAAACATTATTATTTGCCTTTTGATTACTTTGCTGAACACAAATCCAATATAATCACCTTTTTAAATTAAAAAAAATCAATTTGCATCCCAAATAACTTTTGTTTTAAATACTTCATTAATTATTATTTATTTCATTTGTGTTGGCTGTGTGTATGTGTGTGTGTAATTAGATATTGTTGAGACAGAATCTCATGTAGCACAGACTTCTCTTAAGCTGTATTATGGAGGATAACTTTGAACTTCTTTCTCTGATAAGAACATTTGGCCATGCCTATATAAGCCTGTCTCTCCACTATCCCCATTTAGATTTCAAATATCTCAGTGACGTAAACCTCAGATTATATCTTATTCTTAATGATATGTGTATTACAGATTTCCATAAACTTACTGATATTATTCTAATTGAAATAATTTGCATTTTAGAAAAAGAAAAATGTTTGTATTTAGATAACAAAAATTGTTCAATTGCTCTTAAGGTTTAAGTTTTGATACTATAGTCCCTTGTAAAACTATTTTATAAGCATATCTAGGAAGTCTGTCATGTAAAGTTTCTATGACATAATTAACAATTTCTCATGCAATGCGGGCAGGCTTGGCCATTCATTAAAGGGCAGGCAACTCGATATTCTTTCTTTACGATGTTAATTCTCCTTTGCGATCTGGAAATGAAGAATAGTCTTTTATACAGTGTTAGATTTTTTGTATTCTAATAAACTCAACTATTAAATGCAAAAAGATGAAAATTTAAAAAGCAAAACAAATGTGAGGAGATAAATGTTATTGTTTTCTTTTACATACTCTTCAAATCAAAAAATATTTTTTTACCTTTAAAAAGATCAAGTACTGACTAAAAATATATTCATATAGTTTTATGTAAAAATTATTTTTAAATCTGAAAAAAAAGTACTGACAAAAATGTATTGTATAATTTTATGCAAAAAAATGCTTGAAATCTGTACATTTATCTTGGTTCTGTAAAATAAAGTTGTTAAAAAATATTTTTTAAAAAAAAGTAAAATGAAAAAAGGAGACTACTCTAACTCTAGTTATATGTGCCAATTTTCAGAAAATCATTTCTGAGGAGAATTAGTTAATTTCAGTTTCAAAATAATATATTTCATATTTTTCAGACATATATTTTTAAATATTTTTCCTTATTTTCATATTGTATTTTGAGCCCTCAGACATATGTTTATCATAAAATTAATTTTGTTTCATCAAGTACATGAATTTCCAATTCCTCTTATAAAATGTGCCTTCAAATTTAAAATAAGGATTAAGTTTTTTGGAGATTAACTTCTTGAGTTATTTATATATTTTGGATATTAGCCCTCTATCGTATGTAGGGCAGTGAAGACTTTTTTCCCCAATCTAAACGTTGCTATTTTGTCCTATTGACAGTATCCTTTGCATTTCAGAAGTGTCTCAGTTTCATGAAGTTTTATCAGCTATTGATATTAGAACCTTTATAGGACCTATCAGCAGCTGACTTGGACAGATACAGATACCCTTCATTGGACTGAGGTCAAAAACTGCTATGAAGGAATTAGGAGAAGGAGAGAAGGAGCTGAACAGATGGGTGATGCCATAGAAGACCAGCATTCTTAACTAACTGGAACCCCTGGGAGCTTCCAGAGACTGAGTCACCAACCAGGCAGCATGTAAGTGCTGGTCTGAGGTCCCCAGCTCATATATAGCAGAGAACTGCCTGGTCTGGCATATTCAAGATACCACAGACTCTCTTCTCTTTGTATATCCTGTTCAAAATTGATGTAATATTTTTGTTTTTTCTTACTATATTTTATTTTGTATTTTGAAAGAAAGAAAAGAAGGAAGGAAGGAAGGAAGGAAGAAAGAATGAAAGAAAGAAAGAAGGAAAGAGCAAAGACCCAGATACTATGGTAAAGTTTAAGAATTTTATTATATATACTGGGAGAATAGAAGTCAGTTGTCTCCAGTGGAGTGACACTGTGTAACAACCACTTCAGAGCAGCAGTAGTTCAGCAACAAATAATAAACTCCACATTGTGTGTGATTTACTTAGTTTTAGTTTGGTATGATTTGTTTGTTTTGTTAATTTTTTGTTTGTGTTTCATTTTTCTTGAGTTTTTGTTTATTTCTTTTAAGAAAGAATTTAAAGTTGGGCAAGTATCTGGGACATCATGCAGAAGACCCATGCAAGCACAAGCCAGATAAAATCCAGGCAGAGAAGGAGATTTGCAACTTAAATTTGACCCATCCCTGTAATGCTGTTGGAAGATGAGTCTTTTTTTTTTCTTTCAAATGTTTAGCCTTCAGTGGGATATCATACATTCTTGAAGATTTGAGCAGCACAAATTAGTCTCAATGGGGAAAAAAGACAGAAAGTTAGGTTGATATGGAAAAGGGAGGTGGATTTTTAAAAAGCTGTGAAAAGATGAATGCATATGACCAAAACAGATTCTCAGAGAACTAATTTCCCAAATAAATTCTCAAAAAGCTAATAGAAATAGTAAATAAAAATAAATATACCCGCACCTACCTTTCAAGAATCTGGAGGCCCAGGGAGTGGGGAGGTCTGGTGTGGTGGGGGTGGGGGACATTCTATAGGAGATTCGATGGGTTGAGGAGTGGATGGGATAACGAATGGACTGGATAAAAGATTAAAAAATAATGTATGTGTGTATAATTATATGTATAAAAACATACCATAAATTCCTCTTAAGAGATTGGTTTTGAGGACTTAAACTTTTCCCATTTTAATTCTTTAAAAAAAAAACTATACCAAATATTTTATTTTTAAATAGGAATGCAATACAAAGATGATAGCCTTCCTGGTCTAGAGTGTTCTGGAGGAGAGGGGGAGTGGAGGGTGAATGGTGAGAGGAGAAAAGGGAGGCTGGGGTTGGGGTGTACTCTATGAGAGAAGAATAGAAAGAAAGAGAGAAAGAGACAGGAAAGAAAAGAGGAAAGAAGAAGACGAGAAGAGAAGGAAGGAAGGAAGGAAAGAAGGAAGGAAAGAAGGAAGGAAGGAAGGAAGGAAGGAAGGAAGGAAGGAAATAAAGAAGGAAGGAAGGAAGGCAGGCAGGCAAGTAAGCACGCCAAAATGTTAAACAGGGTATTGTATTGCAGAGGCAGGAAATATCTCAGTTTAAAGTCAGCCTAGTTCCAGCAGGTTCCAGTAGAACCAGGGATACTCAGATAAATATTGTCTCAAAAGCTAGAAGAAACAAAAAATTAATTATATCTACCATATCATTGGGGATATAAGGCCACTGATATTGAGAGATACCAATGAAAATGTGTGATAGTTCCTGTTATTTGTTGTTGTTGGTTTTGATGGTGGTGGTGAAGGTGGTAACGGTGGCTATGGCAGTGATGGTGGTGGTGTGTGTGTGTGTTTGTGTGTATGTGTGTGTATGTATGTGTGTGTATATGTGTTTGTGCATTTGTGTGTGTATGTGTGTGCATGTGTCTGTGTGTATATCTGTGTATGTATGTGTATGTGTGTGTATGTGTGTGCATGTGTGTTTGTATTTGTGTGTGTGTGTGTGTGTGTATGCTTCACCTCTTTTGGTTTTGTTGGTGTGAGGCTATGTTTCCCTGTGTATCATTGTCTCTTCTGCCTGCTCTTCTGACTCTTTTTCTGCTATTGAGTTGCCTTATCCAGTCTCTATATGAGGCCTTCTGCCTTGTTCTATTGCACTTGTTTTGTCCACTTTTCTGAGGAGTACACAGAGTGAGAGTGGGTTTGGAAAATGGAGAAATGGAGGTCGAAGATGCTTCAGTGAGTGGAAGCAAAGGAAGCTGCTATTGACATGTATTTTATGGGAGAAGAACATATTTTAAATAAAGAGGAAAAAGAAAAAAAAAACACAACTGAACCAAACAATTCTATTTTAGTGTATAATGCATAAATTATGTTTCTTTACACAAAATAAGTATGGTTAGATTAGAAAGTCTAAGATAAAATCACACAGCAGTTAACTGAAGCTGTCCAAACTGCCACATTGTTTTTGTTTGTTTGGGTTTTTTGATTTGTTCCAAATGATTTTTTCTATAAAGAACATTATAAATAGTTTTTCAATGAAGACAACAAAAAGGAGGCCAAGGTAACTTACACTTACTACACATTGTGATGAAAATAAAATAGTTTTACATTCTACAACTTCAGAATGAAATGATATGTTCCAGGAAGAGTAAATTATTACTTGTCTATGGTTTTAACATACAACTCCCCATAGCTCCTGAAACAGCATAAGGGTGCTGTGTGCTTTTATACAATAAGCCTGACTATAATCTTTTGGGAAGCTTTTATTCATCATATTGTAGATTCATTCCAAAACTACTTCCACCAGGGAATGCCTCGTGCTTCATTATGCTGAATTTGAAAGCAGTTAGCATGTTATGACAAAGTGCTCCAAAACTGTTTGAGCACAAGTGTCATTAAAATTTGCAAACTGAATGCTCAGCCTTTAGAGATATGCATGAACCATCTCTTCAGATTTTAGGAAGGTTCTGTTCCCTAAATAAAATGGCAAAATGTGCAAATAATAAAAACAGCCGTGTGCATATGTTTGCTGTTCCAAAACACATATTGGCTTTTCAGTCAAACAAAATAATGTAGAATGGAAGTTGAGCCAGAGAGAAGACTGACTTGCTGAATTATAAATACTCACAGAATATTCAAGGAGATCCATCTGGAATCTAGAGGAATTTCAGTTTGAATATTGACAGAAAATGTTTAAAGGGAAAGCATACATATACGTATACTCAGGTGAAAAAGAAATCTGTCACTTTTGTGAGATTCCTGACCATTTGATAGATCTACAACAACTACACAACTACAACACGACTACTACAACTAAGCCTCAGGCAAGAATGATGGGAGCAGGGGGAGGAAAGATGGAAAGAGCCAGAGGACAAGGATTCTCATTGCTACGTATTGTCCTCTAGACTTGACAAGGAAGATGCACCCATGAAATCTCAAAAGTACATTTACCCAAACAAGACTTGTGTAATGACAATGACCCTATATGCCAACATGAATGCGGAAGTTTCACAAGTCTCTGCTGCTAGATGATAATCCATAGGCAAATATGACTACTGTGAGAATACCTTTACTCCAGTGTCAAGGACCAGGATATGTTTTTAATCACAGTGGCTACACCTTAGCACCTGTACATACAAGCAACACTAAATACACACACACACACACACACACATACACACATACACACATACATGATTCTGTGGTGTGTGTATATATGTGCTGTGTGTATGTGTAAAAAATAGTAGTAATAAAGTGTTCACAAATTTAGAAGGGAAATGTACATTGGCGAAGCTAAGGATCAGAGATATGTGGAACTCATTTATAAAGTTCTCAAAAGAAAAAATATAAATAAAAAGATAAATGTTAATTTTTCTTCCATTTAAAAGATAAAACATGTAGTATATGAAACATGATGTTATATAATTGATACTTACAGTATAGATTGGCCAATTAGGAGCATTAAACACAGCAATAAAGTTAAATTTTGTTCCTTTCTTTATTGTGAGAACAGTGAATATCCTGTGTTTAACTACTGGAGAGGTGTAATACAATATTTCTTATTATGTCTTAGGTCCACAGAGCATCAAAAGCTTCATCCTTGTGAATATTAGGAGATTCCTACATCTCTGCCTCCCTTAGACCTCTTCATTGTCTACAGCATCTTACAATGGCTATTCTACACTTGGCGTTCATGCAATCAACATTTTCAGATATAAATATTGTGAAGAAAATTCAGTGTTTGTTGTTCTGGGTCTTACATTTCAATCAGTGCCTCCTCTGTCCAGTCATATGATATCATCTGGCAGAGCTCTGGGGTATATTGCAATCCTCTAGATTTGGACAGAAGCTACGTGTTAAGATAGGTACAACATTTTGCACATCATAATATCTAAACCACACTTAAATTAAACTTCTTCCAGCCTAAGATGTCATAAACAGTAATATTATGTGCAGAAAACCGAGTTAGGAAGTTATTAAAATATAATAACAGGATAGGTAAAAAATAGAAAAAACACGTACATTTCAAAAATATTTATTTTAAACATAAAACAATTTATTTTGATCTACCCCATGAAATACCTAGCATATACATTGAAATTAAGATAAACAAATAGTTCATGGAAAACTATATTACCCATTTTGTGTGGAAGTTATAGTTCTGTGGTAGAGCACTTGTCTAATGTGAATGAGGCTTATGCTCCACACCAAGCAATGCAAGAAATAATATATATATATATATATATATATATATATATATATATATATATATATATATATATATATATTTCAACCATTTATATGCTATGTATTGAAGGAATATAAATCTCAGCATCAAAGAACATATGTAGATAGCATCTACTTCAAACAAATAATTTATATATAACTTCACACTCTATGAAGATGGAGAGAGTAAAGCAGATTATTGACAGTGAATGCAATGGCAAAGGAGATACTCAAGTCTATTGTCGCAGAATAATTTTCTCTTTACAATAATTATCAATCTGGGTCTGCTCCTAATACAAAGGAGCTTTTGTGTTCACACAAAGTCATTCTCTCTCTCTCTCTCTCTCTCTCTCTCTCTCTCTCTCTCTTTCTCTCTGTCCTCTCCTTTCCTCTCCTGGACACATAAACACACAGATTCCAACACTGTGAGAATTAGTTTCCTATTAAAAATGTCTATAGCAAACAGTTCCTCCACTTATCTAATGATCAACTAAAAAATTTAACAAGTGCACTAAGAAAAATGACCATCTCTCTCAGAACTGGGAGTAATGTGGCTAATATTGTTTATGACAAAACTTGTCAAAGGACATATGGTTATTACTCATAATTTTTTAAAATATTAAGTGCAATGAGATATTTCACACCAGTATTTATCTATTCCAAAGCAATGAGTGATAGATAGGAGTCATTTAAAAATATTGTAAACATTAAGCTCCTCTTCCAGGAATATGGTCAGATGCAAATATTCTAGTTTCTAGAAAAGTCAGTGTGTGTTTTGTGTGTGCATGTGCGTGTGCATGTGTGTGTCTACCTAAGGGTGTTTGGAGCCTCAAAAACCCCAAATGTGAACTTATATTAAAAATATTTTAACCAAGTGAAACTGCTTGGTTATTGGGGACATGAGTTCATTATTTGACTCCCACTGAGTTAGTTCACAGTTTCCCACTCTGGATTTTACACACTCTCATACAAAGAGCAATAGTAGTTTGCAGAGTTCTTTTCAGTGTTAATAAATTATTCAAAGTTTCTTAGTTTCCAAATTTTTTGGTATGTTCATGAAAGCAGGGGGGTGATGGAGTAGTACATATGATCTATATAGTAATCTAAGTATTTTAATCCATCATCCCTCTTACAGAACACTTGGACTCTTATCTTTAATGTTTTCACAATTTTAGTGAAATTAGAATATAGCTTGACATAAAACTGTGAAAATAAACGTGGCCATGAATCTCATCTGGACAAAATAAACAAGTATGTTGTGTGTAGAAATGAGAGGTAATTCTGACTATGTGGAGATTATTTCTTTTTTTTTTAATGCCCAAACATCTGTTTATTAATAACCCATGGATTTATTTCTAGTAGCACTAAAATTTGAAGAAAATGGCTGTTTAAATAAGATCTTGACAATGAAAACACTCATCAGTATCAAAAAGTATAAGGGCTAATTCTCACAACACCCTAAGCTAGGAGAATAGACATAGACAATTAGAAACTGTCAAAAAATTATGAATCAGTATGAGCTGGGGATGAAGCCACCATTTGTTAACTAACACCTCACTGTCAGGAACAAGCCACATCTATACTAGCAAACCTATCATTTGTTACTAAAGCACTTGACTTTCTCAATGCCTTATGAACAATATAAGAATTAATGTCTCATAATTTCTGCCTAGAAATCTGTTTTATGTTGATGTAAACAAGTAAGGATAACATCGTGCTCAGTGAGACAAATATGAATAAAATTCTATAATACATACCGTGACCAAAAGCACAGGTGAGACACTGAGTGAAGTGTTGCAGCTGAAGTGTGATGATGGATATGTGGCTGATACTAAAGTATTTTTAAATTTTCTATTTATTGAAAATTGTTTTATCCCTTTCAAAAAAAAGTTTGAAATTGTTATATAAATATAATTTTCTTCTCCTTTCTCGTTTACATTCTTCCTAATTATTGCAAATAAACATTCTTTTTTTTTTTATAAAACCATGTGAATATATTTTTTAGTCAGTACTTGATTTTTTTCAAGGGCTTGACAGTATGCATTGAAAACCTACTAGTTGCAATAAGCGTAAAGTACATGCAAAACAAAACGCAACATGGAAATAGTCAAAGTCTTCTTGTTTTGTGAATATATGTATATTTTTTGTTTTCTTTATTTCTTGGACTTCATACAGTCTGTGAGTTGTTTCTGGGGGAGTGCAAGCCTCTGGGGTTAGTATCCCACTATCAGTGACTGCATATTATGTCTGTTCTTTTGTGACTGGGTTATCTCACTCAGGATGATCTTCTCTAGATGCAGCCATTTTCTTAAGAATTTGGTTAAGTCATTGTTTCTGGTGGCTGAGTAGTATTCCATTGTGTATATGTACCACAATTTTTGTATCCATTCATCTTCTGAAGGACATCTGGGTTCCTTCCAGCTTCTGGCTATTATAAATAGAGCCGCTATGAACATTGTGGTGCATATATCTTTGTTGTGTATGACAGCAGATGCTGGCGAGGCTGCGGAGAAAGAGGAACACTTCTCCACTGTTGGTGGGGTTGCAAGCTAATACAACCACTCTGGAAATCTGTCTGGCGATACCTCAGAAAATTGGATATAGTACTACCTGAAGACCCAGCTATTCCACTTCTGGGCATATACCCCAGAAACACTTTAATACACAACAAAGAGATTATTTCTGAGTCATTATAAATTAACTAATAATTAAGACAGGTCATGCCATAAAAAGAACAGTAAATTTGCTTAGCAAATAAAATCAATAGAGCTCACTAAATGAGGAGTATATATGTTGTACAAAATATTACGTTGATCCAGTTTAGCTAGGCTGAAAGGAGTTAATTCAGTTAATTTAGTTCCAGGAAAAACTACCTATCATGTCATGTTGGTTTTAAGGTTTGCATCAGAAAATCAATCTTGTGTGCTTGAATATATGATGACATTTTTCTTACTGCTTTCAGTACATAGTCTTTCTCAGAATAAGTTAATGCTTTCATTAACACATAGCATGAAGAATTTTTCTCTATTCTATATGTATTATACTCTTTACCTTAAATTCATTTATTAACCATCAACAGAATTTTTTATATCACTATTACTCTTTGCATGAGAGTGCTTAAAATCTAGAGTCTGTGAAACTATATGGTATTACTAGGGATCAAATGACGTACTCATGTCCCCACTGAGCAATCGGTTTCCATAGTTCCCACTCTTCTACCGTAGAATCTCTTCTAAGCACCACCTGTCCAGAAAGTATGTCTGTGGCAAATGCAATGAGGCAGAAAAAAGGAAAAATGCCATATGCAGCAGAAATAGAAAGAATTCTGGGGAATCCTTATATGTGAAAGATTTGCCCCAGAAATCTGAAGAAATGAACATAAACCAGCAAGTAGCTGAACTTATGTTAGATGAGACTCCCCTGATAATGCTAGGAAGGACATAAACCAGCACCATAGCTAAAGCTGGGTTGGAATTAAAGGGATACTAAGTTAAGAGCAAGTCAGAGAACAAGATGAAGCTCATGGCCTACACATTTACTCATAAAAAATTAGTCTCAAGAGTAGTTATTTCTGGAATTTAAGTGGTCAGGAAAAAGGCAGATTTGATGCTCTACCTTATCCACAAACCTGTAATCTGACATCCAAATAACTCATGCTATTAGAAAGGCTTTTAAATAATGTATGTGTTTGACTCCCAAAACTTAGTTTTCAGTAGTGTTTCAATTCCTTTTTCCTTTAGCATTTTCATCTCTTTACTGAACTCTAATTTCATATCCTGAACTGACTGCCTTGTTTAACTCAGCTGTCTATATTTACTTGTAATTCGTTCAGGGGATTCATCCTTTGAATCTGTATACTAAATTATTTGTACTGTCTTAGATATCCTTCGACATATTTGTGACCATTCTCGTGAACTGTTTGGCTGGATATCATCTAAGTCACTGTCATTTGTTGCAGTTGCTACGTAATTGGTAATTTCTGGGTTACACTTTTAAATTGCTGTTCATGTTATGAGTATTTTTTGTGTTGGCCTTCCACATTTGATGTGTTTTCTTAAAACTGTCTGACACATTTGGGTTTTATAAGCCCCTGTTTTGGGTACTTTGTACATCTTGGCTTTCCTCTTTACTATTTAAAGTTTACCTGTGGAGAAACTCTGTGTTAGTTTGTGGATAAGGTAGCTTAGTGTTATCTGTGATTAGTTGAGAGGCTGGAACATCTGACTTTTTAAACCTTCACACTGTGACTCTTATTAAGGGGCAACGAATGCTTCAGAACTGTAGGAAAGAACAGACCCATCAAGTTACTACTTCCAGACAGTTACCATTTCATAAGCACAGAATGAGCGATTCACAGCAGCTAATTTCAAGATCTTCATTCACACAAGCTCCCTGACTTTCAAAAGAGATAGAACATCTGAACAAGAGCTATTCAGTATGGCTGAAAATTATATGAAACCCCTTTCTTTTATCAGAATGCTTCATTCTTTGATTCTACACACAGAAGTCTGAGAAACATCAGATAGGTCCTCCTTCAAGTAACAGAACTTGAACAAGATCACAGAAAGACTCGGTGCTGTGATTAGAGTCGTAAGTATTCTACATTGTGATTACCACACATGTAATTAGTTTTCTGTTTAGCAATTAATTGGGATGACTGGCAGAGTGTATCTTGATAGTATTCTGACAGGGACTCAGAAAAGTTACAAATTACCCATGGAGAGTTCATTTATACCGAAGTACAAGTCCAGGCTACATGAAGAATGAATGTTATTTATTCATAGGATAATAGAATCACTCCTGAGGGATTTCTGTCACAGAGATATGTGTCAGTATTTACTCAAATAAATAGTCATTAGGATGTCCCATATATAAATCCTAACCAAAGAGAAATGCTTTATTTTTAATTTCATGTCCATAAATTAAAAATTACAGTTATCTAATAAGTTAACGTTATTTGTTATCAGTGAAAAACAACAACAGCAACAACAAAAAAGATAATCAGCTTTTGGGATTATACATTAAGTGAGACAAAATATACAACCACTCTGGAAATCAGTCTGGCAATACCTCAGAAAATTGGACATAATACTACCTGAAGACCCAGCTATTCCACTTCTGGGCATATACCCCAGAGACACCTTAGTACACAACAAAGATATATGCACCACAATGTTCATAGCAGCTCTATTTATAATAGCCAGAAGCTGGAAAGAACCCAGATGTCCTTCAGAAGATGAATGGATTCAAAAATTGTGGTACATTTACACAATGGAATACTGCTCAGTCACCAGAAACAATGACTTGACCAAATTCTTAAGAAAATGTTTGCATCTAGAGAATATCATTCTGAGTGAGATAACCCAGTCACAAAAGAACAGATATAATATGCAGTCACTGATAATGGGATGCTAACCCCAGAGGCTCGCCCTGCCCCAGAAACAACTCACAAACTGTATGAAGTCCAAGAAATAAAGAAAACAAAACAAAACAAAACAAAAAAATCTTTATACTACAAGAAAACTTTGACTATTTCCATGTTACATTTTGTTTTACATGTACTTTATGCTCATTGTAACTATTAAGTTTTCAATGCATACATACTATCAAACCTTTAAAAAAATCAAGTTCTAACTTAAAAATATATTCATACAGTTTTATGTAAAAATTATTTTAAAATCTGAAAAAAAGTACTGACAAAAATGTATTGTATTAGTTTATGCAAAAATGCTTAAAAATCTGTACATTTATCTTTGTTTTGTAAAATAAAGTTGTTAAACAAGTACTTACAAAAATGTATTATATACTTTTATGCAAAAAATGCTTAAAATCTGTACATTTATCTTTGTTCTTTAAAATAAAGTTGTTTAAAAAAGAGAGACAAAATATTAGCCTGTTTTCTTAAAACAATCAGATATCTCACTTCAAAGAGGTACGTTAATGCACATGCTATTTCAAGAAGATACTAATTTAGATAGTACACTCATGCCCATTGTCTTCACTTGCTGTTAGAAACTGAAAATGTTGATAGGCAATCTATTAAAAGGAAGAGGATTTGGAATAATCAGATGGCTCACTGGGTAAAAGCAGTTTCCAACAATCCTGATGAATTGGGTTCAATTTCTGCAAGAACCAGAAGCAGTAGTCGGATAGAACAGGAAATTTCAGTGCCCCTATGCATGTATGCACCAAATACAGTGGTTAAAAAACTGATGCTGAGAAGATGCTAAGTAAGTTTTTTGACAACTCATCTTGTTTAGGTTATGTTTAGGTTATTTTTACTATCATGTGAAACATGTTGTTATTTTGCTTTTTATGATATTTTAAGTCATGTTTTTTTTTTTTTTTTTTTTCTGCTTTCCCCAAATGGTCAACTAGAATAATTGAAAGCAGCATTCCATATAAGAAAATATCGTCTAGGAAAATGACACAGTTGGCTGCTCAGAGATGTGATAGAGAAGTTAGGAAATGATGTCTGAATGCACTGATGAACTCTAAATCAACTGAGCACTTACATGTGGAGATAAATACATAAATAATCAAATGACCATTCTTTAAGAAAAATATATTGAAATACAAAGCAATAGAATGTATAAATAAGAGATACCAGGAAATGAATACATAACTTGTCTCAAGACAGTGGATTCAGAATAATCACAATAAATATAAATGGACGTATTTCCCTTTGAAAAATAAAATTTCTGAATGAATTAATAATGATAGCATAGCATGTGACTCAAAATTTTACATTTGCCTGAGGTGATTTAAAAAGTAAGCTTAAATAAAGTTTAAACAAAAGTAAAAAATACATTCCAGCAAAAATTAAAACCAGAGGCTATTATAATACACAAAATGTATCTAAAAGAAAAAAAAACAGAAATATGTGAACAAATTACTTGATATATTGCTTAAATTTTAATTAATCCAAAATCTTATCTAAAATATTTGAACTAATATTGTCAAAATTAAGGTTGAAATTTAAGCATGTTTATAGTCACTCAGCAGTATGTTTCCACCTCTCTATTTGGTACATGAAATGGTTAACATAACACTAGTGACAAATTACATTTACTGTAGCTGTCTTCAGACACACCAGAGAGGGCATCTTATTCCTTTAAAGATGGTCGTGAGCCACAATGTGGTCCCTGGGAATTGAACCCAGGACCTCTGGAAGAGCAGTCAGTGCTCTTAAATGCTGAGCAATGTCTTCAGCCTGAAAAATTACATTTAAAATCAAACTAACAATAATCACCTGACTTTTTTTAAAGCTTTCTTATGTAATATTGAAGACAATTTTATGTTTTGAACAACTTTATTTAAAAAAAATTAAAGAACAAATTTTAAGCATTTCCACATAAAAGTATACAAATACTTTTTTGTCAGTGCTTGGCTTTTTTTTTCAAAGGTTTGAAGTGTGCATTAAGGTCTTACTAGTTACAATGAGCACAAAGTACATGTAACACAGGATGTAACCCATAATTAGTCGGTTTTCTTGGTGTGTAAGGATTTAGCATAAAGTTTTTTTTTTTCTTTTCTTTTGTTTTCTTGAACTTCCCACAGTCTGTGAGATGTTTCTGGAGTGTTCAGAGATTTCTGGGGTTAGTGTCCCATTATCGGTAACTGAATATTAAGTCTGTTCTTTTGTGACTGGGTTATCTCACTCAGGATGATATTCTCTAGATGCATCCATTTTCTTCAGAATTTCCTTGAGTCATTGTTTCTGATAGCTGAGTAGTACTCCATTGTGTAAATGTACCACAATTTTTGTATCCATTAATCTACTGAAGGACATTTGGGCACTTTCAGCTTCTGGCTATTATAAATAGAGCTGCTATGAACATGGTGGTGCATGTGCCTTTGTTGTACATTGGAGTGTCTCTGTGATATATGCCCAGAAGTTGAATAACTGGATCTCCAGGTCCTATTATGTCCAATTTTCTGAGGAATCAACAGACTGATTTCCAGAGTGGTTGTACCAGTTTACAACCCCACCAACAGTGGAGAAGTGTTCCTCTTTCTCCACATACTCGCCAGCATTTGCTGTCATATGAATTTTCGATCTTGGCCAATCTGACAGTTGTAAGGTGGAATGTCAAGGTTGTTTTGATTTGCATTTCCCTGATGGTCAAGGATGTTGAGCACTTCCTTAGATGCTTAACAGTCATTTGATATTCCTCAATTGAGGACATTTTGTTTAGCTCTGTACCCCATTTTTTAATAGGGTTGTTTGACTCAATGGTGTATAGTTTTTAGAGTTCTTTGTATACATTGGATATTAGGCCTCTATCTGATGTGGGGTTGGTCAATATCTTTTCCCACTCAGCTGGCTGCCATTTTGTTTTCTTGACAGTGTCCTTAGCCTTAGAAAAACTTTGCAATCTCATTAAGTCCCATTTGTCAATATTTGACCTTAGAGCACAAGCCATTGGTTTTCTGTTCAAAATTTTTCTCCTGTGCCTATGTGTTCTAAGGTTTTCCCTACTTTCTCATCTAATAGTTTCAATGTATGTGGTTTGGAGATCTTTGAACCACTTTGTACAAGGAGATAAGAAAGGGTCTATTTTCATTCTTCTGCATGATGAGTGCCAATTGGCCCAACACCATTCTTTGAATTGGTCGTCCTATTTCCACTGAATGTTTACAGCTCCTTTGTGAAAATTCAGGTGACCATATATGTGAGGGCTCATTTCTGGATCTTCTATTCTATCCCATTGATCCATGTGCCTATTTCTGTAGCAGTACCATGCAGTTTTTAAACACAATTGCCTTGCAATATAGCTTGAGGTCAGGGATAGTGATTCCCGCAGATGTTTCCTTGTTGTTGAGGATGGATTTCACTATTCTAGGTCTTTTGTTATTCCAGATGAACTTGCACATTGATCTTTCCAACTCAATGAAGAATTGGGTTGGTATTTTGGTGGGGATTGCATTGAATCTTTAGATTGCTTTTGGTATGATGGCCATTTTTAAAATGTTGTTCCTTCCAATCCATGAGCATGGGATATTTTTCCATTTTCTGAAATCTTCTTCTATTTCCTTCTTTACAGGATTGAAGTTCTTGTCATACAGGTCCTTCACTTGCTTAGGTAGCGTCAGACCATGGTATTTCATATTTTTTGTGACTATTGTGAAGGGTATCTTTTCCCTAATTTCTTTCTTCACATGTTTGTCCTTTGAGTATAGGAAGGCTACTGATTTGTTTGAGTTAATTTTATATCCAGCCACTTTGCTGAAATTGTTTATCCGCTGTAGGAGTTCTCTAGTGGAATTTTTGGTATCACTTAAGTACACTATCATGTCATCTGCAAATAGTGGTGTTTTTACTTCTTCCTTTCCAATTTGTATCCCCTTGATATCCTTTTGCTGTCTAATTGCTCCAACCAGGACTTTCAGTACTATGTTGAATAGATAGAAGGAGAGGGGGCAGCCTT
The DNA here is from genome assembly GCF_963924665.1 of Micromys minutus. NCBI lineage: Eukaryota > Metazoa > Chordata > Mammalia > Rodentia > Muridae > Micromys > Micromys minutus. Next base: position 39,187,533 of record NC_137979.1, on the reverse strand, counting down.
GTCTAGTCCCTGATTTTAGTGGGATTGCTTCAAGATTCCCACCATTAAGTTTGATGTTGGCTGTTTGTTTGCTATATTGCTTTTATTATGTTTATGTATGAGCCTTTGATTCCTTTTCTTTCCAAGACTTTTAACATTAAGGGGTATTGAATTTTGTCAAATGCTTTCTCAGCATCTGGTGAGATGACCATGTGATTTTTTTCCTTTGAGTTTGTTTATATGGTGGATTACATTGATGAATTTCTGTATATTGAACTATCCCTGCATCTGAGGGATGATGCCTACTTGATCGTGGTGAATGATCGTTTTGTTGTGTTCTTGGATTCAGTTTGCAAGGAATTTGTTGAGTGTTTTTGCATCAATGTTCATAAGTGATATTGGTCTGAAGTTCTCTTTCCTTGTAGGGTCTTTGTGTGGTTTAGGAACAAGGGTATTGTAGCCTTAATAGATGAGTTAGGTAGAGTTTCATCTGATTCTATTATGTCGAATATTTTGGAAAGTATTGGTGTTAGATTGTCAATAAATTTGATAGAATTCTGCACTGAACCCATCTGGACCTGGGCTTTTATTGTTTGGGAAGCTTTTGATGACTGCTTCTGTTTCTTGAGGTGTTATGGGATTATTTACATGGTTTACCTGGTCCTGGTTTAACTTTAGTATCTGGTATCTGTTCATTTCCTCCAGATTTTCCAGCCTTGTTGAATATAGGCTTTTATAGTAGGATTTGATGATTTCTTGAATTTTCTCAGTTTCCCTTAGTATGTCTCCACATTCATTTATGTTTTCGTTAATTTGGATACTTTCTCTTTGCCCTCTAGATAGTCTGGCCAGGGGTTTATCAATCTTGTTAATTTTCTCAAAGAACCAGCTCTTGGTTTTGTTGATTCTTTGGATAGTTCTTTTTGTTTCTATTTGGTCTATTTCTGCCCTAAGTTTGATTATTTCTTGCAGTCTACTCCTCTTTTGTGTATTTTCTTCCTTTTGTTCTACAGCTTTCAACTGGGCTGTCAGGTTGCTAGTTTATGTTCTCTTCAGTTTCTTTTTAGAAGCAGTCAGAGCTATGAGATTTTCTCTCAGTGCTGCTTTTATTGCATTCCATAGTTTTGGGTATGTTGTGTTTTCATTTTCAATAAATTCTAGAAAATCCTCAATTTTTTTATTTCTTATTTGATTCTGCTGTACTTTCATAGAACATTGTTTAGTTTCCATGTATATATGGGCTTTTTGTTGTCTTTGTTGTTATTAAAGACCTACCTTAGACCATGGTGATCTGAAAGAATGCATGGGAGTATTTCAATGTTCTTATATCGATTGAGGCTTGTTTTGTGACCACTTATGTGGTCAATTTTTGAGAAGGTGCCATAAGGTGCTGAGAAGAAGGTGTATTCTTTTACTTTAGGGTGATATGTTATGTAGATATCTATTAATTCCAGTTGGTTCAAAACCTCTGCTACTTTTACAGTGTCTTTGTTCAGTTTCTGTTTCTATAATCTGTCCATTGATGAGAGTGGGATATTAAGGTCTCCCACTATTATTGTGTGGGATTGAAATGTATTTTTTGAGCTTTAGTAGGGTTTCTTTTATGAATATGGGTTATTTTTTATTTGGAGCATATATGTTAAGAATTGAGAGTTCCTCCTCACAGATTTCCCCTATAATGAGTAAAAAGTGTCCTTCCTTATTTTTTGATAACTTTTGGTTGAAAATTTACTTTATTCTATATTATAATGGCCAATCCATCCTGGTTCTTGGTGCTGTTTGCCCCTCTCCTCACTGTAGGGCATTTCATCTAAGGTTCCTGCCTTTGAGTCCTGAGAGTCTCTCACATCCCCGTTCTGTGGTCCCCCAAGCCATTCGTTCCCCCACTGCCCAAATTCTACTCCACTATAAATTTTAATTGATTATGGCTTTGTGTAATGGGTCTCTAGTTGCTGCATAAAGGGGTTTTCTTTATGAGGATGAGGACTGTACGATTTACAACAAAAAATGTACAAATAATCTCTGAAGTAGGGAAGCAAAAGCATCAAAACATTCTGCATGCAATCTAGTTGTCACACATCTAGACAACATACATTCTCATAAATTTTCATCATTATTATTTTTAATAACCATAAAATATTGCAAAATTAATGATAAAACTACTCACAAACATACAGCATTGAGACCTTAATGGTCTACAAATAAGGAGTTTATAAAGATATGTAAATGCAACTATTAAAAGTTTGATCTGAAGCTACCACCTTTGGAAGCCCTCACATGGAAAAAGCATAAACAGAGCCCAGGGTTACAAAAATACTTACTTAAGACAACCACTCTATTCCTCTTGCCATAAATAACACCATAAATTACAATGAAGCTTCTCCAGCACTGACATATCGGCACTGTAATAGCAAACAGCAAACTTTACAACAACCAAGCATATGGAACTTTATGAAACAGTCAGGAATGGGATTTTTCTTTCTCTTGATAAGATCCATAAAGAGATCCATGCAAGCCTCTACGTGCAGTTTGAAAGGGAGCCAGTATTAGAGTAGTCATTGGCACACTGAGAAAGTGGGTAGCTAGCCTGCTTCTGTAGTTCGACCATAGCTTTAAGAGCTACCTGGGCTTGGTTTTTTATATATGTTCCATCTCACTACTCACACTGGGTTGTTAGAGGAGTTGCTCTAATGGCTGGAGGCAAATTTTGTATGCATATGTATATGAGTATTTGTTCATATGCATGTACCTCAAGTACCATCATGCTAAAAATAATAGAAAATCTTGACATCTTGAGTAGGTAAAGTATGTGTGGCCAATGACCTCAGGCATCCCCTCAGTCTCCAACTCCCTCCTGATAGGATTCATATGCCACTGGAGTCAGGTTTCAAATGTGAGTTTTGGTATTGACTCTGGTTTCCATACTTAAAAGGTTAATACTTTCCTAAGTGAACTATCTTGACATCTCTTGAGTAGATGTGTATTCAAGTATTTAATGACAAGCTGCTTGGAAAACGTCAATTGAGGCCTTATGGTCAGATGCTCAATTTCCAAAACTGCCCATAAGGAAGTTGAGTTGCTTTTGAAAGATTAGTAATATTGCTTTACATAGAGTGTTCTACAGAACTTTAGAGCCCTAGAGAATGTATTTGTGATTGCCCATTTTGACTTATCATTGATTAGTATAAGAGGCAGGACTGAAATCCACCTTCAGAAAAAAAAAAACACATAGAATAATAATAAGAATAATTAATCAAAGGCAAAACAAAATTGAATGGCCTACACATACCAAAGAGACTCTTACAGTATGAGAACGAATGAAAAGATGGATGCCTTAAGGTTGACTCCACAAGTTTTCCAATACGGTCTTCTAAACTATAATGAATAATCACTTAAAAGCAATCCAAAGGCTGTTTTATCTTTAGTTAGACTACTGGAATATGGAACATTGCTTTACTGACTTTGAAGGAAAAACCTTCCATGTCCCAAACTCTTAGCCTGTGTAAGATGTAATTCCCAACTGCATTTTTTTTCTCATTTTTTATTAGTTACTCTGTATTTACATTGAGATGTTATCCCCCAGCCCAGTTCCCATCCCCCTTATCCCCCCATTTGCCTTCACAAAGGTACATTCTTTCCCAATCACTCTCTCCACCCCATTTACTTGGCATTCTTATACATTGGGAAAACATGCTGTCCCTAGTCCAAAAGCCTCTTCTCTCATTGATGCCAGACACTGGTATCTTCAGCTACATATGGAACTGGATCAACAGGTCTCTCAATGTGTGCACAGAGGTTGGTGTTTTAGTCCATGGGTGCTTTGGAGGGTTTGGCTGGTTGATAACGTTTATCTTCCCATGAGGTTGCAACCCCTGTAGCTCCTTCAGTCATTTCTTTAGCACCATCATTATGGTCCCAAAGTTCAGACCGAAGGTTAGCTGCAAGCATGCTCAGCTGTATCTATATGACTCTAACATAATCCCTGAGGAGGCATGTCTATCTGGTTCCGGTGAGTAAGAACTTCTTGGCATCAGCCATAGTGCTTGGATTTGGTGGCTGGATATGTGGTGGATATCCCAGGTGAGGCTACTTTTCTTTTAATTGGTTATTTTATTTACTTACATTTCAAATATTACTCCCCTTCTAAATTTTCCCCACCACAATTCCTCTATACTACCCTGCTCCCTCTTCCTCTATGAGGGTTTTCCTTAACCTGTCCACCCATAATTGTAGCCTAAACAATTATACACAGCAATAAAATGTCAAGGTGGATAGGGGAAATAATTCCAGTCTTAACCTTGGGTTAAAAGCTACAATTAAGTGATGGCTGCTGCTATAGGAAGAATCAGATTTATCTAGGGATAAACCTCTTGATAAATTATCCAGTCCCAAGTGACTAGGTCTAAACACATACACCACATGTACACATGAGGAGTATTAAATGGACCCAACACATATGAAGAGTGGGCACAACAGAAGTCCCCAGATAGCAGACTGATGAGAGTAACTGTTAGAACTGCAAACAGGAAGGCACTGAGGGAACTAAGCAGGTGTAAAGGGACCTTCAAATTACAGACTTCATTCAGCTCTGGGCCTTGAAGCTGCCCTGCATAAGCAGAGGAGGGGGGAAGGGCAGACAATATACTTTACCAAATTGCCTGTATATTTTCAGGGACAAGTTTTAGATGTTACAATGTTCATTTCTTTTTCTTAATGCGTCTCTATCTAGGAATATTTTAGATTGAGGGGGGCATATTTTAGGTCTACTTTTAAATGACAGTGTTTTAAAGACTGGTGGTACTCCTTCCTGTACAGAGGGCAGATAGCTCTGACAGAAATGATCATGTTTCATAGTTCGGCTTGTAAGAGAAAGAAATCACCCCCCTCCCCCAATCCTGCCCATCTTATTGAAATGGAGAAAACATAGTTGTCAGGTCAATAGCTACTTGCCTTCTATATCGATCTGTGTTATAATAATACCACTTTTGGAACAGCAGCTGAACCACAATGTGGATTTGGTGATGTTTAAGATGCCAGACTCTGTCTCCAAAGTGCAATCATCTTTCCAGTGACCTATCATAGGGTCTTAAGTAGGAATTTGACAAGCATAAAATTCCCGGATCATAAAAATGTTTAGTTGACTCTAATATAAATGATTTCCCCCACAATATGGTATTAATTTTGCAAATTATTTTTTATCTATAGAAATGCTTACTTGTATAGGTGAGCCATCAGAGCGGTAGATACAGGAATTCTGTCAGCAGGAGGTCAGACGTTTAGTTATTTGACCCCTTAACTTTAATCACAGAATTTATGATGTCTGCGGGTCTAGATAATTCTTACTCATCATACATTGCTCTAACTTGGTGTTTCCCTGCTATGGGCATTTTTTTCCCTATGGGGGATTCAGGAAATTTCCAAGTGTATAATTATGCTAACGTTTCTCTCTTCCTCAGGGGATTGTATTTCTTGCACCTGAAAGGTACTAATTAACTATCTTTAAATAAGCCTGTAGATCAGACCATCTTTATTACCACAAGTTAATAGAATATAAGTCACCTAGAATGTAAGCAAGACTGTGAGAGATTATCTAGATTGGATGAATGGAGTTTGGAAGACACACCCTAAGTATGAGTATTATAGTTACATGGGCTAGAGTTCTAGAGTGCAGATAGACAGAGGATAGATAGATAGATAGATAGATAGATAGATAGATAGATAGATAGATAGATAGATAGATAGATAGATAGACAGATAGGCAGACAGACAGACTGAGAGACAGACAGACTGACAGACAGACCTAGTTCAGCATTCATCTTGCATACCCATTGTATTTTGCTTTGTCACCATGGACATAATGTAACAGCTCCCACAATCATCAACATGATTTCCCACCCATTATGGATAAACTATACCCTTGAACACTTGGAAGAAAAAAAAAGCTGTATTCAGGGCTTAATGAGAATCAAACTGTGGAGCCAGGAGCCAATAAACAACAACAACAAAGCAATAACAACAAAATGCATAATGAGCCATCAATTTATCAATAAACTGGCTGCAAATGTTGAATGTAACAGAGAGAGGTGATTCCTCAAAGGAGACAACTAAGCCCTATCTTGGCATGCTTGATTCAATGTTGCCACCTATCAATAGAAAATAAAAAAGTAATGACATAGTGATATAAATCAGAGTATGAAATATCCGCGGTCTCTTAGTTCTAATGTCAAGCAACACTAATCTTGAAGCACTGCTCCTCCCCCACATGGTAATGTTGTTCTGTTTAAGTTGAAATCTGTACATTCTCTGCCTCAAAGGCCCTTGAGAAATGATGGTCTCAGGATGCAGAAAACTGAGGAGCAGGGTATAAATGACCAGGAAAAGGACTCTGTGTTAGAGGACAACTTCTGTATTGAAACAGAGGAATTAGACTACATAGCTTGAGTCATGGGATGGGTGGGGTGGGGGGGTTGGGGGGAACAGATGAGAGGGGCACAGCAGGGGACAGAGGTCTTCTAAGTATATTAACTAGATGAGCAGATTGCTGGTCACATGATTTCTGAGAACTCTGTTCTTTGGTAGGGAAACAGAAACCTGTCTTTGTTTGTTTGTCTGTTTGGAGTTGAGTAAGCCCCAGCCTAGTCTGAGTAGGGAGGAGCCCCACTCCTACAGCAGCTCTTGGGAGCTCTCAGGGTATGGACGGAGCTTTCCTGACCCTCGTCTGGCTTAGGAACCCACAGAATTCAGTATCCAGTTTTGAGTATCACATATTTTTAAACAAAGAGCATTCCTCATTGTTATGGTTAAGGGAGGACTGTCAGTTTTGCTACCCTGGGATCAGCCTTACTTGTCTTCCCTTCTTGACTGCTCAGTTAACTTAAATACACTCTTTTACAGAATGTCAGCATGCTACAGGCCTGAGTGAAAGTGATCAACCCGAATGGGAAAAATAGCAGCTGGTCAAAAATCTGAGGATGAGAAGATGAACCCCAGGCTGCAGATACACCCCCCACTATGTGTTCCAATATTCCCAAGTCAAGTGCAACTGGTTCTTTCAATTGTCCTGAGAATTTTTCAGAGTTGACTTTACCATTCTTTATGGTAAACCTCCGAAGAGAAAGAATGTTCTCGTATAGTATATATGTGTGTGTGTGTGTGTGTGTGTGTGTGTGTGTGTGTGTGTGTGTGTGTGCATGTGTTTGTATATGTATGTTAAATGTTTGATTTAGCCTAATATCTAGAAACTTTAATGGTTCTGCATTGCATGATCCAAAAGTGTGCCCTAAAAGCCCAGAGTATGCCAGGGCCAAGCTAATGTGCTCTTACAATGGAACACTGGGAGAGAGAGGCTCAGGTTTTATGAAAATGCAGTAAAAACAAAATGAACAGTGAATTTGTTATTATCATGAGGGAAGTCAGGGTAATTCTGGGGCTTACAGAAATACAAAATAAGATGAAATTAGAAGTTTAAACAGATTTTTACTGTTAAATGAAAGTAGGAAACATTGAATGAATGAAAGAAAAGAGATCAGAGCTGCTAGAATGTTTAATTTTATATTGGTGAAGCAACACAATTTATGTGCATATCAAAAAAGTTTAAAAATTGTAGAGATCAATGCTTTACAGATATTCGTGATCAGAAGTAAAGCGGGTTTGTATTGACATTTGATATTATGAAGGAAGTTTGGCAATACAACTTTTGCTTTCTTTCAAAGCACAGTGTTGCCAAAATAGACAATTCAAAAATGTATTACAAAATGACTATGTGGACTTTCTTTCAACATTTTAATATTTTTTTTTCTTTTAGAAAAGAGCCTTCTGGCTACTTCCAAAGAACACAAAGCACAAAACTACAAACTAATAGGTGTAGTTGAAAGTGTTTCAAAACACACTGTAGAAGTTTCAAATAGTGCTCATTAGCTCAAAGAGTTTGTTGATTCCTCTAGTTAACCCCACATAAATAGAGGTTTTTATATGTCTTTGCATATATTGGATGAAAAGTTTGGTGGATTCTGATGAAAGTAAATACTAACTAGTTATATTATCAAAATACACAGAGCTGAGTAAGGTTTGACTGTTGTGTAAACAGAAGTAATGCTTAGAAAGATGACTGGATCATTATGTAATAATTATAATCAGCTTTACTGCCACACTCCCCAGAGCAGTGCAATCACATTTAGGATGCAATTTAATCACATTGATCTGTCTGCTGTTAAAGTGGCCATGACGCTGTCAGCTCTGCACAATCTTAAGGCATGATTTCAGTTTGCTCACAGAGTCTGGGGATTGCAAAGCAGGTCGAATATGGTATCTTTTTTCTGTGAATTAATGTGGCACTAATCTTCTCTACACTCTGTATCTCCATGGAACATCTCCAAGAAATAGCAAAAGGAGAAATTGCACTAAATTGTGCTGTGTGATATGTCCGAATAACACTGCATCATTTAGAACACACAAGGACTAGAGGAATGGAGAGTGGTCCACCATTCAGAAAAACAAACTTAACACTTGTGCATGCAAACTATGAAGAAAAATTTACCCAGATCCCTTTTTAAAGCTTAAAGCATTTTGGTAATCACAAAGAAATTACAGAAATTCAACATGTGTCTACTAAAAATTATCCAACATTTTAAAGTGCCCAATGTCTAGGAAACAGTTTTGGAAGTCCCTAAGAAACCTAAAAAGGAAATAATTTGAAGATGTGAACATTTTATCTGTACAAAGTTGACTCTATTTATAATTTTCCTCATTTTATAGACTTTTGCTGGATGCATTTGCCTGTTTACTAGCTTTAACTGTTCTTGCATAGGCCATTTAATTAAACAAAAGAGAAGTGAAGATATAGTACGTTCTTAAAATTCTTAAAAGAAAAGATAAAGAAAAGAAAAAGAAAGATTACAGAAGCCAAGGAGACCGAACTGACCACAAGGGGGCATGCACTGGGCTTCTCTAGAACCCCAGAAGATGTGCAACCATTGTGAAACTTGGTCTTTGTTGGATGTTGGTCAGGTGATGTTATATAATCAAATGGTAAATTCTGTAGTCCAAGATCTAGTTGCCCCAAGACAAGTAAAGTCCCATGTATATACACCAGCTTTTGTTGTGCAAACCTTTCTCCCTAATTTAAAGTTAATTGGTTAATAAAAGGCTAGATCCTCTGATTGGGCAATAGAGAGAGAAAGGAGGGAATTGAGGTTCCAATTAGGAATTTCTGGGGAGATGAAAGAGAAAGTAGAGAGGAAGGTTGGAGAAGGCATTCATGAGAGGGGATGGGCACGTGGTGCAGCTGAAACCACAAGTAACAAGGGTCTGGGATGTAAGTTAGAATAGCTCAGAACATGCCTAATCTAGACTTACAATGTTTTAAAAACAAACAAACAAACGAACAAAGAAAGATACAACCAAACAGACTAAAAAAAACCAAGATTGTGTGTTTTTTATACAGGTTAGATAAAATATATATTTCGTTTTTAGGTCATCATATGTAATTCCTGAAAGAAGAAATGGCTGCTATCTCTGACTCTGCTGCCTCCTTTTGGAACCCTGTCCCCTCTATGGGGGTGTATCTTCTAGCACCTAGTCTTACTGCAACTTGATATGCCAAGGCTGGTTAATATCCATGGGCTGCTTCTACTTTTCTAAAGAGAAAGTGAGAAGGACTTGTGGGAAGAGGGTTGGAAGAGGGAGGGAAAACTGCAGTCTAGAGGTAAACAAATAACTTAAAGCAAAAGAAAAGGAAAGAAAAGCTATGGAGGAGTTAGAGATAGGACAAAAGAAGCTGAGTTTGACTTAGAAAGAACAACAATATCAATTAACCAGACCCACTCCCCCCATGCACCCCCAAGTTTCCAGGGACTAAACCACAAACCAAAGAGTACACATGGGGGGGGAGTCCATGGGTCAAATTGAATATGTAGCAAAGAATGGCATTGTTTGGCATCAATAGAAGGAGATGTGAAGGTTCACTGTTCTGTGAAGGTTCATTTTCCTGGTGTAGGGGAATACCAGGGTGTTGAGGTGGGAGTGTGTAGGTAAAAGAGGAGTATCTTCATAAAGTCAGGGGATGGGGGGAGGGTAGGGGCAGGAAGCAGGAAAGTGGATAAAGGGGATAATAATTAAAATGTAAATACATAAACTATCCAATAAAAAAAGAAATATGTGTTTGGTTAATTTACTTAAAGTAGTGGTTTAAGGGATTATTTACAGGAACATGTACAATTGGTGATTGGTTAACCCAGTGAAGAAAGTATCTCTTTCTTCCCAATCAAGCACCAAATGCCTATAAACCCTGAAAGGAGAGTGACATTTTCTGACCTCCCTTATCCAGTGTGGAAGGTTGAAAAGTCCAGTCTTTGCAGGTCTCTGAAGGTAATTCCAGCTTCCCTGCTTTCAAGTGTACAGCCAACAGGCCCTACTGGTAGACAGGGTCTACAGCATTCCATGTGCTTTATTTAAAACAAACAAACAGAAAACCTGCCCCTTATTCTGTGGCATTCCATGAGCTTCAGGATTATTCACTGTCCAATACACATGCCAGTCAGATATATAGAAAAATATTAACAGAAACAAGCAAAGCATCAACATTTGCTTCTTTTGGTAGAGAATACGAAAAATATCTGCTTTCTATAAGATTTATGTATATGCATCATTAAACATTGTATTTTACTTCTATATATCTCTTGAAGATGATACCAGAAAATAAATTTATCCACATAGTTTTAACAAGCCAAAGTAACTCATCAAAACCAGTGAATATTTTTTAAAAGATAGATTTGGGAAGAATTCTGGCTAAGCCACTCTCAGAAGTACCCTGCTGCTGGAATCATTTTGTTTTAGGCTTTAACCTTAATGTTTATTGACTAATAATGCTTTTAAGTTTTTATGCAGGAGCTGCACACCTGAGGTTAGACTTCTACTCTTCTACCTGAAAGCAGACTGTGTCCATATAAAAATCATTACAGTGCATCTCTCCTGCTCTTCTTGTCAAAGAAATCCAGACACCAATGCAACATGCATGATAATGAATGACAGCTTAATACTTGTCCAACAATGAAACATTGCTAAACTGTTCATATAATCATTTAGCAGTCAGCTTCTAATCTATAAACATAAACCTAAAAATGTTCCTTTTATTATGCCTGCTTTATTAAAAGTCAACAAATTGCATAAGTATATATTTGCTGTTAAATACACAAAGCTTAAGAAACTTAAAGTTTATTTATTAATCACACTTGTTCTCTCATAATTTCATACATGTACCCTATGCACATTGTTTCTCATTTTTCTTAATGTCTCCAACTTCCCTCCTAATCCTATGAGTGCCTCCTCCTCCTCTGAAATCTCTGTTTCTGAAATCTTCTATTGGACCTGTTCCTTCTGACCTATCCTCAGATGGTTCCACAGACCCTGGACAATAAGGAAACAGCCAACTCTAAGACTGAACAAGTATCCCCACTCCCACTTTTCTACACTCTTTAGAAACATTGCCCCAAAACAAGCATGAAGCAGTCAGAGATCACAAATACCCAATTCTTAGTCCACCTAATTTTTCTTTTTTAAATAAATCAAAATGGGAAAATGTTGGGATTCTGTCCCAATGACCTGACACTATAAAAGGAGCTGCTCCCCCCCCCCACCTCACTCTCCTGCCCTTACCCTCCTTTTCCCCTTGTCTTCCACCCCCCTCTCTCCATGTGCTCATGGCTGGCCTCTACTCTTCTATTCCTCTCTCTTCTCTCTTCTCTCTTCTCTCTTCTCTCTTCTCTCTTCTCTCTTCTCTCTTCTCTCTTCTCTCTTCTCTCTTCTCTCTTCTCTTTTCTCTCCCCTCTCCCCTCTCCTCTCTCCCCTCTCCCCTCTCCCCTCTCCCCTCTCCCCTCTCCTCTCTCCTCTCTCCCCTCTCCTTTCTCCCCTCTCCCCTCTCCTCTCTCCTCTCTCCCCTCTCCTTTCTCCCCTCTCCCCTCTCCCCTCTCCCCTCTCCCCTCTCCCCTCTCCCTTCTCCCCTCCCCCCCTCTCTTTCTGCCTCTACTACACTCTTAACTCCTCCATGACCTGAATAAACTCTATTCAATACTATACTGTCATGTGGCTGCTCCCTCAGGGGGAAGGGATTTCCAATATGGATCCCTCAGAGGCATCCCCCTTGCCTCCAGGTCTCGCTGCACCTCCAAGAGCCATATTACCCCCCATTAGCAATCTCTTCATCCTTTCCCTAACTTTGGTGCTGAAACCCTGAATGTCATCTTTTAACAACATTGGTGACCCGTGTGAGATTAGATTTCCTCACGACTGGATATCTCTATTTCCTTTCAGCATATTTAATAGCTTGAGTTTTGTTTAGCATCTCATGGAGTTTACTGGTAATCTGAGTTGTCTGAGTTGCGTGTTTACAAATGAATACTGTACTCTTTGACATCCAGAATTGGTCTGTTACCAGTATATCAAAAGTATGTAATGGAACCTAGGTCAAAAATGTTTGGTAGGACCTATGAGGCTCTTTTTTCACAGCTAAAAGCAGACGGGGCCCAGGTCTTTTGTACCCAGTGCTAGGTATACACAGTTCCCATGACTTTATGGTCCTTGAGTCAGTTTCCTCCTTAGAATATGATTTATCACAGACCTTCTTCCAATTGTTTGTCTCTTACACTTTTTATGCCTCCAAGTACAATGTTCTCTTAACCTTCAGGGGTCATGTAAATGTCTGGTCTAGGGCTGATCCCTCAATCATCTGTTATTTTCACCATTCTGTGCAAGCAAGTCTCCTTTGCACTTATGTCCATTAATGGAAATACATAAACTCTATAAGCATGAGGTAATTTCATGCTATGGAAACTAAGCTAAGTAGCCATCTTAGGTTCCCTGGGAGGGAGTTCTGAGAATTCTTCAGTTACTGATTTTGGACTTAATTTCCAGTCTTAGATCTAGATTATCTCTTGCAGAGTAATCTCCAAATACAGTCATAGAGGGATTGGTTACGCCTCTAATAATTATGCCACTATCACACCAGTGTGTACACTTTGAATGGAAAGTAGGTATTATAGCCCATAAATCCAAGATTGTTCCTTAACTTCCAAATGACTGTATTGTGTGACTTGATATTGTGAGAGCCATCTAGCCGTCAGTATTCTCCTTGCTAGTGCCAGCTTAAGTTCTCTATGTGTTGCATGTAAGAAGTGTGGTATCTACAATGTTTTTTTTTGTGTTCTTAACTAGTTATTGTAAGTAAACATGGGAAATATCAAGAGCCCATATGATCATTGACTTTAGTCTTGGTAATAACTTTTAAGAACTCTGCATTTTAAAATAATTATGCATAATTTTGCAACAACAAATGTACACTTCAATCATTAATGTAAAAGCAAATATAAGAAATTGTACAACCTAACTACAACCCATTTCTAATTTTACTTCAAAACTATTCTAGTAACTCACAGCTCCTTTCCTACAAAAGCACATGGCTCCTAGTTATTGTTAATATATGTATTATTTCCATCAGCTACATTTTTACAATAAATATTCTTTATTTGGCATCTGTTTTGCATGTTATTGTTTCTGTAATGGCTAGCTTAAGTATCTTAGATCAATATTTTTTTTTCTTATTTTTGTAATATTTTCATTTATCCTTGACAATTATGTACAATATATCTTTATAATATATACCTCAATCTCCTACACCTGATAGCATGAAACACTTCTGCCTTTATGTCTTCTCTTTCTTCATTGTCTTCTTTATAACTCACTGAGTATAGTTAGTGCTGCCTTTACGTGCATGTGTAATCTACCAGCTGCTACACAGAAAGGATGACAACTTCCTCTTCCCACAGCCAGCATCAATTATTAATAACTACTCAGTTATGAATGTCATGAATTCCTCCGTCGTCTTTATTGAAATTAGTTATTGACTTGAGCTTACATAGATTGGTCCTGTGAAGGTAAATTTGGCTGCACTAAGTTCATGACTACAATGGCTATATTATGTGTGTTGTGTCCAGAGGACAGCACATTACCACAGTTCTCACTGGCCTCTAGCTCTTTCAGCTCTACTCCTTCATGCTATTCCCTGAGCTTAGTGAGAGTGACAAAAATGTGCTGTCTAAGGCTGAGTACTCAGCAGTAACTTCCTTTTAGCACTCTGTCCAGTTATGAGCCTCTGTTTGGAGGCTGCTTGCTACAAAAAGACCTTTTCTTATAAAAGTTGATTAATGGTCATAAGCATAAGATAAAAGGGAAAGGTTGGTGATGACCTTTTCTCGTTTACATGGTTCTACTTTACCCCATACTAATAAGGCCATTGAACTTCTGAGCAATATATAGTGACTCCTCTTGGTTTTTTTTTTTTTTTTTTTTTTTTTTCAGATTTTTGCTTTCTGAATTTTCAGTTACCCATGATTAATTATACTCTGCAATTATCAGTTGAGGAATTCTAGAATTAAATTATTGGCAAGTTTTTAATTGGGCACTTCTACATACTCATCACAAGATAAGTTCTCATGCTTTGAAGAACTATAATTATCCATATGCCTTGTATCCTGTAGTAGTTGCCCAGGTTACTTCATAACCTTTATATCACTAACCTCCCCTCATTATACAGGCCCTGTATCAGCCCATACCATCACAAGAAAAAGGCAAGTACAGTACAATCAGATAACACAAGGGACCACCATAGCCTAATTAAAATTGCTGTCAGAATTACTTCATTTTGTTACTAACTGCAATCTCTTACTTCTCTAATTTATAGATTAAACTCCATTATACAATGTTTGTAAGATAATGTTTATAGGATTTGGTATGGCCCTCTGAGCCTTCTACTTCTCCAAGGATTGCATGAGGGTGAGAGCACTACTAATAGCTCTTCAATGAGGAAGTCCTTGTGTCTAGATTTCATATACTGATTGCTCTACATAACATTGCCTGTGCTATATTCACCTGTCAAGATACACCTCTCTCTCTTTCTCTCTCTCTCTCTCTCTCTCTCTCTCTCTCTCTCTCTCTCTCTCTCTCTCTCTGTGTGTGTGTGTGTTGTCTGTCTGTCTTTTTATGTCTCTTGCTTTTATTTAATTAGTCTTACAGTTTCTATATTTTTTAGTGCCTGTAACTTAAATACTTGTTTCTACCATCACATTCACAGAAAGCTAAAGAGTTTGTTCTTTTTCCATCTACAGGATGTTTTCAGTTACACAGCTTAGGGTGTGACTTGCTATGGTAAGGACCAGAGTTACTATGTATGGAAAGCAGAATGAGGACAAAGCTCTCACCTCAAAGAAAATAAAAGGATATTTTAGAGCCAAAGTTTAGCAACAGTGACCCTGGAGACATGTAGCTAGTTTTACCAAGATTTCCATGTTCCAAGGAAATCAGTCTTGGACAGGTTTCAGTAATAAAACAAAGGAAGTAGTAAATCTAGGCAGCTTCAAAATAGATTTGTGACAATGTAATGTAGTTAAATGATGGGGAATCTGTCCATTAGGCCTGGGATGCTAGCTGGTGATATTTTATTCATTATGTTGGTAGAAGTTGGTAGACTGTTGCTAGCTTCCAAAAAGCTTTTATTAGGTAATTGCAGGATGTTAGTTCCAACAGAAGAGTGGTCAAGAGATGGCTATTTGTGCAGCTAGAGGTAGTTTAAGATAGGACAATTAGGTGCTGGACATGTGATATTCTGATCTCTCCATATCACTATACTCTTAATCAGCCGGTCGGTTTTTTCACACCTAGCTTCTTTCCAGGAATTTTCATTTATAAATTCTTACCTGAATCATATGTGTTGCCTCATGTGAAAACACATTAAACTATTATAAGAGAGAATTAAACATTGTCACCTCCCTTGATTTTAACTGTGATCACTGTCCAGAAGTGCATAATAAGAACCATTAGAGACTCAATATTTATTATAAATACAGATTCTGTGTTTACAATCTATGTCACTTCTGAGAGCTACAGCATAGAATTTACAGTTAGAAAGGAGCCGGAAAAGCACACAATGCCCCATATGTATGTTCCATATGATAAGATTGAAACCACAATTACCAAGGGAAATTTTTCAGTGCCATGCAGCTAGCAGACAGAAGAGATAAGGGAACATCTGGGACTCTTTATTCTGGGGTTAGCATTTTGGATTTTGCATTTTCTATGAGATATAAGTTGAACTTTGAAGATGAATACAGGCATAGACACAAATTCAGGATTCACCTTTCATATGGTCATGCAGTAGAATATTGTGCTGACAAATGCATCAAGGACAGTCGTAAATCTGGAAGTTAGCTTCAAAACTTTAAATTCAGCAACCCACCCACAAAGACCATCTTCTTGGATAGCAGACATATAAGAAAAAATTCTGAAAAATAATAGTTTGGCAGTTATTGTGTGTGTGTGTGTGTGTGTGTGTGTGTGTGTCCGTCCGTGTATGGCCATGTGTCTGTGTGTGCTTCTCTCTCTCTCTCTCTCTCTCTCTCTCTCTCTCTGTGTGTGTGTGTGTGTGTGTGTGTGTGTGTGTGTGTGTGTGTGTGTGTGCGTGTGTGTGTGTGTACAATCTATTTGCAATAGTCACAAAGATGGGCAGAAGGTATTAAAATGGAACTTCAGATGATTTTGAGTGCTGAGAATGAAGCCTGGTTCTCCTGCAAGAGCGCCAAGCACTCTTAAACCTGAATCATGTCTCTAGACCACAAGACAGATCTTTGATTTATAATGAGAATATGTCTCAATGGTAATAATCAGTTATTATTTACTTAGGATCCCAACATGTTTCTGAATAGAAATTTAGCAAGTTAATTAAAAAATGATATATCTAGTGGCAGTTTGATAAAAATGGGTATTTATCACTTGATGTCTTTATGGCTCTTGCTTTTAATTTCAAATATCATGAATGTCTTCTAGCAGAGGTAGCCTTTATATAGGATTTAACATGACAAGCAGATAGCAGGGTTTCTGGAATGTTCACTATTGTTCACTTAAAATTTATTGGTAAATTATAAGAGTATGTATAGATGTATGTGCATGCTTTAAACATTGCTATAGGTTACTGCCTTTTATGAACTAAAGAAGATATCTAATTACCAGTAATTAGATCTGTGTGCTTCATGATTCCACTTGGTAAGGGAATAAAATTACTTGTAGTTGCAAGCAAATGCACTGTGCTAATGCAAATGCTAAGTCTTATATTGCATCAGATCTATGAATGGCACATAGTACATATGTAAGCATGAGCCCTTCTAAAAACTGTAGATATATGTATATTTATTGAACAATTTTATTGAAATACAATCTTTGTCATAAACATATGAGAAAGGCTTGCTGAAACCAATTTCAGATCAATAGGCAGTCATAGTTTCAAGTTTTTACCTTAGCCACTTAGAAATAAATTTTAACATAACTCTGCACATAATCAAGAACTGAGTTTTGTTTGTTTGATTGATTAATCTCTTAGTCGACTATAAGAGATTAATAATAGGAATTGGAATTTTGTATTTAAACACGGCATAGCAGTAGATTCACCAGCCAAGTATTACAGCTAGACACATAGCAGTCAGTGTACTTATTACCAAATATGCCCTAGGTCTAGCAGATAGTAGTGGGTGATGACACTGAGTGACAGCACACGGTGTCTGGTAGGCAGACTCTGCGTGAGATTTTGCGTAGAATCAAACACAACATGTGTAAAGCATTCTCTAAATAATGCATTTTTTTTCTGGAATCCAAGGCATTTATTGAAAGAATGTCCCGTCTGTCTCATATGGTGTCAGTGGTTTCTAGCGGATATATTGCCAGCTCCAAAGAGCACAGACAATTTAACTAATCTGTATGTTGAACTCTAATATTTTTTAAGTAACATTCTAATTCATTGCCAATGAAAGAAAAATAACTATGATAATGGACTTTGGCTCACCCTTTACACTTGCTCTCTCACTTCCACATATATTTAAGTTTTTAGATATAATGCCAACATTTTAAAGTACATATATGATTTAAAAAGCTTGAAATACAAAACTCTTTAGTGCTGCCTCACATTTCATATCCTGTGGAATCCTATAAACACTTGAGTATAGATGTCATAAGATAACCTCTGCTTATTAATAAATACTTATTACCCAGCTGAAGAACAAATTTCATCATTTTTTTACAGCTTACCCAAAATTACTGAGAATAGAATACATTCAGGAAGCATTTTCATAGACCTGAGTAGCAAAATGTTCAGTGATATATGTATGTATGCCTGTATGTATGTGTGTATGAATATATCCACTTGAGTATCATCTATGTTTATATTCCATGTATCTAAATATGTATGTAAATATGTGTGCATCTATATATTTTATATCCATAGCTATGTCTCTATGTAACTAGCTATCTATGTATCTAAATATGTATGAATGCATGTGTGCATCACATGTATGTAAATATGTGTATACACACATATTTTCTAACCTATTTGCATATATATATATATATATATATATATATATATATATACCTGTTGAAACGAATGTAAATTAGAGTAACAAAATATAAAATAACAATAGGTTATATTTCTGGAGTCTATAAACAAGCAGTATAATGAAAGATAATTTGTAAAACACATTCTTTTATCACATGCTTTATTTCAAAATGCTGCACATAGTATTTGTAGAACAGGTCATGTGTATGTGTGTATGTGTATGTGTGTGTGTGTGTGTGTATGTGTATGTGTGAATGTTCTATCATATTCTCAGGGCTGGTTTGGTAATTGTCTAGAGACTTTAATGAATGAATTACTTAAAATTTATAAACAGCCTGATCCAATGCTTTAATTTTGGATAATTTCATAAAATCATAATTGCTAATATATAAAAAGATTAATTTGTAATAGTAAATACACTGAAATAAATGTGATCTAATGTATAAATATATTATGTTTTATTATTGTTCACCATATAATATTTTTGTTCATTAAAAGAGATAAAATAATAACATTGAAGTATGACTATGATACTATAAAGCCAATACTTAAAAGTATATGTATTGATGATCTCTATTCTATCAACACAGGCATCAACAAGAGTAGAACAGTGTTATTGATGGTTACATTGAATAGGGACATGCAATTCTTCTTTCTTCTTATTTTTTTAACCCCAAACATTTTTTTGCATGTATAGTATTGCTTCAATCTTAGTGTTTTTTTTGAATCCTCAACATAAAAATTTGAGGGTATTAATTATATGTGTGTGTGTGTTTCTGTGTGTGCATATTTGATTATTTTAGATTATTGATTCTTGAACCTTCTTTTGGGCTTTTAAAAAATTGATACATGAAGCATTTTCTCAAGTTTTTCTTTTTTTATATATCTTTTTTACATATATTCGATATATATATCTTATATATGTATATATATATATATATATATATATATATATATATATATATATCTTAGTTCTAACCATCATTAATTTTTAAATTCACATTATCAGGTTCACAAATTTGTAGATGAAAAGGTATTAGTTAAATAATTAGAAGGACAAACTTCAGAAATGTGATCATTTTACAAGAGTTATTAATAATTGAATATTATTTATTAATACCTTCTCAAGCATTTTCTTTAATTTTATATGTTTATTAACAAAAATATAACATAAATGATATGATCCTGAAGTAAACTTTATAATGTCATCAGGATTAAAAATACTAATCTTCAACTTTATATAGAGGTACAAAATATTTTTCTTACTAGGAGACAGCATATTAAATTGCACAAGTTGTAAAGCATCTTCTACCAAATTAAATGTATGCCACCAGGAATAAATTTATTAGATATTCAAATACCATCAGAAACTGTGTCTTATCCAAATAGAAAAATCAAAGGAATACTTAATTTTTCTCAAATTATGGATACTTTTTGTTTGAATCTTCTAAATTTTTTAAGCAATTCAAATTTTATTGAGCATTTTCTTGTTAAAAATTGAAGAAGTCATGTAATTTTGATATTTCTTTGTGGAGGATACACAGCATTAGTATTCAACTGACATAAAACCTTACATGTGAAAAATCCAGAGGAATATCACAGAAGTATTGGTTCATCATAGCAAGTTCTAAGCATCTTATGTCATCAGGTTGACTACCTTGATTGTATAGCTCAAGCATTGATTCATTTCATGATGAAAACAGACAATACACATTACTATTAAATTATTCCACAAGACTGAAATTGTATGATGTGACTTTGCAAGCAATCTTTTCTTTACTTATGAATATAAAGTAAAAAATATCATAATTTATATTTCTTTAATCCCATTTATTTATCTGGTCATAGATCCTGCATATGATTAACATCATGTTAAACTAAAATATGTATAATAATAGTAGTGACATTAGCCAATGTATTGGATGAACCATATATCCTTTTATTGTTTATTTGATAGAACTTAGTTTTAAAAAGAGATACTCAATAGGACAAATTACAAAATCTACAGATTGGGGAAAAAATCTTTACTAACCTGAGATACAATAGAAGGTGAATAAGAATAAGAAGAGAGAAAGAAGAGAAGCCCTTAGGAACAGCATAATGAATGGAAATATAGAACCTTGAGGGGAGGGAGTGAAATGGGGAAGGGGAATGTTAGAAAATATTAGAGAGCTGGGAGTTGAGAGGTTTTCAGTATTCAAAAGGAGGGACCTTTGATGAAATGCCTAACAGTGGGGAGAGGAAACTTGTCGATTCCACATTCAGCAGAATGGCAGGGCATCCAGTGGAGAGAAGGGGTTGGCCAATCCACAGCCTAAAACTATGACCCAGTATTGTTCCTGTCTAAAAGAACTGCAGGGACAAAAATAGAGAAGATACTGAAGAAAGGAAGATTGAGTGACTGGCCCAACATGGGATCCAACTCAAGAGAAGTCTCCAAGGCCTGACACTATTACTGATGTTCTTACAACAGGAGCCCAGCATGGCTGTTCTCTGAGTGGCCCAACAAGCAGCTGACTGAGACAGGCAGATACTATATCCAACCATTGTACTGAAGTAGGGAACCCTGTGGTTTAATTGGGGAAAGGCTGGAAGAAGCTGAGGAGCAGGTTCACCCCATAGCAAGACGAGGAGTCTCAGCTAACCTGGAAGGCTGAGATCTCTCAGACCACCAACCAGATAGCATACATAAACTGATCTGAGGCACCTGACACATGTATAGAAGAAGACTGCAGGATCTGGCATCAGTGGTAGAAGATATGCATAATCCTGGAGATACTTGAGACCCCAGGGAGTGGGGAAGCCTGGCTGGCAGTTGGGGAAAGAAAAACATTCTCTTTGTGACAGGGAGGAGAAAGAATGGGATGTGGAACTATAGGAGGAGGACATAGAGGGGTTCAATGGCTGGAATGTAAACAAAATAAAATAAAAGTAATAAAAATTATATTAAAAACATAATCCATAAATGCACAAATTATAAGTTAATAGATAGTTTCAAAAAATATAAATTTAAAAATGATCCAATGTTAGTAAATAGTATGTTAGCTACTCCTATAAAGGAACCTGCTGGCCTCTTCAGGTCATTGTCTTTTCTGCAAAAAAAAAGTGTTGTACTTTCTATTAACTCTCCTCTCATTTTCAGGTCAATGACTGAAGTTTTCCTTTCACAAACGTGTTTTAGTGATTCATTGTTTTTCACTCTATTTATATGGTATATGTATATGTATAACAAATTTATCGTTTCTCCTAATGATTAACAAGGATATGCTTCTAGATTTTTGACCAGACCAAATAATGTGGCCATAAGTATTTAAAATATGTCCTGCAGGGCAATGAACTGTGAGAGGGAGCCTGGTAAGGTCAAGCTAAAGTCGAGGAGCTCCAGAGACCTTGAAAGGACGGGAGGAGCTTTGCTCACTCCTGGCACCAGGCCCCAGTCAATCAGCCACATATCCAATGAGAGATTTGTGTCCATCAGTTATGTAAAGGCAACACCATTAGTCCTTCCACGTGTAGATGAGGCATCCCTAACATCTCAGAGAAGGACAATAGGAAGAGAATTGACCAGGGTCAGCGTGCTTACTATGTAGGCCCAAAACAGAGTTCTCCATGCTAGTAAGGTAGATAGAGGCCTGGAGGACTTAGCCAATAAGCTTTGCTTCTTCCCTGTGGGGGAGGGGAATAATCTCAGGCAAATCCTGAGAAGAAGGATGTGGTTTTGTGCATGTAATTTCTGGCATGACAATTAACTGTTTAGAACCATAGACTGCCTTTTTTTTTCACCAAAATCCACTGTGGGTAGCCATGAAGAAGGCCTTCACCTACAGTGTTATAGCCTAATCTCCCTTAGAAAGCATCTCTATGCTCCCAGCCACAAAAGCCACCAAGCCTTCATCTGCCAAATTAATGACAATCTTTCTCTATAGGACAAGCTAGAGCTCCCCTTTTCCCCTGAGCCCACCAGCCCCCATGACTCTGTTCTCTAATCTTCTGTGACTCCCAGTGGCACCTGGATAGCCAGAGTCTGAGAACCCCATGGAGCTAGCCTTGTCACAAGCTTTCCCAAATGTCAGCCTGAGCTTTCCCAACCCCAGAGTATAAGCCGAGTGTTTTCACTTCCCTACAGCCCAACATGTGTCCCTTTGGAGGTCTGGGATAAGCAGTCAATCTTCCTAAGTGGTCTTGCCCAGTGGTGGGGTGGACATGGGCAAAGGACCCTATAATGTCTTACCAGGAATTTGTCCCCAGATACTTAAAGCTGATTTGTAACTTACCCTCCCAACAGTGGCACTCTGCAGTTCACTGTGTCTTTTGTCAGCTTCACTTTTCTCATGATATTCATTACATTGAGGACATCTGTCTTATGTGACAAGAATGTGTACAAGTTATTTTAAAAGTTTCTGTTGATACCATCTGCTGCACAAGGAAGCTTCTCTGATGATTGTTGAGCAAACAATTGATCTATGAGTATAGCAGAATGTCATTAGGAGTCGTTTTTAGTGCTACATTCCTCTAGTGGAATGGAAATATTTGGATTTTTCCCTAGTTCTCTGGCATACACTGTCTCATTTTTGTCATAATTCGAGCACCTTATGTATGAATTCCATCTCTTCGAATGCGCCATAAATCAAATCAGAGATTGTTTGGTTGCTCTCACAAGCTTTGTGCCACCCTTACCCTGGTATACCTTGGAGACAGGACACCATTGTAGATCAAAGGTTTTGTAGTTGTAGCTGGTTTGATGTATACATTTCTCCTTTGCATTTGGAGTGCATTTTGGTATCATAAGAACTAGTCAGTAGGTATATCTTTCTCAGTTTTCTCTCCCTCCTCACTTCTTCCTCTTCTCTTTCCTTCTTGGTCTTCTCATTTTCCCCATCATCCACTGATAACTATATATTTGATTTCCATTTTTTAGAGAGAAATTTTCTGTACCACCTAGTTCCCTACAGAGATAGCTAGACAAAGACCATGAAAAATGAAGAAAAAAAGAAAGAACAAGAGAAAAAAAGAGAAAATGAAGAGAGAATAATACTCACAGTCTGTAATAAATAAAATCCCAACGACAAAATCTTAAGTGATTTGATCTCTAAAAATTCTCATTTCAGTTGTTATTAATGAGTTATATGAGTTACATGCATTGTAATATAAAAGTATTCTATCAGAATGGTGTGGAGTTGCAATCCTGATTATGTATATAGTGTTATATAAGACAACAATCTATCAACACTAAGTATAAGACAGCACAGATGGCTCTATTTATATTAAATTGCACTGAATGTAAGAGTCCTACTCAACATTTTATAAAGGTGAGAATTAATAATGTTAAAAAATTTAAAAACATGAAACAAAAGTTGGCAAGAATCTTGGCACTTTATTCATTGGCTTGTAAATCTGCAAATATTTACTTACTATTCTTTATAAATCCAATTAAACTTTGCCTTTTTGTGCACTGAAATTTTCTGATATAGACCTGTCTATGTTGATTAGACTCCAGTACTTTATATGTTTCTTATTGGTATATAATGTCTTTTCCTACTATCAGTCACTAAGAGAGAAGAGATTAAGGTATCCATCTATGTTCGTGTGTTTTCCTTTTTTCTCAGTTTATTTCATGTCTAAAATCTGTACTTCTGTCTGTGTATGACTGAGTGTGTGTGAGCATTATGTGCATGCAAGTGTGCATGAATGGTGCTAGTGTTTTTGGCAGTCTTTGAGTGCTCCTGGCAGGAGCACTTGCCTGTTCCCAGGAACTATGCCAGATATGATGTCTTGAGACTATGTAGGAAATGAAATATGTTATATAGTTTTTGCTATTTTTATAATGGTTCCAGTTGTCTACATTTTCTTTCTGCTTACTGATTATTGCTATGGTTTTAGTGAGTGATATACACTCATCTTAACTATATAGATCTTAGATTATTTTATAACTCATTTTGCTTTTGATATTTACCCAGCATATTTTGCAGTTACAGAGTTAAGGTCATAAGTTTAAATTACTACATCATCAGTTTTTGAATTATTACATCGATATGTATGTGTAGCATCTGGACATGTATGTGTTGGTTCCTGTTTCTACTTTCATTCTAGTGGAAAACACGATATCGATATATCCTGCTCTATCCCTCTCTAACTTATTTCCAAGAAAACGTGGATTGAGGTCTCTGACTCTGGTCCTATGCCAATAGCTGATCGTCAGAACACCCCACGAGTCCTCCCATATCTGTACCCTACAGGGTTTGCAAGCACACATCCACACTCATACTTTTATGCTAGTGTTAGGATCTGAACTCAGGTCCTCATGCTTACAAAGGAAGATGCTCTGACTCTGAGCAGTCTTTCCAACCTCATGTCACCCATTAACATGTTCATTTCCCTGAAACGTATCTGTGTTTATCCGTTCCCCTCTAAGTTCAAACTCTATTCTTTCCTGTTAGTTATCTTTCTTTTCCTTTTGGAAGACCATAACTACAACATAAAATCACCATGAAAACATGAAAATCACCAAGCACACCCTCACATTAACACACTTTCTTTATTTTCCCATTTCTTCCAGCTTTGTCTACTGTATTTTATTCAATATATTTTCTACTGCCATGAGATTAGTGATAATCTCTGTCATCCTGTTTTGAATTTTCTTTCACATAGTTCATGTAAACACAAGTTCTTCAAATTATACTTGCATTTTTGTTTTTCACATTTTATTTCTGATATAATTTCAAATGTTCAGTGCATTGTCGAGAATGTTTACATCAATCAATTTCTCAAGTTTTCATATTAGAAAAATGTCTGCTAATCTGACACTCTAACTTTGTTGAACATTCAAGTATGTGTTCATACAACTACATACACATCTTTGTATGACCAAAACACATATATCAAAGTTAGAATACATGTATACATTCACTACAATGGTACAATTTACATTTGCTTAAACAATATGTTTTATATTTTTTAAATGTTCTTATATTGGAATTCTGGTTTATATTTGTTCTTTTGTTTGTTGGTTGGTTGGTTGATTTTCCTTTGTCCAAGGACATCCAATTTGCATGACAATGTATTTCATTTCTTACTTATAGGATATTGTTTCTTCTTAAAGATTAACCTTAACCAGAATAGGTGCACATTCACTTTATGTCACATTACTGACAACTACATCCTAGATGCGCATTTTTATCTTTTTCATTTTAATTTCTCAGTTTGTATACCATGGCGATTTTTTGGCCACATTTTATGTATTTCTAGCTTGCTGTCATTTTTCTAAAATAATTTCTGAATCATGATTTTTCCATCCCCCTCTTTGTTTCAGATTTCGGTCAGGTAAAATTCACTTTTTCCCCAATAATGATTTTTTTTCCAATGTGAATCCAATTGTCCCTGCTTTGCCCAGTGGATTACTATATAATGCTATAATACTTATGTTAAGGTTTTAAGTTTCATTCATTTGCTGTGTGGAGACTTTCAAGTTGTTTTTAAGACTCCATCTTTTGCATCATCATGTCATAACTATTTCATAATCTTTATCCATTTTGAGAAAATCCTTGTGTCTCATCTTCCAATTGCTAGAGATCAAAATACATACAAAGATGTTGTCTTCATTTAGGAAGGTAGGTCCAGGATAAAGCAAGGCCTGTCATTGGATGAGAAGATAGGATGGACAGAAACAAAGAAGGAGAGGAAGGAGCAAGAACAAGGAAAAAAAGAAGCAGCTAGAGCAACCATGGAAGCAAATGTTAAGATTCTTCCATATGCATAGATATAGGCTACTATGAATGTTTTAAAGGGATGGCTGTGTACAGGATTTTGTACTGTCTAAACGGGAAAATTATATCTTATCAATTGGATCAGAGATATTGTGTGGTGTGTTCTTTCATGTATCAACTTAATTGAGTTCAAGAGAAAGTACACTGACAGCGTGCACCAAGCCTGCCATGGACCTGAGATGTGTGAGCCAAAGGGGCATTGGGGGGGGGGGTACCACAATGGAGTGGCTAGTGGACTGCCTGGGTCAGAGGGAGCTGGGACAGGGTCTGCTCTGAGTGTTATTCATGGAACCAGTCATGCCGCTATTTTAAAATTTACCAAAACATTAATACACATATGTATCATACACATTTATAAATGTACATTTCTAGGTTGTACATGCATTTCTCCTAATAGGGACACATAGGAAATATATAAATTCACACCTTTATCTCCAATTGTATAGCACATAATATTCTTTTGTCATCTTTTTCAACTTCTGCCATTAATTGAATGAATGGATGAATGAATGCTTGTGTTTATTAATTTATTTTTATATTCTGGAATACAGTTTCTATCTTTCCTTTCCTCACTCTATCCCCACCCCTCCTCTACTTCTTTTCAGAACATGGCAGGTGTGGCATAGAGATCAAGGAGCCATGGCATATAAAGTTGCAGTAAGACTAGGCACCTGTTCACTTATTAAATCTAGACAAGGCAACCGAGTAAAAATAAGGAGACTCAAAGGCAGGCAACAGGGTCAGAGACAGGCTCTACTCCCAGGACTAAAAGTACCACAGGTGACCAAGGTCACACCTCTAATATATGTGCAGAGGGTCTAGGTGAGTCCCATGCAGGCTTCCGGGTTAGTTCAGTCTTCATGAACCCCTATGAGCTCCATTTAGTTGATTTTGTAGTTTTTCTTATGCTGTCTCTGACCCTTCTAGCTCTTACAACCATTCTTCACTCTCTTTCACACAGAGTTCCCCAAACTCTGCCTAATGTTTGGCTGTGGGTCTCTGCTTCTATTTCCATCAGTTATTGGGTGAAGCTTTTTTGATGACAATTGGCTAGTCTTCAATCTATGAGCATACCAGAATATCATTGGTAATCATTCCATTGACATTTAATTAAGTAATTAATGTAATTATTTATTTATTATTTGCTGGTAATGTTAGGTTCTATCCTAGGTTTATGCCTCTGAACTATCCAAAGTCTGGTTATAATTTTGTTCTTTCATTGAGAAATATGGATGATCCTTTTCTATTTGGATAGTCATTCATCATTCCTTTCCTTATCCTTGTGAGGAACTGAAATACTGTAATATCTCATTTTTCTTTAGTTTCCATGCTTTATGTCATTTAAAGGAGACAAGTCCTTGCATGGACACCTATTTTCCTCAATTTGATGATTCTGATTTGTGCCAGATTTCCTTATTCCTGGGAAGTTACATTACCCACATACCTGTACTCTGACTCAACCTCTGGTTTACAACTGATCTCATTCATTCTGCTTTTTGGTTGTCCACAGTTTGTTCCAAGCTAGGGCTTTAGTAGTAGGAAGTACAGTGTAGCTCTTGCTTGCTCCCCTTTGCAGAATAAATGAGAAAAATTAAGACTATTGAATATTTAAGGAAAATTGAAAGTACCACAGCCTTCCTTCTTGGTAGGCCCTGAAGTTAACTTCTTTGCTCTGAAACTGCATAGGTTTTCAATTCTATCTGTGAGGTTTTGAAATATGTCACCTTATATCTTAATTTTGGAACACAGCATGTATAATTAGAAGCAGCTCTGTGGGCTCCTCTGATTACTTGTTTCATTCATTGCACTCACTGGTTAAGCCTCCTGGGAATTTGTGGCTCAGTCTGTGACTACTTACCCTTGGGGAACCTCACCTCCCATCCCTAATTCCTTTATTACCATTCTAAATAGCTTACAAAATTTTTTCTTCATCCCAATTTTAGTATTTCTTTATCTATGTGCTTGTCTACTACAAATAATTCCATTTATCCTTATTTTTATTAATTATAAAACAAAAGGATCTAAAACCTATTCACAAACCTCTGACATTTTTAAGAACATAAGACTTAGGTAACAATGTCATGGACCAAGGTAAAAGCCTATGAAAAACATACCTTACTTTCAATTTCCAGGCTGTAGGACATTTAAAAGATATTTAAACTTTTATTTTAACTTTGTTAGCTTGCATGTATCTATTTGTAGGTATGTACATATGATTCAATTTCCTTTTGGATTCAAAAATCTATTTAGATACAGTAGTGGTGGAGGTAAAGGGGTTTGCAAGTCACTAGATGTGAGTCAGTAGAGCCAAACTCAAGTTTTCTCCAAGAGTAGGTATTTTTAAGCACTGAGCTAAATTCTCCAGCCATTTGAAAACATTTATCTTAAACAAAGGTATCTTTTGTTTCATGATTGTAATCACTTAAGTAAGTTATAATTAGAAAGTAAGGATTAATACAAGCTGAAAGATTAATTTTTTTCTATGTTAGGTTTCTACTTAAGAAAACCTAAACCAATAGGTGTTGAAGTTTGGTCTGTTGATATGTATTATAATCCTATATACTGGTCCTGGTTACCTTCAGAGATTCTCCAGTACACCAAGTGATGCCTTATAACCTTGCTCCTTATATTAAAATTATTGTTTGAATAAAGGTGACTATGCCTGGTATCTGGGCAGAAGAGAGGTAGGCTTAAGGTCTGAGGTAGATTTCCTAGGCTTAAGATCTGAGGTAGAGAGCACTAGACATAGAGTTGAGGTAGATAAAAAGAAGAGAAGATGCCAACTAAAGTAAGATCAGTGCCGAAAGAATATGGCAAGGTTTATCTTGGGGTTATTACAGGGAAGTAAACAAAATAGCATAGAGGGTTGATATTTGCCCAGGTCTAATGTTTCAAGGCCAATTAGAAATATAAATGTTTTGTGACTTTTATTTGAGAACTGGCTGATCAAATGTGTGGAAGACATTCCAAATTAATATTAACTAGGACAAATAGGTGACTTCCTCCTTACTTATCTTAAATAAGGACATTAAAAGATATACTAGATGCCAAAAAATACCTCATTGTTGAGGACAAAAAAAAATGTCCCCCAAAAATAGTGAACATCCACAGAAAGAAATGACTTTCCCTTGGGAACTTAAGGTCTACAATGAAAGCATAGTGTTTATAAAACAGAAGACGTGGCCAATTTTATCTCTGTCCTCTTTGTTGAATTAAATTGCAAACCATGATGTAAGTTGTTTTCTTTCTTCCGTTTTGCACAGCAAAGCTTGAATTCAGTAGTATTGAGGCCATGGGCTCCTTCCATTCAGAAACAGGTCTGAACAGAAGAGAAATGGGAGAAGTTCTGTGACTCATTTTGTCTTCTGAATACAGATCTATAAAACAATAAATCATCTGCCAAACAATGTAGCTGGGTTTTGTATCTCACAATCTTTACAGTACATTTAGAGAGAAAAGAGTTTAATTCCTACTGAATTTTTATCTAAACTTAGGAAAAAGTGATATAAATATCCCTCTGGGTTTCTGTCATTTATGCATTAGTCACAACATCAATCTTTCTTCTTCCTGGATTTAACAGTTTTGCATACAAGTTTCATGAGTCTTGAAAATGATTCCTTATATTGTAATTATGAAAATATGATTTAAATTATTTTAAGAAAATGGGAATGCTAAAGAACTTTAGCACAGTTAAATGTTTAGTCAATTGCAAGTTAGTTCTTTGAGCACACTAACTTTTTTAAAATTAAATTAATTAACTTATTTATTTACTTTACAGCCCAGCATCAGCCCTTCCTCTACTCCCGATATCGTCTCTGGTAAATCCTCCCCCACACCCATAGAAGAGGCAGAACTGTGATGGGTGTTAAACCCCTCATATCTCCCCAAACCTCATCCCCTCCACTTCTCTCCACCACCACCCCACCCATCAAGTTGGTGCTGGACTAGTTATATTCATTCCCATTGAGGCTAGACAGGGTTGTCCATTTCTGGGTAAAGAATCAACTGGCAGGCTCAAGAACAGCCACTGCTCCAGTTGTTTGGGGAACCCACATGAAGACCAAGCTGCTCATTCGCTACACGTGGTAGATATGTATGTATGCAGTGTGCCTAGGTTCAACCTAAGCTAGATCTTTGGTTGGTAATTCAGTCACTGGAAACCCCCAAGAGTCCAGGTTGCTTGCCTTAATTGGTCTTCCTGTGGAGTTCCTGTCCTCTTCTGGTTTCTTAATCTGTCCCTCACCGGCCCCAGCTCCATCTATTGTTTGGGCATAAGTCTACATCTCTTTTCTTTGGCAGTTATGTGGAGCCTCTCAGAGTTCAGTTATGCCAGTTTCCTCTTATGTGCAAGCCTAACAGAGTATCATTAGGAGTGTCAGGAATTGATTTTTGCCCATGAGGCAGGTCTCAATTTGGGGTAGTCATTGGTTGGCCACTCCCTCAAACTCTGCTTTATCTTTGCCACTGCAAATCTTGAAGGCAGTACACGTTTTAGGTTAAATGCTTTGTGGGTGGTTTGTTGCCCTCATCCTTAACTGGGAGTCCTGCCTGCCTATAAGAAGGAAAACACTGATGTTTTTCTTAGCATAATATGTAACAAAATTAGTACTAGCTGATATCTACTAAGTACTTTCATATCTAAAGTGAATAAATAAATATTTAAGAAATAGTTACTGCATTAAGTAAAACAATGTATATTTGAGTTCTGATCAATATATACAAAGACATTGTTAATATACTGTGACATATATAACATGTCAAGTCAATGGAACACATCACATATTGCTCATTGCACTGTAGAAGCATTCAGTGAACTTTATTTTAAACTTCCATAATAAATGTATACAATACCATCTGTCATATATATATATATATATATATATATATATATATAAATATATATATATATATATATATATATATATATATATATATATATATATATATATTTATATATATATAAACATACAAATAGAAAACTCCCCAGATAAATGGAATTTGGCATGATTAAAATAGTCTATCTGAAAATAAATATAATTCACATTACTTAAAAAGACAAAGAATAAACTCCTAAGAAGAAGAATAACGGGTTTATTACTATGCTGTTCAACTGTACAATGTTCCACTACTCCATGTCTTGTAAAGATGTGTGTATTTTACAACACAATTTGTCTTTTTTTCAACATATACTATCATTTATCAGTTACCAATAGCCAATCAATAAGCTAAAACTACAAAGTAGAACAAAATAAAGCTTAATGGTATATTACTGTTTCTACATACAGCAACACATATGGTACAAATACCAAAAATCCATTGATGTGATTTTTTTTCTTTTGTTTCTTTTCATTTGATATTCTCTGTATTTATATTTTAAATGTTATCCCCTTTCTCTCCACTCTCATTCTACTTTCTCTTCTCTTGCTTCCATGAAGGTAGCCCCTCTCCCAACCACCCTCTCCCCCTCAGTGCCTTGGCACTCCCCTATACTGGTAAAATGCACCTTCACTGGACCAAAGGCCTCTTCTCCCATTGATGCCAGACAATGCTACATATACACCCGGGGTCATAGGATCTCCGTGTGTGCTCTATGGTTGGTGTTTGAGTCCCTGGGAGCTCTGGAGGATTTGGTTGGTTGATAATGTTGTTCTTTCCATGGAGTTGCAGACCCTTTCAGCTCCGTCAGTCCTTTCTCTAGCTTCTTCGTTAAAGTCCCCATGTTCAGTCCAATGGCTAGCTGCAAGCATCCTCAACTGTATCTGTATAACACTGGCAGAGCCTCTGAGGAGGCATCCATGTCTGGATCCTGCCAATAAGCACTTCTTGTCATTAGCAATAGTGTTTGAGTTTGGTGGCTGCATTTGACATATTTTTCTAAAGATCTGTCTTCTGCCACTTGCATGTCACTGTATTGATCCCTTTCCATCTTTACCTGTGTTGAAGTTTCCCTGCCTGATTACATGTCATGCCTTATCAAAGGAACTACATTGATTCCATTAATGGTGATATATATTCCCTTGTAGTAAATTCCTGATCATCGTGTTGAGTTAGATATCTTTCTGGCAACCCCCAATTCATCTTCTTCAGAAAGCAATGGACCTTCTGCACTTCTATGAGCTCTATACTTGCCAGTTTAGCCATAGAAATCATGGGATCAATTATAGCACAGTTTACCTTGCTCTTTTTATATGTAAGAGTTTGCAATATAAAAGAAAAGAAACGAGAAAATGATGACTGAAATGCTAGGTGCTAAATACAGAAGCCCTCCTGTAACATAAATATACAGCACCAAGTCCTGTGTTTAGACGTAGTATTCACACAATGCTTTAAAAACAGAGATGGGATGCTGCCACTATTTGATCATAGCAAATGTTTAAGCCTGCATATTAAAGTGAAGACTTTTCTCTATGAAGTTTAGCAAAATGTTATCTACTCTACCTTCTTCATGCATTTAGTTTGCTGTGTGTGTGTGTGTGTGTGTGTGTGTGTGTGTGTGTGTGTGTGTGTGTGTGTTCATTCCTGTCTATGCATCATGTCCTTGCTACAAACACAAAAGATACATGGTATGTAATGCCATATAAATTCTCAGTCTGGCAGAACCTCTGATTTCCAAAGAGAAACACGGCTCTCTAGTTTATAACATGAAATATTTTGCAGAAAATGTATCTTTTATGGTCCATTACTCTACTGAGCAGAGAACCAACTCATTAAATTCTCCAGTAAAGAGTCATCACACTTAGTCATCTATTAAAGTGATTTAGCTGATTGTATAATAAATACGTAGTGTTAGGGGCCTATGAATATCTGCATTGGTGGATTTCACATCAGGTGTCACTTCTCACCTGTTTGCAATGCGTAGATTCTCTAATGAAAGCTGCACTGTTAATCTTATTCTCCCTTGAATCAAAGGGAGCTTTGGGACTCCACCAAATGTCAATGTTTTCCCAAAGAAATTGAATGATCTTGCTATGACCAACATCATCTGTGATTAAAAATCACCTCTATTTGGACTTAGGAGGTTGATTTCCTTTTTACCGGCTATCTTCAGATAATTTTGAGTGAGAATCATTAGTAATTTGAGGTACAGGTTTTTTGGTACAAGGCAAATCAATGAATGTTTATCTTTACTCTTTCAGAAAACGAGGAGAGATGTGAACTGAGTCTCTGCATCTCTCGGCAAATGGAATTTTTTATACTCATCTCTTACAGCTCGGAGCTGTTTATTTCTTTGTGGATGTTTAGAATATGGCAATCATATGTATTGTGGGTCTTGAGAAAGCAGAACTCATATTTGTTAGACATATGTAAGTGAGTGTTTCAGGCACTGCCAAAAAATGTATGCAGGAAACATATAAGCATATTTGTGCATGTGTGTGTGTGTGTTCATGTGCCTATGTAATACATTTTCTTATTATATATAATTCTATTTGGAAAATTCTTCAACAGGCACTGTATCTACCAGATATATGGTTTTTACTAGTTTAGTCCTTTAAATCACCAAAACATTCGTGATATCATACTTTTAAATAGTATCTTCTTCATAATTAAAGCACCATGAGAAAAGATTTATTCAAACTTCTTAGTTGGCAAGAGTCCAAGTTTTAATAATACAACATGTTTAAACACTCCTGGAGCCAAGCTGCAGTAAATAATCACAGAAAAAAATGACATTATTCCCACTGATTAACTCTTAATCTATTATTTATCATAGCTTTAAATAATTCCTGTTAGTACACTCAAAGAGAAAAACAGCTTTCAACATCATGCCCAAAATCTAGTGCAGACCTCACAGGAGACTAGCGATCTTCCATGTTCTACATGCCTTCTTTCCAGACAATAAACTTAATAGTCTCATGTCAGAAAAAGTCCAAATGCACTGCTAGTTATATGTCCCTTGAGCTGTGTGGGCCTCTGAGAGTCTTTCTGTTGAGATGTGTGTGTGTGTGTGTGTGTGTGTGTGTGTGTGTGTGTCTGTGTGTGTGTGTGTGTGTGTATGTGTGTGTGTGGGTTTGTTTGTGTGTGTGTGTGTGTGTTTGGTGTGCTCTCTTCATCAAAGTTATATAGCATTAAAGAGCCAGGATAATACTAAATGGCTGTCAATCGTATAATATTATCAATAAAATTTCATAAAAGTCATAGCTGCATAAACTACGGAGAAAGAAGAAATATAGAAAACCTAAAGGAACTTGTTTTAAACAAAATTTCTATCTTATAATGTCATCATAACCCACTGATATTTGGTGGGTTTTAACAATTCTTTAGGAACACTTGTATTACTAAATACATATATTTGATGTGTACAGTGTTGAGCTCCATAAAGAAACCTTTACTCAAGAACATAATGTAGTTTGGTCATAGTTACCCTCCATTCCTCTCTTTGTATTCTCTGTCCTCCCTTAATGGTCTTCTCCTTTTCCAAACTTTTTACATCTTATATTTTCATGCTGTTGGTGTGTTTGTATATAGAATTTGCATGCCCCATGTAGGAGAAATTGTTGTATTTCTCTACTTAGTCAAGCTTATGTGGTAGTCTCCCAATTTCCACTCATCTCTCTACAAATGATGTGATTTTGCTCTTTACCATGGAATTTGCACTATCTGTGGTGAATTAATTAAATGTCAAAAAACCTCACTATTCTATGATATATTGTGTTGTCCCATCATGAACATACACAGTCAAATTTAACAGCCCAGGAAAGAAAACAGCAGACATATCCCTGTCAAGGTTAGTTTTTAGTTTTTCTTAACTTAGCCCATCTTCAGCAAACCAGAGAAGAGTGAATATCAGTCCAGGAATCGACTCCATCAGATTAGCCTGTAGGAATGTCTGCATAGACATTTAGTTCTGTCTTAAAACTGGCTCAGTCTACTTCATCTCCTCCTCCTTGAAACTTCAATTATGCTGCAAGAGGAGTAGTGGTTTCTAAGCCCAAGTCTTCAGTGCTCTGTGAAGGAAATCAGCTGACCCCCATTAAAAGAGATTAGTAATGAAGGAGGGGTGTGGAGGCAAAACTTAGGTCTCCTGATGTGCTCAACTAGCTAGAATTTCAAAGTGTCAAAAGCCAGCTACTCCCTGCAGCAGTGATTAGGTGGGATTTGCTGCTGGTTAACAAGCAGCTCAGAGAGTCCCTCTCAATACCCTGGAGCTATGAACACCAAGGGAGATATTGCAGTGGCCTTCAGGGAATGTGTTATATTTGTCTCCTTGCCTGAGGAATTCACCAATTATGTGAAAATGTCAACTGGTCTCCATACCTTATTTGAGTAAAATCACCCATGTAGCAAAAAATGTCCACAGACAGCAGACTAAAACCATACATGATGAAAACATAGAGTAGATTCATTTTCAAAGGAAGCAGAGGGAATTAAATTTTTTAAGGATATGGAATTTTAAAAAATAGGGCACAGGAAAGGTGCCTCAGTCAGCAAGGTGCTTGTTGCCCAAGCAAGAGAAAGTGAGTTTATAGTCTCAGAACTCACCTAAAAGGTTGGGCACAATGACATGTACTGTAATCCCACTACTGCCAAGGTAGAAGCAAGTGTTTCACTGTGACTTGATGGCCAGTCAAAATAAGCTCAATGCAGCTGAAATCACAAGTTACTGGTTCAGTGAGTGATGCTGCCTTAATATCAAAAAGGGTACAATTTGGGAAGATAAAGGAGGCTGGCAGGACTGAGAGGGAGATGAGAAAGGGTAAGAGGTCATCAATGTAATCACAATGCATTGCAGAAAAGTGTGCTTTAAAAGATTACTTATTAGAGCAAGTGAAAAGTTGGCTAGATGGTTAAGAGCATGTGTTCCTCTTCCTGAGAACCTGGTTATCACTATGTGGTAGATCACACCCATTTGTAACTCCAGGACAGAGGATCTCCAGCCTTCTTCTGGACTCTGTTGGCATCAGGCATGCATACACCTGATGCACAGACGTACACACAAGCCAACCCACTCACACATAAATAATAGTAAAACTAACTAAAATATTAACAAAGAAATTAGAGAGGAATAAACTCCAAAATGTTATGATAGAGAACACTTGAAGCAGACTATTCATCACAGGATCTGTCCTTCATAGGTACATCTACATGCATGTAATATCACACATATGAGCAAAAACACATGCTCCCCCACACACAGGTGGAGTAGGTAAGCACTATACTATTCTACTTTTACTTCTGTTGCAGTGATAAAATGCTTTAGCATAGAACAATTTAAAGGAAACTAATGGATTGTTTGGTTTGCAGTTCCGGACTACAGTTCCGCATTGTGAGGAACTCAAAGCAGGAGTTCAGTGCATCCAATCTATAGCCAAAAGGAGAGAAGATATAAACTCACAGGTGGCTGGGTCCCTGCTTGTTGCTTTTTTATATTCTTCAGACTCACTGACAAGAGAATGACTGATTCCTCTCATATCAATTAACAACAATTTGTTAATTTAGAAAAGGAAGTATACAAAATTGTATACTTGATAATATAAG
Source organism: Micromys minutus (assembly GCF_963924665.1). Lineage (NCBI taxonomy): Eukaryota > Metazoa > Chordata > Mammalia > Rodentia > Muridae > Micromys > Micromys minutus. The sequence continues at coordinate 39,150,888 of NC_137979.1, read as the reverse complement.
CCTAAAGTACACAAGCACTCATGGAATACTTCTTTGTAATGCACTATGTGTGTGTGTGTGTGTGTGTGTGTGTGTGTGTGTGTGTGTGTGTGTGTGTGTGTATCTATGTATCTGGATGGGAAAAAGCATTAGCCTGTGTATGTCAATATGTGAGCTTGGTGGGATCATTCATCATGTTAGACCTATTTATTAAAATAAATCTCTCCTACCTTTAATAATAAAAAAAATGTCATAAAGGACAAGATTACATTTCATAAAAGGCTCCACAGCTTCAAATAACTAATAAAAGGTGAACATTATTATGAGGTTTATGGAAATGTGTTACAAGTGAATAGGTACCATAGGACATCATCCTGTAACACACTTGCTGTAGATTATTTTGATCCATATTTTCTTATAGAATTATGACTAAGAACTATCACCACCTTCCTGTTTAATATTACAGAGTTCAGTGAGAACATGTGAGCCCAGTTTTTTTCTATTTGTACACACTTTCAAATCTGAAGAATTCTTCTATTGTAATTATGAAAGGGCTGAGGTACCTGGGTGTAACTAGTTGTTTGAAATGAAGGCACCGGTAAAACAACTCACCAGCCTAATCAGTTCCAAGAGATTACAGTTGGCTATCCTGGGCATCAAGGGGAGAACCACTGTGCAACTGAAAGACTAGTATGTAAGGGAGTAGTGCAAGCACTGTGACTATTTGAAGCACAGTGGTCTCATGCACCATTGTTCACTGCCATGTGTAGTGCTATCCCCATTTGGAAGCTTTTGTGCTTTGCTTTTGGTTGTGATTCTGACTGCCAATTAGCCTGCCTCTTTTTCTCATTTGCATACTTTAATATGGATTTTCTTTTTGCAATTCCACAATGCATCCACTATCATTTTAAAGAATCCATTTTATCCTTAAATCAACCAACAATGCCTTCACTTACTTAAGCATGCCTGACTCATACAAAATGTTAAGGAAAAAAAATTGTTTCAGAGACTAAAAAAGTACAATAAAAGTAAGTACTTTCCTGGCATTTATTTATAATTTTGTGATCTGGGATACACACACGCATACACACACACACACACACACACACACACACACACACACACACACACATGATCTTGACTCTCCAGAATCTGGGCTGTTATTTTTTCCAAGGAATGTAAGTACCCTCTAACACAGAAACATGATGATGGGAAATTGAATTTGGTTAAAGGGCTTTATTTTATATTATTGTAATAGATCCTTGGCACAAAACCTACTCTACCAGACAGTCTTCACAGCAATAGTCAAAATGAAAAAGAACACTAAAATTGATAGAGGAAAAGAAAACATCATAGATATAAATCATTTATTGTTGGGAGACAATAGGCATTTTCATCTATAAAATATGCCTTTAGTGTCTACATTTTGCTGTATGCTATGTGGCTGAAGTGAGAAGAACTGAAGAGCTCTGCTTTGTAAGAACATCCTGTAAACTCTCCTTACTACTGTTTATCTGTCCATTATCATATGTAGCTCATATACATTCATTTGTGAATTCCTTGGCGACAAGCGTTCTGTGTTCTGTTTTGTTTGTGTCTGAGTGTGCATTACAGTACATGCAGCACACTGTCACCAATACATAGAGTGGGCTACACATCCTGCATATGTAGTGAATAAACGAATAAATACATGAATAAAGTGGCATTATTTGTAACTAAGATGAGCAGTCACCTTCTGTGAATGAGTTTTCTCTGTATCCCTGTCAAGTTGCCTTTGGATAGCATGAGGAAACACAGAAGGCAAACTTCTTAAACACACAGATGCTGCGTAGGTTTGAGAAATACCTAAAGCATATACACATGCATGCATAGGGAGAGAATTCAATATTGATGTATCCAGTTTAGCATAAAGAATATTTCATAGGAACAGTCTGGGACAGGATTCTTTCCTTTTCTGCCTGTACCCGGAGCTGACACTGTACAGATACCCGATGGGAGAGAGCTTGTCCCCCAGAAGTGACCACACATGAGAGCATGGGTAAGACCAGAACATCTGCTCTTGGTACCCATGCAGAACCTTCAGGACACAGGAATATAGGAGCAGTTTGGGACAAGATAGTTCCAGTTTTTGTCTCCACCCTGAGCAGACCTTATGCCACAGCTCTGTGTACTCAGACAGCACAGGGAAAGAGCTGGTCTTTCAGAAGTGCTGACACACTTGAGAGTGCAGGTAAGACAACCACTTATGCTCTGAGTGAGTTGACAAAAGGCTTCAGGACACAGGAATGAAGAAGTAGTTCTGGACAGGATCTTTGCAGTTTCTGTCTGCTCCCTGTCCCCAAGAACAGCTCATACATAGGCTGGCAGGATGGTCAAGCCCTTCAGAATCAGCAAGACCAGCTAATACCAGACGGAAGCAGAAGTAAGACAGGCAAGACAAAGAATGTAAGCAACAGCAACTAAGGCCATTTGGCATCATCAGAACTTAGTCCCCCAACCACAGAAAGTCCTGGATAGCCCCACACAGAGGTAAAGTGAGATTCTGATTTAAAAACAAAACTCATGATGATGCTCAAGGACTTTAAGAAGGTCATAAATAACTCCCCTTAAAGAAATATAGGATAAGACAACACAAATAAACAGGTAGAAGCCCTTAAAGAGGAAATGCAAAAAAAAAAAAAAAAAAGAGATTACTCAGTAATGCAGATGCTACCTGCCACTTCCGTGGACAGCATAGGTTCCTAGCATCCACATAGGACTGGTTATAACCAGCTATAATAGCAGCTTTAATAATTATGGCTCTCCTGCCCTCCATGAGCACCTGTACATACATGGGCATGTGTACTCACACATATATGTAAAACAAAATCTTTAAAACTACAATATTATAACTCAGTTGATAGCTTGGGAGAACTTAGTGTTCTTCAATTATATGTTTACTTCATATATTTGACTAGATGCAACTATAATATGTAGCTAGATTCCTCCCCAAGGACACCCTTGTCTTAAAGTTGACAAAACTATTTTTTTACTAACTTGATGATACATTATATAAACAAATTCATTACACATTGATTAATTGTTCTCTTCTAATTACTATGAATCTTTACACACCATTTACATTATGGTATCATGTTCATGTTTTGTATGTTATTTTCATAGTTCAGCTTTATTACTTTTCAGAGCCTCCTTTTTCTGTTTTTGGCTCCTTAAACAACTACACCCATATCTCACAGGTAGTATCACAATCTTATGCTCTTACTAAGAATTGAACTCGTGACGGTCAAACAAGTCTCACTCTACCAGTAAGACATGATCACTAGGCTCTTTCTCTTCTTTTTCATTTAAGATAGCCTCCATTGTATAGATGGACTTCTTACTTGCTCTATAACTCAGACTGAGACTGTAATTTGTATCTCCCCTCATGGGCTATCTCAAACCATGAACCACCATGTCAGCCATCACTGGTAGACACTTTAAATGATGGCTGTTTATCTTGGCATTATTTCTTTTTATTCCCAGTACATGTAACCACATGCAATGTTTAAATTGCATAAATTTACAGAGATTCAGGCTAAGTAATAAAACTAATGTTACCTGCCTGCATATTTGTATATTCAGGATTTTAGTGAAGTATAGTAAAGTAAGTTTTGATATTTTTGTTCATGAATAACATATAAAATGGCTCTGCTTTAACTGTTCAGATTTTATATTTTAATGGAGCTCTATATTATGAATTCACATGCTTCCTTCCACTTTGAAGCTTATCTATTTCCGTTATGAACAAGGGTTTACTAAATGTTTACATGAGCAAAGTCTTTGATTATCAAATTTATCTCTTTGGCATAAGTTCTTTACTATGGAATTCCTGAGTCTCAAATATTTTAAATGTTGATGTTGCTAAGAGAAAATATACTAGCCTAACTGGGAAGATCTCTCACCAGGTAAGAATGATTACTACACATAGATTTATAACCAAAATGCTAGACAGGGAGGAGAACTGGGGATAGAGACAGGGGGACCACAAACCTGGGTCCAGTTCCAGTGAGAGACTCTGTCTAATGGTAACAAGTCAGAGCAATAGAACCCAACACCTGTCAAACTCCACTAGTCTCCACATGTACAGACAAGTGAGCACACCCCTCACACATGCATAAGACTCTCTCTTTCTCTCTCTCTCTCTCTCTCTCTCTCTCTCTCTCTCTCTCTCTCTCTCTCTCTCTCTCTCTCTCTTCTCTCTCTCTCTCTATCTATCTATCACTCTCTCTCTTTCACACACACACAAAATCACACACACACACACACACACACACACACACACAAATACACATACACTAGGTTATCATATTCTTGAAAGCATAGAAAATTCATGAAAGCATAACTCCCCACCCCCATACATGTTAACAAAACTTCTTATTCTTCTTCTAAACTTGCTGCATTGGTCACTAAAAGTGTTATTTATAGTATCTGAATGCATAAGCTTCAGGTTAATATCCTACTTGACTGCATTATTTATACCCTAACAATGCTTCATATCCTCTGCTCTTTGGCTTATACGTTTTCTGACAAGCTGAAAAACTGTTAGTTTTGTTTTGTTTTGGTTTTTTGCAATATGGTTCCCTCCCCCATCTGCTGTTTGTTTTACAATATTTCTATCAGTTATATTAACTTCTATTATTGTTGTTTGAAAGAGCAATAACACAAGAGGTGTGATAAGAGTGTTTATGAAACTACTGTAGTGACGGCTTAATTATTTTTGACTTCCTGGTCAAACATGAGGAAATACTTCATACAATGCACTCAGAATGTTTTGTGTTACTTTAGACTCCCCCCACAAAAGGGGTTGTCTTTTATAACTGAGGTCAAAGATTTAAGATTAAACTTTATGGGTAAACATAAACAAGATTTAGCTGTTTTTTTAAACTATTGCACCACTTTGATGTAGATCCCTCTGCTCCTACAAAGTAAGGAAGTGTGACACCACACAGGAAAATGAACATTCTATCCTGACGGAACTGGCTCTATTAGTTGAGTCTACTGATGAAACCATGGCTAAGCACATTACTGGCGCATTTTTCCAATTACTTGAGATTCTAGCTCTTAAAGACTCAAAATTCTGGATTCATTATTCCCTATGTCAGAAAACAAAGAGCAGCAAGTTTAGAAGAAGAATAAGAAGTTTTGTTAATATATTTGATTATTGTAGTGATATGGTATTCGGGTGTTTGGGAAAGTAGGTAGCCCAAAGCAGATGACACTATAATTAACACGCCACACCAGGTGAACAATGTGTAATTTTACTCTGTTAGACACCATTAAAAGAAAGTTCTATGTGCACCTTTACATACTGCCTTCCTGCTCACTTCAGTATCCAGTCCCATGGTAAGAATTACAGGTCTTTCCTTATGCCTCATAGATCTAGGTTAAAAGAGTACAGATGAAGTTTCAGTATTCCGTACAAACAAACAAACAAACAAACAGAACAATCTGTTATGCAAAGACTGGAGATGAATCATAAAGTAAAACAGGGCAGGAAAGAAAAACTGTCTTAACCTGCCAAATATTAGTGATGAGAGAGAGAGAGAGAGAGAGAGAGAGAGAGAGAGAGAGAGAGAGAGAGAGCCTTATAGTATTTCACTCAGATTCAGAGTGCTAACTTTCTCTAGAAGTATTGCAGTTATGCTAAAGTTATTACTTTTATTTTGTGATGTGACTTCAATATAGCACATGCTTTAACTTTACTTTATAGAAGTATATAAAGTATAACTTTATAGAAGCACAGGGAAGGAAGAGAGGAAATGTTCAAACAAAATTAAGTCTTGTCACCAGAGACCATCTTCCATGGTGTAGGTTTCATTCATGCCACACCATGACTATCCCAGTTGCATCTGTGACGTAGCAAGATGTCAGGCTACCCTGTGTGTGCCAGTATTTCAGAAGGCTTCTCTCGTGCACAGCTATTTTGTCTTTATTTTATTTAATTTTCGTTTAATTTATAAAGTTCTTGACAGCTATGAAGAATCATGACCAGTATCTTTCATCTGACTATTTTTTTTTTGCATGCAGAATATTCTTTGTACTTTTGTGGTTTTGCTTTTTTCCTGCATGTTTTTCATTCTAGATTTTGTTTTCCTTGTTGTTTTTTGTTTTTTTTTTCTATTGCCCCTGGTTGTTTTCTGAGAACAGAGTAAAAAAGAAGGCACGGGCTTGGGTAGAGAGGCCCTGAGAGGGGCTATAAGAGGGGAATCAATGATCAGAATATTGTATGAGAGAATATATTTTCTACAAAGTAGTCTAAAAAGAATGATAACATTCTTTAAATTTGGTACTAAAGAACTTAATAAATAAATAAATAGGGATAAGAAATATTAATCTGGATTTACAGATTTTTAAACAACTACCAAAATGTGAAGTGCCCCTTCTGTCACATCCTATCTGGGGAACAGGATAACAAAATGACACATCACTTGGAGCATTAGCTTGATCCTTGATGGAAGCCAAACTTGTTCTGTTTCTACAAATAAATTATATATTTTTGCTTTAAGATTTAAATTGTTTAAAGTAAGCAGAGCACACATTTCTGGTGATATACCTGCACCTCTCTGTGCTGATGTATTCACACACAGTACTTAGAGGATGCTATGTCTATACACAGTGTTTGGAATAATTCTGTAACGATGGATTCTACCTATAATCATTTATTCACTTGTCTCTAGATTGATATGGTCTCAGGTTTGTGTTTATTCTGTTCTGTGGGCAGCCAGGCAGCATTTCTGATACCAGTTGTATTTTAACAAAGCCTTCTATGAACATTATGTCAATTGTGCCATTATTGCTGACATCTTTTTTCAATCTGTATATACAAAGTCTATTTTCTTCTTCGTTTTCTTTCTTTTTGCTCAGGGAACCAAATTTATGCCTTGCACATGTTAGGCAAACGCCCTATCATTACCCACATTCTTGCATTCTTAGCCCTTGTCAGATATTTTATAATGAATACATATTGATTTTTGGCCAGGACAACTTAGTGTTTCTCTTGAGACCCCAATGAAAGCACACTGATTGCATCACCCTTTTATCCTCCCTGGAGAGTTTATAGCAATTTTGTTTCACAAGTTTATTTAATATTGAGTTTACAGAATGGTGCTGTATCTGCTGATTTGGAGCTAGTTCCCCATCACGCAGGCTAAATGAATAGCCACCAGTTACATATTTCAGGCCGACCTTTGGGCTTTATATGTAGCTCTAGCCCAAAAGTTTTTATCTTCTAACCCTGCTATTGTCTCTATCTACAGAAAATACGATAGTACTAAAGTAGGAATAAATAAGATTTCTTTGCATTCCGCGTTTCACACATGCTAAAAGGTCTGACCCTTAACATCTACTCATGGTTCTGTGCCCAGGGTCTAACAGTCCTCCAGAAAGTGGCATCTGTCACATCAATGAATTTCCAACCAAATTCAGTCCTTCTGAATATGAGTTTTCCTAGAATAAAATAAGTGTAAGAAATTTTTCTCTCCTGTGTTTGTATTATTCCATGTTGAATGATGGGATGTTCCTTGGAGGAGTATGGTTCTTCTTCTCATTCTTCCCGTCATTCTGCTTCCAGTCCTCCAGACAAGTATAGAGGGTTAAGTGTTGATAGGGAAAAAAAGGCCACTTTACACATTCACGGATTATGGCCTAAATAGTTCAAAGAAAGAAAAGAAGGTGCACTTACAATATAAAACTTGAAGTAATTAATTTTACATGAGAAAAAAGAAACGGTGTTCCTGTTTCCCTTCACAGTCTATGTGGCCTTTCATTTCTGCTCATTGTTTCAATATATGGCAATAACTTTAGGTTTATTGGAAGCCTTCATTGGTACCATTAAGAGGTTGGAAGGTAGGACATCATGAATAAATACTATTGAGATAGGTAAAGCCAGGAGATCTATCTTCTCAATATAAAAGTCTACACAATAGTTGGATGTTAATTAAGTAGCAGCAGGTATGGTTATATACCCTAGATCAGATGAGACTTACCTGGTAAATAATCAGTCAATAAACAAGAAGTAGCAGGGGTGGGGGAGATCTTCTATACTTTGCTGCTGAACTACTGGAAGAGGGAGGGCTGTTGGTTTTTGGTGATTAGCTATTGATGAGTCCATCCATGTTTCCCAGACCGAAAGTCTAGATTAAAGACACATTCACAAATGAAAACAACTATGCTGGAATAGACAAGTATCAAAGGGAGCCTGGAGGATGGGAGCAGGATAGGTGTGCATGATACACTTACATGTATCAAGTTTTCCAGAAAGAGATTTTAATTAATAAAAACTAGTATGACTCTAGGAGGTAATGGTATGTGACAAATAATGATGCCTCTCTATCTTTTATGAAAATATTGAATCACCTTATACTTGACATCAAGGAATTAACTTCAGAACTAGAACAGAAAAAGCTATCACTTTTAATAAAAAAGTTTTCTTATGTATTGTAATTGGACAATAAACAGATGTTTCTCTACTCATTTTAGTAATGCTAAATCAATATAGGTGATCTTATCACTGACTGAAGCCTGTCTCTCCTGTGGATCTGAGGGCCCGTTGGAAGGAAAATTCTTTTGAGTGTTCAGCTTTTTGTGAGCAAGCAGTGAGTTCTGATGGCAGTGACTCAGTTCTGTCTTCATGGGCTCGGGTATGGGAGCTCTTGTGAGGCTGTTCTGGAACTCAGCCCTCTGCCCACAAGTCCTGAGTCGTACTGGCAGAGACCAGGATCTTTCTCTAGACTAAAAAGGACCCTTTCCCAGAGAGTGCACCAGTGTGCTCTCTGTGCTCCAAAGAACTCCTGGTGTGATCTTCCCGGGCCTATGTGTCAGGCTCACCTCTGTTCCAGGTGTAAAAGTGGCTGTTGCAGCTGATCTGCAAGCACTGCCTTTCCCAGGCAGATCCTGAGTCCTGATGACAGAGACCCAGCCCTCACTGTGGGCTGGAAAGGCCCCTTTTCCAGAGAGCACTGCCATTCTCTCTGTGCTTTGAGAACTCCCAATGTGACCTCCCAGAACCTATGCATCAGGCTCACCTCTGGTCCAGGTGGAAAAGCACTTGTGCAGCTAATCAGTGAGCACAGCCTTTCCCCAGCAGATCCCAAGTCCTGATGGCAGAGACCCGACCCTCACTGTTGTACTGACTATTTCTAGGAGACACAATCTCAGAACAGATTTCCTGCCTTTCTGGTTCTTGCCATCTTTTTGCTCTTCCTTCCACTCTACACTGTTAACTGAGCTTTATGGGTGAGAGTTGTGCTGCATGCGTAGTACTGGCACCCAACTGCCATTTGCTCTCTGCATTTCGACTAGTCATATAAGTAGTATGCAGTAGTATCCTGTGATAAGTCCAAGAGCTATACTTACCTGTGGCTATAAGGACCCATATTTAAGATGTAGTTAGGAGTTATGCTCCTCTGATAAGCAGGTTGTCCACTCTAAGATTCATAAAATTTCTAGCCTCAAGATGTTGGGTAAGTTTCCAAAACCAGTTTCTTTTTTTCAGATGGATATTTTGTTATCATATCAGTTTCAAAGTATATATTCTAATCCATGATAGTTCTTATAGGTAAATACAGCAAACTGTTTAAAGAAAAACATTATCATTGCATAAAAACAATCAAGTCAAAACAACAAACAAACATGGACTTCCTAAATTCCATGGTCTGTGATGAGCTCTCCTACAGACATTAAAACTGGTTAAGCACTAACCATTTTACTAGGGATGTTTTAAACTATATTAAAATTTATATAAAGTCATAAAGTAATATATATATATATATATATATATATATATATATATATATATATATGTATAACTTTATGACTTCATATTATGTCTTTTGGTCTTAAAATTTTGTTTTCAATGTTTTCCACAATGGAAGCACAATAAAGTCAAAGAAATCTATATTATCACTTTAAAACCTTTCTTCTTAATCTAGGTCATGAATTCTTGTTCTTCACCTGCAGAGACTTATTCTTCTGCATTACAGATCAACCTCCAGGACAGCCATTGATACCTCAAAAACCCTGTCTCTAAAAACTGGGGGAAAAATAAAGATCACAAGTTACCTTTTATAGCCAAAAATATTTAAATAGAGACCTAAGATACTGAGGTAGTAGGTTTGAGCAGAGGGAAAAATCAAGAAAGTCTGCTCTAGCATTCACCAAATTTTCACAAGAGAAAAACCTTCTTCAAAATACGAAGGCTTGGAATACCCCTTCTCACAAGGAGCACAGGAATTGGCTGGAGTTCAATTTATCCAGACACAGAGACATTTCAGAGTATCTGAAAGTGACCTGTGGTTAATTATTATGCTATGAAGAAAACTTTGATGAAGACATTTAATATCAATTCTTAGAAATTAGGAAATGAAGGTAATTGTGTTTGGGAAAACAAACAAACAAAAAACCAAAACAGCCAAAAACCAAAACAAATATACAAACAAAAACTTGTCCTAAAATTATCTTCATGAAGAAGTGTTACTAGGAAAGAAAGCAGACAAGATCTGGGTTATTTATATTGTTTTGTTTTGTGTTTTAAGTGGATATATTCTTTACTTACATTTTAAGTGTTATTCATTTCCTGGTTTCCCCTCTGGAATTCTTCTATCCCATCCCCCTCCCCCTGCCTCTATGAGAGTGTTCCTCCACCCACTTACCCACTTCCTCCTACTTTCCTGTCCTGGCATTTCCCCTACACTGGGGCAAGGGCTTTTCTCATTGGTGCATAATAAGGCCATACTCTGCAATATATGCAGCTGGAGTGATGGGTCCCTTCATATGTACTGTTTCGTTGGTAGTTTAGTCTCTGAGAGCTCTAAGTGGGTCTGGTTGGTTTATATGTTCTTCCTATGTGGTTGAAAACTCCTTCAGCTCCTTCAGTCCTTTTTCTTACTCCTCTGTTGAGGATCCTGTTCTCAGTCCAGTGGTTGGTTGAGATAATCCGATTCTATTTCTCAGGCTCTGGCCAAGTCTCTCAGGAACAGCTATCTCAGGCTCCTGTCAGCATGCACTTCTTGGCATTCACAATATTGCCTGGGTTTGGTGTCTGTTGATGGTTTAGATCCCCAGGTGCGGTAGTCTCTAGATGACCTTTTCCAGTGCTCCACACTTTGCTTCTGTATTTTCTTCTGTGAATATTTTTGTTGCCCTTTCTAAAAACGGCTGAAGCATTCCTTGGTCTTGATCTTCCATATTTTTGAGCTTTATGTGGTCTGTGATTGTATCATGGGTATTCAGAGTCTTTGAGGTGAATCAACATTAAAAAGAAACAGATCATTATATTAGAAACAACTCAATTGGTGTCTTTAAAAATATTTTTAAATGTATTTTATATGTATGTATTTGTGCCTGAATCTACATATGTCCAACATTTTTGAAAAAAAGCCAATGGAAAGTATCAGATTTTGTGGAACTTGAGTTACAGGTGGTTGTGAGCTACTTGATATGAGTTACAGGAACAGAACCCATGTTTTCTGTAAGAGGAGCAAGTATTTTTATCCACTGGACCTTCTCTGCAGGCCCTCATTAGATACAGGAAAATATAGGTCTCCTTTTCAAATTCAGGAATATGCAAGATTCCTGGTGCCAGTCAAGGGAAAGTCTTTGGAATACCTTCTGAACAAGGAAAATCTCTCATTCAGGAAGTGACCAGGAACTCCCAAATGTTATGAGATGCATCTCTATCTTTAAGGGAGACCCATAGACTGATGCAGTCCACATCCCCTAAAGTTTTTTCTATGACTTAGAGCTAAGAAGATGTCTGTTCTCTCACCTCACAACAGCCCTTAATTCATTATCACAACTGGAACCTCTTTGCTCTTTGCCATCTATGACGTGTTGAACTAAATCACATAACATGAGGTTTTTCACAAATGCCCAAACTCATAAGATCAGATTTTTTCTTTATTCCAGACATTCCTATGGAGATTTAGGTGGGGCAGATCAAGGAGTTGTTTTGAAGGCTGCTCCCTGACTAAGCTCCTCTGCCCTCTTGCTGGTATTCTTCTCATAACAGCTATCTTTCTATGTCTTTTATTTTTACTTTAATTAAGTTCCTTTTCAGAATTTAAAGGAAAGCTTCTCATTCTCTTTAAAACTCCATCATATGATGTTAATCTCTACACATTGCATTATTTCTGTATAATTCTCTTCTACCACTCTGTAGGCTATAGAAAAAGACACACACACACACACACACACACACACACACACACACACACATACACACACACACACACACACACACAAAGAGGGTGGGGAGAGAGAAAGAGACAGAGAGACAGAAAGAGAGGGAGGAGAGACAGAAAGAGACAGGAGAGACAGAGACAGAGAGAGATACAGACAGAAAGAGAAACCAGAACATGAGTGTAGGTACAAATTCTGTCACGGAGGGTCAAAGCCTGCTTATCTAAGTACAATTGTAAAGAGTACCTAACAGTTATGAAACACACAATGCTTGAAGTTTTTTGTAAAACTAGCATGTTGGACAAAGTCTCTACTACATAAACATCTCTCATATCTCACTATAAAAATGATGAACAATATTCCTTTAACATGATTTAAAATCTCATCCTTCATGCAGCAGGTATAAACTATAAACTTCCAAACTTTATCCATGCCTCTGTCCTGCCTCTTCTCTTGGAAGTTTATAGTTTCCCAATCAAGAGACACTGTTTCTGTTTATACCCATACATTTCTTTTAAATCCCCAATTCCAAGGCATATCAATGTGAAGGCCTAGGCATGTGCCCCCTGAATTTCAGTATCCTCATATCATTACAGTAGGGGAAGAGACAGTAAAATAAATTATAATGTCAAATGATGTAAACATTACATATATAACTGGGGAAAGATGATCCTAAAATCAGGCACTATTTGAAGTATTTTAGGATTAGAAGTGTTATGATAAACCAGAGTGTTCATGAAGGGTACAAACCTAAAAACACTAAACTATATGTGTCAAGATTATCAGACACTGCTGTAGCTTATATACATTTTAGTTTTACAAATCAAAAAGTAAGAGAAAATAGCATATACTGCAAAAAGGGGAAACTCAAATGTGTTGTGTTCACTCAAATGTAAAACTTAAGAATTTATTCAAAAACCTGCCAGAGAAGTGAACGAAATCAAGATTAAATTAACGGACATATTATGGATCTGCAACCAAATTAAAATTCACTCTTAGAACTGTGTATGTACAAGTCCCCAGTTCATTACTTCCCCTGCAGTTTCATTACTCCACAGAGATCAGGGGAAATTTGCATTTCCCCAGGCAATGCTTTAAGTGACTGACCAGGGTAAGGCTGTTCCTCTACTCACAGTGTTAATGGACCACATGCCAATTAGCAAGAGAAGGAAGTAGCCTTTACATGGCATGTAAATTAAGTATAAGATCACCAGACTTTCTATGTTAGAGCTAAACCCTTTCCCAGTTGAAACATTATCTGGAGACCTTTATTCCCCAAACAACAGCAAGGATAGAGAAAGAATATTTATTCTAAATTCTGCCTTGGAGATAAATTAACAGGGCTCTTTTATCAGGATGGGAAGGGAAAGGTGATTTCTCACATCGGGGAGCCATTATTAAGGATGCACAGTTCTCCTCTGGCAGTGTTGCTCCTATTTATCTCATGTGGGTCGAAGAAGAATTAGAAGTGAATGGCATTGCTCATTGCTCACCAGGGAATCACATCAAGCCAAACTCTCACCATAGCTGTACTCATTACCCACTGTCCAGATGCCACATCTGTGAGTCTCCTGTCAGAAAACCATTAAGTTGGGGCAGACCCACATGAGAGTTATACCTTTGAGGAATGAGAAGCAAGGCTAGGAAGATTCCAGAGGCTGGAGGGACAGGCATGAAGAGGAGTTAAAAGATAACATGTAAGGACCAATGTACAATCTCTACAATCTCTGAATTACTGAATGCTTAATTGTGAAGTCCAAAGAACCCATCTCAAATCTGACCCCAGTGAACACTCTTCTGTGCAGAAATATGAAATTCAGACCACCATGGTTCGCATTACAATAGTCAAAACCCGACATACATACATACATACATACATACATACATACATACACACACACACACACACACACACACACACATATATATATATATATATATATATATATATATATATATATGTATGTATATTTAATCATATCCATGGTATTAGGGTAGAGTTGACCAATATCATTGGAGGCAGAATTTTTCTTTAATCAGAATAGTTGAGGGAAAAATATTCTTTGAGCAAGAAAACACTGGGTTTTACGAAACTGGGTACTTCATGCAGGGATTGTTAGAGGGTGGAAAAGAGAGCTGTTGAAATGGAAGTTTCTATCTGTGGGTCAGTAGCCCTGTAGTGTCAAAGTTGTGAGTAGTAAAGGTGACAGATTGGATTGATAATTTATCAGAGGCTCCCTGTGTCTAAACAACCTGAAGGTCATGTCAACATTACCCTCTGAGAATTCTCAGCCCACCTAAGGCTTTTAGGTTATGAACATATCACATGGTATAAATATTCCAAATATCTAGGAATCAGACATGAAAACCAGCTCTCTCCCAGAGGACCTTAGGTACATCACATTTCAACATCAGAAATTTCTTAAATATGTTTAAGAGCTTCACAGAAAATCCATTCACAAACTTTATGGTTTAGGTCATAAATTAGAGAGAAAGAAAACTTAAAGAAATGGAGTGACTGGAGCAAGGAAAAACAAGGGGGAAATGACATAATTATATTTTAATTTCATTTTTTCTTAAGGATTATAAAAAGAAATGTACAATTCAAAAACCAAATTCCTTTGTATTGGATGCTTCATGATTCAGTCAGTGGCAAAGCAAGAAAATGACACCACCCTGACCAACCTGTGCACCTCTGTTACCTGTGCACCTCTGTCACCTGTGCACCTCTGTCACCTGTGCACCTCTGTTACCTGTGCACCTCTGTCACCTGTGCACCTCTGTTACCTGTGCACCTCTGTCACCTGTGCACCTCTGTTACCTGTGCACCTCTGTTACCTGTGCACCTCTGTTATCTGTTTTCACTAACACAGATGACATTTGGATATCATAAAGTTTTCTCTTACAAGATATGGGGGATATAATCAAGCAACTCCATACAGAACTCTAATCCTCGAATCACTCAGTGGGATTACAAACTGGACTTTTATCTCTTTGTAGATCCTCAGCCCAAAAAGCAATTTGGAGTGTGAAGCTTGAAAACAGAAATCATAAAACCTCTGCAACAGGAAACATGATAGAAATAACTGGGTTTGAGGGAAAATAATACAAACCAGGATGAATTTGTTAAGTTCCTGAAGTACTCGGAATGACTGTATTGAAAATAATATTATAAATATATCAAATATAATACAGATAAAGATATGAATGTTTGCTTGGCTTTATTTCCAAAATAATGATTTTGATTGGTTGAAATCTTTTCCAAGGCCTAATCTTTTCTTTTCTTCTTTTTCTTTTCCTTTTTGAACAAGTGTAAATTATCAGCCATTCCATTTTCCTCAAGTAGTCAAGCAATATTTTGTTCAAACCTGTTTCCTATCTTTGATAATGTATTTGCCCTCACTCTACAACAGCTATACCAGAATGAAGACAGCTACTAAAGTACACAATATGCACATGTGAACCTTTATAGCATCTGTTTTTCTGTTATTCTAGTTTCAGATGGTCTTCATGGTAGGTCTTTCTTAGTAACTGAAAAAAAAACTACCTCCCCAATCATCCCTTTTCCTATTTATGTCTTTTCACCTGAGAGGTAGCACTAAAAGATCTAGTTTACTGTAGCATAGAGACATAGGACAAGTGGGTCTACCTTGCAAGGATTTAGTGCTGGAATCTGAGCTCTGTGGTAAGGAATTCACAGGCAGAACTTAAATCTACTGTAAGACTCAGAAGGGGACCTTTGGGATTAGAAGATGAGGATTAGATACATTTTATGAACATAGAGGTCAGCATATTGACACATATACCTTTGAAAGAAAATGAAGGGATTAGAGAAAATTGCTAGCTCTAGTCAAATGATGCCTCATAACTCTGCTAGCAATCTACATGTTCGGTAGGATATTTATTTCATTGAGCAGAGGTTTTCAACCTGTGAATCCTGATCCCTCTGGGGGTCATGTATAAGATATTGGGCATATCTGATATTCAATTACAATTCATAACTGTGCAAATTACAGTTATGAGGTAGCAACAAATTTTATGGTTGGGGCCACCACAATAAGAAGAATTAAGTTTTGCAGCATTAGGAAAGTTGAGAACCATTGTCACAGAAGAAGGTCATAAACATCCCCGTTTTCAATGCTAGTTAATTGTGATTTACTAAATACTGCCTGCAACTTGGGAAGTACTGTTCAATAGTGCTACTTTGTGTTCCATTCAGTTTTTAATTAATAAATGTGAATGGCCACTAAGTTCAACTGGAAAGTCCAAACACAAAGCACAGTTTTTGTTTGTTATTTTATTTGCTTTTGTTTTTGTGGAAAAGAGTAAAAGCATCTCTATATTCTTCCTATCAATAGGAACAGCATTTCAACTGTGTTAAAAAATTTTTAAAAAATCTGAAAATTACTTCATCAAACAGTCATTGAATAAATTAAATAAAGAATTAAATTAATATTTAACCTAAGAAGCACAGCTCAATGGGGAAATGACAACATTGGTATTTCACCTACATAGCACAGTTCTCTTGGACACAAACTGTTACTTGTAATCAAATAAAAGTTCTCAAGCCATCACTAAAGTCTGCATCCCACAAAAACTAGTATGTTACCTCATCGCTACACAAAGAACTCCAGGCAACAAATGAATTCTGAATGTGGAAGAAATAGACTTCCTTGCACAAGAACATTATGATTGGTTACCCTATGTTGAAGATTAGCCTTGAAAATATACATACAAGTAACACTGTACAAACTGATTAGGTTGTATGATGAAATGCATATATATGTATAGACATATGTGTCTATACATATAACAACAATGCATATATGTATGTATGTAACAACAATGTGTTTGAAAAATCATGTATCTGGGAGTGTTTTTAGGAAGAAGTGGAAAGGGAAATTATATAATCATAATCTTAGAAAAACACAATAAAATTATATGTAGAAAATGCTGTTTTGGGAACCAAGAAGCTAGGCAGATACAACTGATAGGCACTGTGTTATAAGTATCTAACACATGTTAGAATATTGGTGAGTGTGTTTTGATCAATCTCCACACCTTATGGTATACAAAGAACATCAAGACATGCTTCCAGCATAAGTTCCACTAAGGACATGGATCCAAATAATATTTACTCATGCATAACTGTAATAAACCAGGACTAATTTTTTAGTTCAAGGAGTTACTAGGGATGCTTCCAGTTATGAACTTTATGTACATCAATAGAGAACTATTAGTCCCACCCACTTCGAGGGTAATTTATTATCCCAATTAGATAAAAATGGTAGTCAGGAAAACAAAACTATGTTTCAAAGTGTGAAAAAGAGGACAAATTAAGAAAACATAGATGAATAGTTTTATCACCTCCACCAAAAATAAAGGGGCAAAATATCTTCAACACATATTTTTTATTATTCTTCATTTAATTTTTTCTAAGTATCCAGGTTTCAAATAGATTTACTGATATATTTTTGGCAAACATGTAAGAAAGAATTTGTAATATTACTCAGTAATTTCTCCAACATTACCTACAAAGAATGTTTTCTAGTTATTGTGTGAGTCTGACATTTCTCTAAAACAAAAGACAATACACAAAATAAAGTAGATATAGAAACAAAAATATCAGTATATATAGACACAAAAGTAGTCAATGAAAGTAAAAAAATTATGCATGAACATAAAAAGACTTATAGCTAAGAGTATGCTAAAAAATACAATGTGACCAAATGGAACAAATTTTACAAATGCAAAGTTTGCTGCACATTAGAAAGTTAATTGGTATAATTTGTCATATAAGCAGGCTAAGATATAAAAGTATACATCCATGCAAATATTAAATTCAAAATAATTATGAAAATTTAATCCATAATATAATCAAGATAAGAACTCTCTGAGTAGGAATAAAATGGCATCTCCATAACTTCGTAAAGTATAATAACAAAATGTGGAGCAACAGCAATTCCCATTTATGACTGCTTGGAATGCAAAACGGTACAGTCAATTTTGAAGATGATTAGAAAGTCCCTCACAAAGACTAAAAAAAATCCAACTTATTACAAAGCACAGCATCTTTGCTTCTTGGTATTTCCCGAAAGAAGTTGAGAAAAAGTAGGTCCATATGAAAAGCACACATGTGGATTTTTGCAACAGCTTTATAGACACATATCAAATTTCATGGGTATTCGCGTCCCGAATTGCTTTCATTGGATAAGTAGATGAATGCAGAGAGGAAACTGTTATTATTCAAAGTAAAAGGAAATGAGCAATCAAGCATGATTAAAAAAAAATAAGTGAAAAGGGGAAGATAAGTGCCATGAAGTTGATATAAAATAAACAGTGTAAAAGACAAAAGGTAGAGCATGAACATAGAAACACATTAACAATTGTTTCTTACACTTAAGATAAGGGCAATTTACATAGTCACAGGGAAAGGTAAAGCAGCCTTTAGCCGTGCTTTGTTAATACTGAAATATACCCCTGCACCCCTCAGACCAAGCTGTAAAATCTGTAGCTTTGGATAAGACCTTCCAGAAAGATTTGTTCAGCGATTTCCAGGTAAGCTATAGCCTCTCTGATAAGGTTCCTACAGGCATACGTTTTCCACTTGGAAATACCTCTTGATTTCTGAACACAAAGCTACAGGTAGTTTGGGATTTCTGTTTCAATTTCTTCAAGACCATGAGAAATGCCATACCCCTTAGACTGGAACCACGGATTTGCAATCTGTAGTCTCTGCCTTTGTGAGCTGACAGGTCAGTGAGGGAAAAAAAGCATTGTGAAAGTTATGGGAATTCAAATCATCAGCTACATTCTCATGGGCTCTCTTCCAGAATATTGTGTCTGATTAAAGGAAATGTTACTTTTGGAGGTATGTATTGCTATACAGAAAAGAAAAACACACACACAAAGGAAAAACAGAGGCAGAAAAATCCCAACGATTACCACAATACCCTACTGTTAGAGGCCTTCTGTGTTCTATCTCAACTGTTTTTATGTGTTCCAGTTGTTACCCATCCTCATTAGATATGAGTTTGTGAGTGTGTGTGTATGTGTGTGTGTGTGTGTGTGTGTGTGTTTGTGTCTGGAAGAATGCATCATGTGTTCACTCTCATGCACATGTGTTATGATGTGTTTTTCTCTTGGACATTATAGGGAAAATATTAATTTAAAATATGACTTATTCTTCTACCCCCTATTTTTATAGTTTGAAAATACTAAGAGCATGTAAAAAAATAAAGGTGTATTGATACAGAAAGTAAGAGAGTTATTGTAGACAAAAACACACAAGTCATAAGTAATTTGGAAATCAAAAAGAATGACAATGGCAACTAAATTTTTATATAGAAATTAATAAATGACAGTGGCATTTGCTTCACATCACATGTATCACAACAAAACAGAAAAGAACATAAGGGAAAATGGCTAAAATTAGAAGTCTACTTGTCTTCAAACCAATAGGAATATGAAATAATTAATACTATTCAAACTGGAAAGAACTGAGCCAAAACAAAGGTTCTAATGGTAAATTATGCTTGCCACCAAGGTTCAGCAAGTTACCCTCTGACCTACACAGTTGCCCTGTCCCCATATCAATAAATAGATGCATTAGTTTTTAAGCAATTGATGAATGAGAGCTCACAGACCCAAAGAAGCAGGAATAAATCTGTTTTACTTTTTTAACAGTGGAATAATACTGTTTCATCTGCCACAAAAAGACTAAAATACAAGTGGAACAGCCCTCAGTAGGTGACAAAAGTCCTTTGCTGATCATCAGTTTACCAAGAAGTTGGAAGGAAGAACCTGGTGCTTTGCAGCTTCTCCTATTCAGGCTGTGCTCTGGCAAGATTCAGAGACCCCCGTTATGCTGTTCCTCTGAGTCAGTGGTCAGGTGTCCTTAACACCTAGGTCACACCAGTGCTGTTATATCAGACATGGTGGCTTCAACCCAACAGAGAGACAGATCTGAGAAAAGGGAACAATGTGAAAGAGAAAGAAAAGAAAGAAGTCCTGTCAAGATGATTTTGTAAAAGGAAACAATAAGGGAAGCCACCTTGGCAAACAAAACAACAATGAAAATAACTACCAGGGTCATATTGAAATCATTTTCTCTTAATGTCCAGAAAATGTAAATGGGAGATGTTCTCATGAAAGTAAAAGGTAAAACTGAACCTGACGATGTTAGCAGAAGCATTTAGAAGATACTGGGATTGGAAACTAGGGCTCACCCAGAAGGCATATGGTACATTTTGAGAGGTGAAATATTATTTGTTGTTATAAGGAATAGAATCACAGCAACTTGTTTTATTCCCTAGGCATTTAGAAGATGAGAAAAGAGCTATAGTAAAAACGTTTTATTGAACACAGTGTAAGAAAATTATATATATATATATATATATATATATATATATATATATATATATATATATAACATCATACATTAAATTAGAACCACAGAGTATTAAGAGGAAAACAAAACATAAAAAATATATTGATAGGTAATAAAACCTGCATGCGCGCGCACACACACACACACACACACACACATGCACACCATGAAAAATAACTCCTTACCAACAGCACAATATGTAGTGTGGGATTTCCAGACTGAGGGAAGACAACCCTCTTCCTCTGCATTTAGCAGACATGAATCAAAATGGTCCTGACTAGAATTGAGACTTTATCAAGTGTTTGTTTACCATTCAGGAAGTCAAAAGTTTGATACCCAGGTAGGTGACAAATGAAACCTTAACACCACTTGGGAAATAAAGGAATGAGGAACGAAAGTTGAAAGTAATCCTAGGCAAGGATTTAGGCAAGATTGAACAAAAGAGTAAAATAAAAGAAAAAAATATTTCACTGCAAAAATAGTAAGTATTTTATATATACCCTGATTTAAATATAACACGGTAGCCTTTTTCAATATATCATATTACATCCCATTAATTATCTCTTTGGAGATGTATTTTTACTATTGATTCAAAAATCAATGCGAAATAGGCTGATGAAAACAATTAAGTGTTCAACAATCAGTTCATCCAAACAATCAGTTCATCAAAATGATTTTTTATGTTTAGTAATTTTGATGAAGGGTAATTCTTAAAATTTACTTGTAAAATTATATATTCTGAATCATGTGTAGACTAATCTGTGATCTCTCTCAGCTCAACTGAGTCAGTGTGTTGTTTGTGACATGGTATGTTAGGTACCCTTGCTTTGCTAAGACCAAAATATTTGATGGAAACAACTTCTGGAAGGAACGGTTGATTTTGACTCATGGTGGCTGATAGAACTGTCCATCACAGCATCTGTCCATCAAGATGTAAAAGACAAACAATCAGAAGACTTTGCTCATGTCACAGGGCCCTGTGGCAGAGACTGTCACATTGTATGGGAAATAAAGAGCACAGGGAACGTATCAGTTCAGTAAGTTACCCATGCAGATGAACAGCTTTCACCAGATAACCCCAGTTGCTAAAGCAATGGTTCCTAATGTTATAGCCCTTTAATATAGTTTCTCAAATTGTGCTGACCCACAATCATAACATTATTTTACTGTGCCCCTGGAACACATCCAGCTACCTGAGCAGCTGGCTGCCCCTCCCCCTGAGCTCCATTGTCTAGTCACATCTCTGTCTATCTTCACCAGACCTGCAAAAACCAGAGAGAGACAGATCAGATCCCTTTCCTTAACTCAGTTCTGGAGTCTTCTGTGGCATGACAAGCTGGTGGGAGACATTCATTATATGTTGAGTTTCCATTTTCAAGCACAAGGCTGGCACTGGAGGCCTGCTGTATCAGAAACATCTAGGTTAGGCCTGACTCCTTACTATTTTCTGTATCAGGAACATCCAGGGACAGTCCAATGTGTAAAGGCCAGCATAAGAACACAATCGACAAATGCCAGGGCAATATGGCCCTTTGAAAACATGGCTACCCAACTACAGCAAGCCCTGCATATCATAACACAATGGAAGAACTAGAAAAGAACCTTACATCCAATCTTATAAAGACGGCATCCCTGAGATTCCATCTTACACCAATCAGAATGGCTAAGATCTCAAATGACTCAAATATTCTCTCACTCAAATGACAGCACATTCTAGTGAGGATGTGGAAAAAGAGGAATATTCCTCCAATGCTGGTGGGATTGCAAACTGGTACAACCACTCTGAAAACCAATCTTGTGGTTCCTTAGAAAACTGGAAATAGTTATACCTGAAGACCCAAAAGAAGTCATACCATACCACAGGACACATGTGTCACTATGTTTATAGCAACCTTATTTGTATAGCCAGAACAACCCAGATGTTCCTCAATCAAAAAATGAACACAGAAAATGTGATTCATTTGCACAACAAAATGCTATTGAGCTATTAAAAATGAGTCATCTTGAACATTTGCAGGCAAATGGATGGAACTAGAAAATATCATTCTGACTGGGTTAACCCAGATTCCGAAGGACATGCATGGCACATACTCACTGATAAATGAATATTAGCCCAAAAGTATAGAATACCTAGGATACAAACCACAGACCTTAAAAAGTTTAACACTCAGGAAGGCCCAAACAAAGATGCTTCAATCCCACTTAGAAGGGAGAAAAGGAAATAATAACAGAAAAAGAGAGGGACCTGGGTAGGAGGGGGAAAGAAGGAGAGGAGTAGATATGGGGTTAAAGCAGGAGAGAAGCACTGAGGACCAGGAGAATGAATGGAAATACGCATCCTCAAGAGTAGGAGGAGGGTAGGGAACCTCTAGAAAGTACAAGAGACTTGGGAGGTGAGAGACTCTAAGGTATCAATGGGGTTGACCTTTGCTAAAATGCCCCAAAATAGGGAGAATAAACACAAAGTGTCAACCTACAGTAGATAGACAGATCCTCAAGAGGAGAAACAGGTTTATAAACCCACAGTCAAAATTTCTGACACAGAATTGTTCCTGTCTAAAAACTGTAAGAAAAAAATGGGGAAGAAATATCCAGTGAGCAGCCCAACTTGGAATCCTTCTCATGCAGGGGTGGGGGCGGGTCAGTGGGCATCAATGCCTGATACTATTACTGATGCTATGATGTGCTTAAAGACAAGAGCCCCTCTAAGAGGCATCAAAAGCAACTACCTGAGACAGATGCAGATATTACACTCATTCATTGGACCGAGGTCAAATTAGACAAAATGAATAAGCTGAATGGGAGGACAACCCCATAGGAAGACCAGAAGTCTCAACTCACCCAGACTGCAGGGAGCTCCCAGACACCGAGTCACCCACAGGCAGCATATGAAGGCTGCTCTGAGGCCCTGAAAACATGTAGCAGTCTTGTCTCAGTGTGAGAAGATGTGCCGAATCCTTGAGGGACTTGAGGCCCCAGGGAAGAAGAACACTCTCAGAGGCAAGGGGAAGGAAGAATAAGGTGAAGAACTTAGGAGGGGAAAACAGGAAGTGAGGTAATGGCTGTGATGTAAGTCATTTAAATAAGAAAGAAAGAAATTTCTTTAAAAATTCAGAAAATGTGATTAAACAGGTGAAGGAGATGAGTATGACTGGAAAATAGAAATAGAAGTAATAAAGCAAACAAACTAAGAGGATCCTAGAGGTGGAAAAGCCAGGAATGAGAAGAGAAGCAACAGACGTGAGCATCACCAACGGAATACAGACCACAGAAGGGAGACTCTCAGGCCTAGAAGTTACAATAGAAGAAATTGATGCATCAGTCAAAGAAAATGATAAATCTAAAAGAAAAATACTGATATAAAATATCCATTAGATCTGGGATACTGTGAAAAGACCCAACCTAAGGATAATAGGAATTGAAGAAGGTAGAGTCCCAGCTCCAATACCAGCAAATACTTTCTACAAAATTATAGAAGAAAATTCCCCAAATTTAAAGGAAAAGATGCCAAATAACATACAAGAAGCTTAAAAAACATTAATTAAATTGGAAAAGACAAACCTCTTGCCTCATAATAACCCAAACACTAAATCGACAGAACAAAGAATAGGCTAAGTAACATACATAGAGAGATCTATCATAATTATACACTGTTTCTCAAAGATACTCTAAAAGCTGAAAGAGCCCAGACAGGTTCTTGCAGCCACAAAGAAACCACAGATGCCAACCTAGACAGTTATAGCCAACAAAATGGATGATTTTTCTAGATAAAAACCACTTACCAACGTTTAATCAAGACTAGGTAAACTGCTTAAATAGTCCTGTAAACCCAAAGGAAATAGATGCAGTCATCAAATGTCTCCCAAACAAAACCAAGCAAAATAAAACAAGAGTCTAGGACCGAATGGTTATAGTGTGGCATTCTTCCAGATTTTTATAGAATATCTAATACCAATATTCTTTAAAATTGTCCATAAAGAAGAAGAAGAAGAAGAATGAGGAGGAGGAGGAGGGGGGAGGGAGGGAGGGAGGGAGGGAAAGAGGGAGGAAGAGACAGAGACAGAAACCAAAGAATTTCAGACCAATTTCCTTCATGAACATTGATGCAAAACTTTTGAAGAAAACACTTGCAAACTAAATTCAAGAATCATTCACCATGAACAAGTAGGCTTCACCCCAGGGATGCTGGAGTGGTTCAATACATGAAACTCCATCAATATAAACAACCCTATAAACAAACTGAAAGGAAATATTCATAGGATCATCTCATTTGATGCTAAACAAAATCCAACACCTCTTCATGTGAAAAGTCCTGAAGAATCAAGTCACATGTGTAACCATAATTGTAGTACACAGTAATCCTATAACCAACATCATATTAAATGGAGAGAAACTTAAATCAATTCCACTAAAAACAGCGACAAGACAGGACTATCCACTATCTCCCTAGCTATTCAATATAGTACTTGACATTTATCTTTTTATTTTATGTAATATCTTTCTAAACTCCCTGGGGCTCCAGTCTCCTGAGGGTTCGGTACATCTTTTCTGACTGAACTCAGACCCAGCATTCCTCTGCTTTATAGGTGTTTAGAGCCTCATATCAGCTGGTAGGGACCGGAAGAGAGAAAGATGATTAGGTATTGGGTGGGGGAAAAGACTGAAGCCCTTAGGGACAGTAGAAAAAATGGAAACAGGCAACCTCAGAAGACAAGATATGGGGGCACCCTCCAGAATGTACCAGAGACCTAGGAGGTGAGAGACTCTCAGGGCTCAAAGGAAGGGACCCTAGACGTAATGCTGTAAGGCTTGGAGAAGGAACTTGTAGAGCCCACCTCCAGAAGATAGGGCATCAAGTGAGGGATGGGGTTGCTAATCTACACTTAAATCTCTGACCCGTAATTGTTTGTGTCTGCAAGAACTGCAGGGACAAAAATGGAGAAGAGCCTGAGAAAAAGGAGGCCCAAAGTGGGATCCAGCTCAAGGGTAGATAGGCCCCAAGGCCTGACACTACTACTGAGGTTATAGAGTGCTCACAAAAGGGACCTATCGTGACTTCCCCCTGAAAGATCCAACAAGCAGCCGAATCAGATGCAGATATTTACACCCAACCAATGGACAGAAGCTGATGGTGCCTGTGGCTGAATTAGGGGAAAGCTAGAAGAAGCTAAGGAGGGGGGTGACCTGGAGCAGAACCATCAGTTTCAATTAACCCTGATCCCTGAGAGCTCTCAGACAATGGATCGACAACCAGGCAGTATAAACCAGCTGATCTGAGGTCCCCAACACACACATAGCAGAGGTATGCACGGTCTAGGTTCAGTCAGAGAAGACACATCTAACCCTCAAGAGACTGGAGGCCTCATGGAGTTTAGTGGTCTGGTAAGATAGGAGGTAGGGAGTTGGGGATATCCTCATGGAAACAGGAGGTAGGGGGCGGTATGGGATGGGAATAGTCAGAGGGTGAACCAGGAGGGGAATAAAATCTGGAGTGTAAAAAAATTAAATAAAATTAAAAAAATAAAAAATAAAAAATTTGGTTTTCTAAAAGTTATCCTCTGAGGTCACTGAATTTCATGCCTCAAAGTAAAAGACAAAAACACATAAGGCTTGGATTCACTTGGGTGCCCTTTGAGTTTCTGGGATATTAGCTTGTAAAGTTAAGAATATCAAAGCAGAGAAAGGCCCTTTTCTTAAAGTCAGCCTTATTAATAACTTTCTGTATTAATAACTTTTGTGCCAATATGTTAAAGGAGAATCTTCACCAAAAGAAGAAGCTGATATGTAGACACTGGTACGATAAAATAATGTAAAAAAACTGAAATATGTTTGTTGCATTTAATTCTATATATTTTTGGTAAAACAATGAATTTTGCAAACAAAACTTTTATTTTTTTAAACTTTATTTTAAAAAACAAAGATAAAAGAAATAAATTTTAAACATTTTTGCATAAATGTATACAAATACAATTGTGTCAGTGCTTAGCTTTTTTTTTTTTTTCTTTTTATTAAGGTTTGATACTCTGCATTAAAGTCTTACTAGTTACAATGAGCAAAAAGTACATGTAAAAGAGGGTGTAACTCGGAATTAGTCAACGTTTTCTTGGTGTGTAAGGATTGAGCATAACAATTTTGTTTTGTTTTGTTTTGTTTTTCTTGGAATTCACACAGTCTGTGAGTTGTTTCTGGGGCAGTCCAAGCCTCTGGCGTTAGCATCCCACTATCAGTGACTGCATATTATGTCTGTTATTTTGTGACTGGGTTACCTCACTCAGGATGATATTCTCTAGATGTAACCATTTTTTTAAGAATTTGGTTAAGTCATTGTTTCTGATGGCTGAGTAGTATTCCATTGTGTAAATGTACCACAATTTTTGTATCCATTCATCTACTGAAGGACATCAGGGTTCTTTCCAGCTTCTGGCTATTATAAATAGAACTGCTATGAACATTGTGGTGCATGTATCTTTGTTGTATATTGGAGTGTCTCTGGGGTATATGTCCAGAAGTGGAATAGCTGGGTCTTCAGGTAGTACTATGTCCAATTTTCTGAGGAATCGCCAGACTGATTTCCAGAGTGGTTGTATCAGTTTACAACCCCACCAACAGTGGAGAAGTGTTCCTCTTTCTCCACAACCTCGCTAGCATCTGCTGTCATCTGAGTTTTGGATCTTGGCCAATCTGACTGGTGTGAGGTGGAATCTCAGGGTTGTTTTGATTTGCATTTCCCTGATGGCTAAGTATGTTGAGCACTTCCTTAGATGTTTATCAGCCATTCAATATTCCTCAATTGAGAAAGTTTTGTTTAGCTCTGTACCCCATTTTTTAATAGGGTTATTTGATCCTCTGGTTTCTAGCTTTTTGTGTTTTTTGTATACCTTGGATATTAGGCCTCTATCTGATGTGGAGTTGGTAAAGATCTATTCCCATTATGTTGGCTGCAATTTTTTTCCTTTTTTTTTTCCCCTGACAATGTCCTTAGCCTTACAGAAACTTTGCAATCTCATTACGTCCCATTTGTTAATCTTTGACCTCAGGGCTTGAGCCATTGGTGTTTTCTTCAGAAAATTTTCTTCTGTGCCTATGTTTTCTAAGGTTTTCCCTACTTTCTCATCTAATACTTTCAGTGTATCTGGTTTAATGTGGAGATGTTTGATCCACTTACACTTGAGCTTTGTACAAGGAGATAAGAAAGGGTCTATTTTCATTCTTTTGCATGCTGAGTGCCAGTTGGACCAGCACCATTTGTAGAATAGGCTATCCATTTTCCATTGAATGTTTATGGCTCCTTAGTCAAAAATCAGGTGACCATATATGTGAGGGCTCATTTCTGGATCTTCTATTCTATTCCATTGATCCGCGTGCTATTTCGGTACCAGTACCATGCAGTTTTCAGCACAATTGCCTTGTAATATAGCTTGAAGTCAGAGATAGTGATTCCCTCAGATGTTTTCTTGTTGTTGAGGATGGATTTCGCTATTCTAGGTCTTTTGTTATTTCGTATGAAATTGCACACTGATCTTTCCATCTCAATGAAGAACTGGGTTGGAATTTTGATGGGGATTGAGTTGAATCTGTAGATTGCTTTTGTTAGGATGGTTATTTTTAAAATGTTGATCATTCCAATCCATGAGCATTGGAGATCTTTCCATTTTCTGAGATCATCCTCGATTTCCTTCTTTAGAGGTTTGAAGTTCTTGTCATACAGGTCCTTCACTTGCTTAGTTAGAGTCACACCAAGGAATTTCATAGTTTTTGTGACTATTGTGAAGGGTATCTTTTCCCTAATTTCTTTCTCCACATGTTTGTCCTTTGAATATAGGATGGCTACTGATTTGTTTGAGTTAATTTTGTATCCAGCCACTTTGCTGAACTTGTTTATCAGCTGTAGGAAGTCCTGGAAAAAATAGGAAGCCAAGGTCCATACCTAAATGTAATAAAAGCAATATACAGCAAAGCAACAGCCAACATCAAACTTACCAGTGGGAAACTTGAAGCAATCCCACTAAAATCAGGGACTCGACAATGCTGCCCACTCTTCCCCTATCTATTCAACATAGTATTGGACGTCTTGGCTAGAGCAATTAGACAACAAAAGGAGATCAATTGGATACAAATCAGAAAGGAAGAAGTAAAAACATCACTCTTTGCAGATGACATGATAGTGTACTTATGTGACCCCACAAATTCCTCCAGAGAGCTCCTACATCTGATAAACAAAACTTTTAGAAAACGTTACTAATTACATTCTGTACAAAACAGCACAAGGCCACAAATGGTTGCTAAGTCAGTAAAGCTTCTTAGAAAAAATCATGACAAGTATGTATATAGATGTAATTAATGAAAGCACTTATGAAGAACTATCTAAAATTTATAATTTGTAAAAGGACAACAATATGTCTGAAATGAGAAATTTATCCAAACACGAGGAAATGAAAAAATAGTTTCCAAACTATTAATTTAGCTGCTCAACAGCTGAGAATCCCCCTCCTGTGCTGCTTGTAAGAGTTACTTTTTACTTAAAAAGTCAGTGGCCCCAAAACACTCAAACCTGTTTTGCAGAAAGAAAAGAAAAATCTTAGGTACATAAAGAGACTCTGCTTATGGGAATGTCCAGTAAGGTGAAGGACACGAGAATGTAGAGAAAGTATTGGTAATATCACTATCAAACATTATCTTGTCTTGTCGGTCACTGCTTGCAAGTATAATCTCCTTAGGAACAAAAATTCAGTGAGCACTAAAAACCAAGATGTTATGGACAAGATACATTGAGATGAAAAGGATTGTTGTTATGAATTTAATCATAAATACAATGAAAGACTGAAGAAATAGCATCAACGGGCAGAAAAGAGAAACATCCTTTGATGGGACTGATTTGACAAATTTTGTGGTTAAGGCACTAAGAGTCTCACCTAGGTAACCATCAAATAGTAGCTCATCTAAGTACCCATCACAATAATTCAAAAATTACCTAGCATTGTTTTACATACCTTGCAAAACAGCGAGATCTTCATAAAGTTTCCCTTCTCCCCTTCTCAAGAATTGAAATCTGCATTTTTCCTAGAGTGCATATTCTCTTGCACCTAACAATTCCATTACAAATATTTAAATACCTCAGTACAATAGGATCAGCAAGCCATAACCCTGAGATACTGAATGGCCAGGAATACAATCTTATGCATGAGCTTGGTTCTACAGTAGTGTTCATGAAAGAACAACACATACAATTTCCCGGTATAGGAAAAGAGAAAACAATATCTCCTTTCATGATAATTCTTGACAGAATAGCCATTTTATCAGTAAATGAATTCCTGGAGGGAAGAAGGATATTGAACCTCTGCACATTTCTGTTGTAAGTAGCATCCTCACAGAATGAAACTTGGAGAAAAAAAAAAAAAAAAAACCACAAACCACAAAGAAGATATCAAACCAACGCCATTTAATTTCTTTTTGGCTAATACTCTAATTTTTCTCACTAAAATTCCATAAAAATGCAAAATACAGCATTATTGGCAAGAAGTTTAAAATCATTTTCTCCTTTACTGCACCAAAATGAGATTGGATGTAAATATAACTTATTCTTTCACATATTAACTTTAGAACGCCATACTCTCAGAGGAGACATGCACCAAAGTTACTGTAGAGGAACACACTAAAGTTATCTTTGGTGTCCCAGTGGCTGCCAGATTTACACCCAGCATTTCACCATGGAGAAGCATAAATGCAATTTTGCATCCCTAGCAGATCTGCCTTTGACCATTGGTAATAGTTGGTGCTCTGCAGAAAGTAAGATGATTCCCCCAAAAGAGATTCATGGACTTTGGGAGTGGGTTGTGCTTTCTAGGATGACTTTAATTTCTCTCCCTTCGTCAATCTTTGTGATGTTCTACTTTCCTAGTGATGCTTTTCAAAGTTTGTATTCTTCTCAGCTGACATTATCACACTATTCTCTCAACAGATCTAGCCTCTCTCCTCCCCAAGTCAGAACATTTACTCAGCATTATGGTATAGAATATGTTTCATTCTCCTGATATAACTGTCATCTCAGAGGTTTACTGGCTCCTTCTGCTAACCTAGGTCTAGACAGTCCATACAGTCTCATCTATGCCTAGAATGATTACAGCCTCGAAGACTTGCTGCTTAATAACATCAGCCCTTCCTGGTTCTTTCTGATTTCTGGCTGACTCCACTCAGCTCTTTAACTCAGCTCTTCTGGCTCAAAACTCCTCTGGTTCAACCTGGCTTTTTTGGGGTAGTTTCTGAAATTTCTCTGCTTGGCTTTATACTAACTGGCAATAGGCTCTAATCTGGCTGCTCACTCTCTGGCTCATTCTGAATTCACCTGTTTCTAGCTTGTTCTCTCTCTGTGACCTGTCTCCAGATAATTCTTCCAGTAAAACTGCCTCCTCTTTCCACCTCTGCTCTGTTTTAGTAGCTTTTCTTTTCTCTTTCTTCTAGATTAGGTATATCCCAGTCTGTCAAATTTTTCTCTGATTCATCACTTTGTCTGCCACTCAGTTAGACATCACTTCAATCTATAAATTTAACCTTATCGTCGTTGTTTGGAATTACTGATGTATCTGTACTCCAGGCAAAGACTTAAAGGTCCATGCCAAGAACTGAACCACAGTACAATTAGAAACAGCTATTTCCAGTAAACAACACAACCTTCAGGTTCAAGGTATGATCAAATATCCTGACACATTATGAACATTTTCCAAATAGGTAAATGTTATGACATTGCTGCCTTAACATCTATTCATATAGGTACACACACACACACACACACACACACACACAAACACACACACACACATCTTTAATAAGATGACTGACTAAATTTTCTATGAACATAGCAGATGTTGTAATGTCTGAATGCTCTCACTATATAGGATTCTGTAATCATTGAAAATCTGCAACAATAGCATAAGGCAGTGTTTGGAAATAGTTTGGATAAGTGTCTCTAAAGGCATGATTTACTATGTGGCACTATCAGGACCTTAAGTAATATTTAGGGGGTATATCCTTGTGAGAGATCTTTTTATTATTGGTGGAATGCTTATGAATTTGAGGCAATGTTCTCTATTTCCTTCCTAATTTAATTTTCTGCTCTCTTACTGAGTCGTAGCTTGATATGTCCCAAACTCTCCAGATCTTTAAAGCAATAAATCAAGTTAATAGTGATCTGGAACCTCAATAAATCAATATTATCTCTTTCTTGTACAACCTATTTGTTACAAATATTTGGTTATAATACAAAAGGACCAGCATTCATATGTGCCTTCTTAAGACTGTTTGTGAACACTGTATTAAGTAATTAAATGACTTTAATTTTATTATTCCATAGAACCATGTGCATCCTGCCTTATTATACCTATGTCATTATTAAAGGAGATTGGCTGGTAACAAAAACAGGATAATATTATTAGTTTTCTTTGGTAATGTCATACAAAGTATCACAGCCATGTTCTATCCTGAACTACTATATTTTTCATCTTATCCATACCCCCAGTCTCTTTTTTCTTATTTTAGAGGAATTATTTCTCAGCAGATGCTCTGGTCCTATGGATCTTATAACCCTATGGCTTCCTCCTTTTAGATGTAAGGGTTGTGTGAAACTGGAAACTACATTAGCTGAATGTGGGCAGTTTATATTGTGTATAGTTGTGGCTTTCTGCAATAACCTGTGTATGCTTCAAAAAGAGAAGCTTGCTTCACAGCTTGATTAAAGTTAAAATTATCTAAGGATGTAAGAACAAGTACTTAGAATGCAATCAGAACCTATACACTTCTCTAATTCTATTACCTCACCAGCCATGGGCAGTTGGCTAATTTTGCAGTTTCAGAAATGAGGTGGCTGTTGATTACCTCAGGATATGTGCCACTGTTATACCTTTCAGAAAGTCTTGCCATTTTGGTAATTGTTATGTTTTATTGAATGTGGTGGTTTGAATGAAACTATAAATAGAGGCTCACAAATTTGCATGCTTAGTTTCCAGTTAATTGTTTGGAAATATTAGGAGGCATGTCATTATTGGAGTAGAAGTACATCAATGGGACTGGCCAAAAGCTCACACCAGGCGAATCCTTTCCCTCTCCCTCTCCCTCTTGCTATCTTTCTTTCCCTCTCATCTACCTATCTATCTATCTATCTATCTATCTATCTATCTGTCTGTCTGTCTGTCTGTCTGTCTGTCTATCTATCTATCTATCTATCTATCTATCTATCTATCTATCTATCTATCTATCTTTCTCTACCTGGTTCTTATTGATCAGGATGTAAAGCCCTTGGCTAATGCTTCATCAGCATACCTGCCTGCATGTCCAATTATGATAATAGTCTGAATCTATAAGCAAGTACCAAATTAAATCATTTATTTCTTATAAAATTTACCTGGTGTATCTTCACAACAATAGAAACCCAAAGTGAGACATGGAGAGTAGAGATGGATAGGAATATCAAGTGCTACTTTTCTTTTCTGATACTGTAAGAGAAAGTCAAACTAAAGAGGCTTTGGGGTAAGATATAGATTGATTATTCCTAGTTGTTTGTCTCAAGTGAGTGTTGTCTTTTGAAATATGGCCTTATAATCCTTATCCAGAATTGCAATATTCATAGGGCAATTTAGCTTGTATAGCCAGCATACACAAAATACCTTGTATTGTTTTCCAAATATCTTGGGCATCCCTGGCCTACAATTGGAAAGGAAGTTAATCAAGCCTGATAATGAGAGTTTTGCTAGGAAATTTTATTTTCATGGGACATTGTCTTTCCAAGTGGTACACACACACACACACACACACACACACACACACACACACACCTCAAGATTTTTCTTTATCATTGAAAGTGCCATTCTATTGTGTCTGTCATCAAAGAGCCTTTTAATTCTCTAAGACAGTGATACATCTGAAGAAAACAAGAACCTCGATTATCTGTTTTATTCATAAGTAGAAGAAACATAAGTGGCTATATATGTGCACTTTTCCTTTTATTCTACAGCAAGACCAATTGAAATGAAACCCAGAAAGATCCTCAAATTCCTATGACAAATAGCTGATATACTTGCTGATAGACCAGTGGGCCATAGCCACATTTACTTCATCACTTCCTCCTTCTCCAGGATACTCCTGTGTGTGGCTTCAGCCCTTTAAGGAATAGTAGAAATAGACATTGACAAGGTGTTCTCACATATGGCAGTTGAGATGATTAATGGCATCAGTTCTTGCACTTATCCAAACCCATATTTTACACTAAAACATGCATACATTACATCAGGGAAAATATGTAGAAATCAAATCAAAACACTATCATAACAACTAATGCTAACGTCTGTTTGTCAGCCATAATCTCCCTACTGACACAATTGTAGACCACAAAAGTTTGTCTTGGGAATATTCTGGAAGGATCTTTACTGTAAAATGCTATAAGTCCTGTATTATGTGTATCATCCGCAGACGTCCATCTTAATTATTGTTTTGTGATGTCAATTTTCTTAAGAAAATAAAGTATAAAAAACAAACATAATGCTGCTTTGGCATCTGATTTGAATGGACCAAGATGGGTCCAGACTCCTTTTCTTGTATTTTGATTTAATTGGAACAATATATATGCTATTTATTTTGACCCTAATGTATGTTTAGGTTTGCTGACTCTAGAGATCTGTAATTATTATGGTCTTTCAATGAGGTCTATTAAGTATCTGTAATGAAATGCTTCCTACTATAGCTGATGCTGGCCACTGTCTCATTCTCACTGAAATCACTAGCAGATAGCTTTGTGAAACTATTTTCTATCTCTCTTGAATGTCACTCTTCCTTGTCCCCAGACTAACTGCATTTTTCCATTTCATCATGTTGGTATTTGTTTATATGTTTCATTTTCTTTTCTTCTCCCACTGAAGAACTTTGTCTAAGGGTGAAATTCTCATTTATGGTGGCAGTTCTGTTTCTCATTTTTCTGCCTTTTGCATATTACACCAGACTCAATTTAATCACACCTGCCGAATGGGTGCTTATCCTTTTCAGTTTACACCAGTGCTCAATTGTACTATGAACTAGCTTCACTCCGTGTAAGCTTCTTGGAAAATTACTTTTACATCATTTATGCAATAGTCTGTTTGCTAATAGCATGAGAAGCTAATAGCAAGACAGGCTTGTGCTGCGGAAGCTCGTTGCCTACAAACTGCATACATTTTGTAATTTCTTCCTTATTCTTATCCACACCTCAAGCACCACACTCCCCAGACAGCTTCTCTGACTACATTGAACAGATCTGATTTTCAAGCATCTGAAATTATGTTTTAAAGAGAATATTTTAGTTACTTTATACTATGTTCTCTCATAAACACATGATATCCAGATGCAAAACATTATCCCTGTCTTTCAGGTAACAATATTTTAAAATCAGAACAATTGTGTTTGGAACTTTTCTCGGACAAGACTCTTGATATTGTTCACTGTGAGGTAAATCAAATCATGTAGCTACCAGCTCTTTTTTAAAAGAATTATTTATTTTATGAATGTACACCGTAGCTGTCTTCAGACACGCCAGAAGAGGGCACTGGATCCCATTACAGGTGGTTGTGGAAGAATATGTGGTTGCTGAAAATTGAACTCAGAACCTCTGGAAGAGCAGTCAGTTCTCTTAGCCACCAAGCCATCTCTCCAGCCTAGCTACCAGCTCTTTAAACAATTCCATAAAATTGTATTAAGACTTATCAACTACTGTATGTACTTTCCTGTATTTTAAGGTCTGAAAAGATTACATTTCTCAGTTACATAGATAGGGCTTATCAAAGTGGAATATAATTGAAACCACTCAAATTCTTTTACCATTTCTTCTGGATGAAAGCATTATTTGCATATCAGCAGTTTTGTATTGGCTACATTTACAGAATTAATACACCAAAGACCAAGCTTCATTTGTTAAAGTGCAAGACTACCTTAGTGCTCTGTATTGTGAAATTGAATTCAAAGTGTGCTTCAATCAGAAGTTTGTTCCAATCTCTAAGTCTTAAATATAACATCATCATACATTCAGCTAGGACATGTTTCTGTTTCTGCTATACAGAAAGGCATGTAACACAAACCATAGTTACTCTAGCAACTAAAGATACCATTCCATTCTCCCTATAAGGCAACATGTATAATAATATGGGGATAGTTCATAAATATAAAAAAGGGTTACAATGTCTAATATTCAATCTTAAATTCATGTAGTATCAAAATAAATTCTATAAAAATTATTTTTCCAAGTTCTTAATATAAAATAAAAATAATCCATATCAAGCAACTATTTTCTATCATTGTCTTTAAGGTTACTACCCTAATATCCAGTTGATTCCAAGAATTGAGTTAAATGAAGATTAAATTTACTATGTTCATACCTTGGCCCATTTTTATTTCATGGATTCTTCAGAAAGAGAGTTCTAACCAAAAGAAGAAATGTACTTAGGTTAGTGGGCTTGATATTTAAAACATTAATCTTTCATATTTTTATATGAAGATCACTTGCAGTCTTTGTTAAATCACTGGGTTTTAAACATCATAACAAGATTTTAAATGACTCATGAAGCACTTCATGGAAGTTAATTTTTCAAAGGCACTGCCCTTATTCTATCAGGGAATGCAGTGAGAAAACTCAGGCTTCCTCTCTACAAAATTATGCTAAAAATTATGTTTATAATTTATGAGTACTATGTTTGATTAAATGCAAATAAGATGACAAAATTTGACTGCAAGAAGTATCAAAACAAATTTCATAATTAGAATGTGGTTTGTGATATACCGTAGCGTCCAAAGTCCCTTTCAATATACAAAAATATTTGAAAATGAAATAAAATGAAATCATAAAATTGTTTTAATTTTCTTTAAGAGCACCATTTTCTTAATTTTTTTTCTCTAACAACATTATTTAATAAAAAAGAGGGATACATACACAGATTTTTAAAGGTATTTTGTCATGACACTATATGAATATATTTTTGTCAGTATTTAATTTTTTTAGAGGTTAGATAGCATGCATTGAAATCCCACTAGTTACCATAAGCATAAAGTACATGTAGGACACCATTTTCTTTACATCAAATATTTATATTGATGACACAGTTTATGCCATTATAGGGATATCAAGATTAATTTAGTTTATTTCTTACCAAAATCCAGTGTGTTAACAAGGATTGCTACACATTTTAAAGCTCATGACTGACATTTTTAAGGTTGATGTATTTCTAACACTATACAATGATTTTTTTTTTTTTTTTTGTTGAAAATCAGTTCTCTTTTGTATAACTTCATTACAATAATGAACCTTCTCATTGTGGCCAGTCCAGTACTGAAGTGATAAAACCTGGCTTCTGAATAATTTGAAAATCCATTTTGCTTCCTTTTAGGAGATTTTAGAAGTCTAAGAGACTAAGAGGTAACCAAGGTTTGAATTTGTACAATTCAGGAGCAGTACGGGTGAATGACACATTGTCCCAGCATGAGATGGTATTTAATTGGAATTTAGAAAAATGGAAGTCCAAGTAACATCCTATAAGAAAGTTAACAACTATTAAACAAGGTGTAAGCTTATAGTTTGGAGAGAAAGAGAAGGCACTGATAGAATTTCATTTTATGGTGTTTTTCTTTGAAGGATAAGATCACTGGGGAATGTTTAGAATCAGAGGACAATCAATACAATGAGACACTTTCCAAGTATAATCGATGTTGGGCCCACATCACAGAGTAACAGAAGAGGTTAGAACCTGGAAGCTTAGGTGGAAATAGTCTTACCTAGAAAACAATAGATATTTTTGCCTAGAAGGAAACAGTGGCAGTAGACTTAGTAAAGTTTATTAGGTTAGTTGGATTCTGTTCCATTTAGTTTTCCTACTGGTACATGGATGGAAACAGCAGCAAGCAGCTAATGGTACTGAATTTCATATATTAGAAAGAGACTGTTTAGCATATTAGTTCCCAATGCAAGAATAAATTCAGGGCACACATTTAGCTTTGCCATTTAAAAATCTAGAGATCAAATCTAAATACTCTAAAATTCACTTTCCTAAACTATTACATTAATTCTAATATGTGAGAATTATGCCATCATTATCAAAATGTAATTTGAGCATCCTAACAGCCAAGAAAGGAAACTGTTCACAGTTAGTACTTGATTTCTCTCAACCCTGAACTGTGGTTCCTTGTCCATTCAGGCACTCACCTAATTTCAATTTTACAGATTTGCCTGTATATCCCATTTCTCAAAAATTGTTCTCTGATAGGGTGTGTGGTGTTCTCATTCATTTTGTGGATTTAAAATTTATTCATGATATAGTTTTATTCCACAGTACAAATATACCGCATTTTAGTTAATTACTATTTGATGCACATTAGGCTTTATCCGGCATTCACCTTTGCTAACAATATTGATAAGAACATTTTAGACATGTTTATAGACTCCTATACTTGATTCCTTTAAATATATCCTTAGGAGTAAACTTAGTAAACTACTTAGGAGTAGTGTGTCACAGTAACTCTATCTAAAAGATTGTATTTTCTCTAGAATAAATTCCTAAATGACCTGAGAATCATATTCTTCACCTTAAAATACCGATTGTACAGGTATCCATCTTCAACTGCTTGTAAACTTAGTATAGAAAATTTGATGCGTGCTGCATTACAATTTTATGAAACATGAGATGGTGCAACCACGACTGGACTGTCCTGGTTAAGGATGATCATAGTTGACTCACCTCTGGCTTCAGACCCACTGGACCTATTAACAATAATGCACTTTGTTGGGTACCTTCGACTTGAAAATTGTAGTCCATATTTTGAGTTGTGCTCATGTAAGTATGCATGTGAGATTGACATAAAAATAGGGGGAGAAAGCCACACTGCAGTAGAAACATAAGTGGCAGCCAGAACCAAACAGCTTGTACACTGCTTGCACACAATGTCTAATGACAACCATGTTGAATTTCCCTTTAGCATTTCTTACTGCATTTAAATATCTTCCAATGCTGTTCTAGCCATTAGCACATGACACCTTCCCTCAAGTCTCAGTCCTTCCACTGAAAGCTAGCTTTTATGCAGCATATTCAACATATCTACCCTGTGTTATCCTTGTAGGAAGTCCCTTCACTTCAGCTTCCACAATGGCAATGGCACAAGCTCTCGTTCCTCCACATATGTCACAGCACTGATATTACTGAGTTCATTTTGTTTTAATAAGCAAACCACACAACTATCTTTCATTTTCCCAACTCCTACAAAAAGGTGACAAATGGAAAGGAGGACCCTGCCTTAATATATACAGCAACTAACAGAAAATCAGTTAAAATGAAGTACTAGAAAGAGACCCTTTGGAGAAAGGTAAACATCAACCTTGTGGCAACTTCTTTAACCTGAAATGGTGAACATCCTGAATGATTTGCAGGTGTTATAGTGGCATAAATGTTGTGGGACTAATTAAAGAAAAACTCATTGAACTTAAGACCCATTCCATTATTAGATGGTCCTCATGTCTAATACTTGGCTAGCCAAAAATCTGAGACTTGGTAGACTATGGACCAAAGAAAAACCAAATCATACTGTTTGGCTAAAGGACTGTACCAATAAAATGGCTCATAATGACATTCTGCTATATGCATAGGTCATTGTTTGCTCCACCATCTTCAAAGAGACTTATTCTGACACTAATTGGGGACAAACATGAAGATTCATAGCTAAAATGTGTGCACAGTAAGAATCCTTGGAAAACTCATGTTGTCATCAAATCCCATCGTTCAGGGCTCAGTGAACCCTGCAGAAAAGAACGTGAGAATATTTTAAGAGCCAATGAAGGGGAGAACTGTAAGGGAACAAATGTAGGCATAGCATGGTGACACATATAAGAACTCACAGAGGCCATATCCACATCGCCTACCCAGGTCTAAGTCAGGTGAAGCCCTAGTACTTAGAAAACACACACAAGTCCTCTTATCTAACCCAAGTGTTGGCAAATGAAAAGTCACTTGTCTCCAGTGTAGTCTTACTTGGTACATAAACCACACTCATTGGCAAGCCACGTGTCTAGCAGCAAATGGCCAACATAAAACTAAATCAGTGATAGGTTCGAAGAGGTTTTTTGTCTTTGTTTTGCTTTTTTTTTTTTTTTTTTGTCATAATGTTTGTCTAGTGTTTTTTTTTTCCATCTTCCCCATCTACATATATATTATGTTTTTTTTTTTTTTTTGTTTTGTGTATTTATGGGATTTCTGGATATGTTTTTGTATCTCTATGCATTTTGTTTTTTCTATTTTATTCTTTCTTTTGTTTGCTTGTTTTGTAATATTTTAATTATTATTTTTTCAGTTGTCTGCTTCTCATGAGAGAAAAAATGAGTGTGGATTTGGGTGGATTGAGAGGATCTGGTAGGAGTAGGAGGAAGTAGGTCCAAATAAAATGTATCTAATTTTTATTCTTAAAAACGGGAAATTTAAGGTCAAATTAAATAGAAAGAAATGAGTCATCTGCAGAACATGAAAAAGCAATAAGATTACTGATTGAATTTCCTCTTTTTTTTTTTTTTTTACAAACTAACCCATTTTTTCATTTGTACTTATAGAAGAATCTGTAGTCACTTTAGAGTTGAAATGATCTCCACTGATAAAATAAGTATCAATAGCTATTCTAATCTGGGGCTCCTTGTTAGGTAATGAGAGAAGGTCTCCAGGTTGAGTAGGGCTATTGTTGGGCTTGACAGTTCCTGAGGAACTCAGGAAGAAGGTAGCATAGTGCAGGAATAAGTGTTTATGTTCTC
Organism: Micromys minutus; assembly: GCF_963924665.1. Lineage (NCBI taxonomy): Eukaryota > Metazoa > Chordata > Mammalia > Rodentia > Muridae > Micromys > Micromys minutus. Next base: position 39,110,515 of record NC_137979.1, on the reverse strand, counting down.
ACTACCAGAGCATTTCTATGAGTGTATTCCCTTTCAGAATAGAATAGATCCCCTCAAGTTTCATTCCTCTTAAAAGCCATGTTAGTGAAGTGTCTTAGAAGAAGAAGCATTGCAAAGTTTCAACAAAGTAATCACATATGACATGTGTGAAAAGGGGAAAAACACTTTTTGGACAATGTAGAAATAGACACATTATTCATATTTAATGTTGAATGACAGAGATATTCAGATATTTTTTCTGCTAATCCATGTGTGATATGAATTATGAAGCTTACCCATAGGATTTGTAACTCTAGAGTACAACATTCTTTCTTCAATTAGAAACTGTACTGAAAGAAAAATATTAAGAACTTTTAGAATGAGCTGATAATCATTGGTTTCTATTTATATGAATTAATTTTAGAAATCATTCGTTTAATGGAAGTATATTTTATGAATTCTTCAGTATATTCTAATAAGAAATACCTTCCCCTCACAGATTTTGCAGTTAAAAATAAATATAAATACAGCACAAGGTTTGAGAACATGGGCTAGAGAGAAGGCCCAGTAGTTCAGAAACTCTGCTATTCTTAGTGGTGACCTTAGTTTTCTTTCCAGCACCAATATCTTGCGGCATTTGGGTTCCTGTAACTCCAGTTACAGGAGAGGTAACACCCTCTTTAGCATCCACAGGCATCCAGCCACAGATGTTCACACACCATGAATAAAATTTAAAGAATTACTTAGCAAGAGTTTAGGACACCTAAAAATACTGTTAATACAGTTAAACTCTGATTCTATAAAAACAGGTAGTTATAGAATCCTTTATAGTTGTCATTTGGATAAGTTAGAAGTCAGTAATAACCATCTGATGAAGATACTTGTATCTGTTGACAATTTCAATTATCAATTGTCATGATACAATATATCTTCTTAAACTTATTGGTTATCAATTCAAATATTCTATTGTCCCACCTACTTATTTATTTTAGGATCTGAGTTAATACCTTTATCTCTTTCACAAATAGAAATTTCTAATATCTTAATCTATACCGTCAACTAGTTTTTTTTTTTTTTTTTTTTTTTTGATCTTTAGTTTCATCATAGTCAACTGGGGACAGAAAAATTTTATCGCAGCCCCACCTTCTGCTCACTAAAATTTTGGGTAAGAAGTTTAATCCTAAATAAATTTTGTGTTATAATTTTATAACTAATAATACCCATATCCAAATTAAGAACTTGGCAACTTCATTGCTTTACAGAGAAGGGTGAGGTAGGAATAGAAGGAAATGTGAAACAAATTTGGAGGGAAAGGAAGAAGAAAACATGAACAGAATGTAATATGTGAGAAAAATATTTTTATAAATGGAAAAGAAATAAAATCCTATGCAAATAGTGGACATTTCACAAAGCATCAGAGTCCTTTAAGCCAGCAGCTTTCAACCTAGGCAAAAACAAAATAAAACAAAACACAAAAACCTCAAGTCTCTTGTGAAAATTTGGTACAATTTCAAAGATTAATATTGATTGACAATTTAAGAATAACTATGGGAAGCAACCTTTGAGCATGTCTGCAAAACATTTTTATATAGTTTGGTTTATTTGTGTGGGAAGAACCAACCTAAATGTGGATAACTCAATTTTACAAAGAGAGTGTGTTTGTTTATAGCTAGCCCAGGCAGTAGCACTTTTGGAGATGTGGCCTTGTTGAAATAGGTGTGTGTCACTGAGCATGGGCTTTAAGACTCTTATCCTAGCTCCCTGGAAGCTTGTCTTCTCTTGTAAGAACAAGATATAGAACTCTCAGATCCCCCTATACCATACCTGCCTGGATGCTACCATGCCCCTGTCTTGATGATAATCGACTAAACCTCTGAACTTGTAAGCCAACCTCAATTAAATGTTCTTATAGAAATGACCTTGGTAATGGTGTCTGTTTTCAGCAGTAAATACCTGAGAAAAATTTTGGTACTGGGTACTGGATGTTGGTCTAATATATCTGACCATGTTTTTGTTTGGAAGAATGTGGGCGTTGGGACTTTGGATTTGGAAAGCAGTAGAATGCTTTTAGAGTGGACAAATTCATACCAGGCTTTTCTGCAACTTCCTTTGTCAATGCAACTAATATAAACCTCTTTATCTTAGCATTGGGTAGATTCTTCAGACAAGGGCAAAAAGGAGCTACATTCTTCATCAAAGAAGCAGAACAATCTCTTAGCCACATATTAAAATTCCTTTCCTTTGGAACCTCTTTAGAGCCAGGCTTTTACAGTTCAAATCACCATCAGCAACAATGTCTTTCACATTCCTACTAGGGTAGCTCATTAAACCTCTCTTAAAGCATTCCACTACTTTCCAAATCCACAGTCCCCAAATCTATGTTCTTCCAAACAAAATCATGGTCAGACATATCACAATAATACTCCAGACCTGAGTACCTTCTGTCTTAATGTTTTACTGCTGTCAATAGACACCATGACCAAGACAACTCTTATAAGGATAACATTTAATGGAGGGTGGCTTACAGGTTCAGAAATTCATTCAATTATCATAAAAGCAGGTATTAGGAAACATCCAGACAAGCATTGTACAGGGAGAACTGAGAGTTTTATATCTTCATCTGAAGAGTACTGGAAGACTGGCTTCCAGGAAGCTAGGACAAGTTTATCAAACCCATGCTCAAAGTAACTCACCTATTCCAACAAGACCACAGCTACTTCAACAAGGCCACACCTTCAAGTAGTGTCACTTCCTGGGCTAAGCATAAAGAAACCATCACAGGGTATCCTAGACAAAAGTCAGAAAAGGAAAAATTAAGAGCTGAATATCAGTCCCAATCATTCATTCCTTCATGACTGTGAATAGATGCAATATGAGTTGCCTCAAGTTCCTGCTGCTCATTTGCTTTATATTTATTTATTTATATTCAGTTTATATCTAAATCACAGACTTCATCCTCTCCTCCCCATGCCACCCTTCTAAATCTCTCCACTGGTTACCCAATCCCCTTATCCTCAGAGCATCATGGAAGTAGAGCTCCCTCCAACCCAGGTACCCCCTACACTGGGACTTCTAATTCTAGCAGGTATTGGCTGAACCTATTCCACTGAGGCCCATCTAGGCAGTCCAATCAGAAGGAAACAGATCCAATGGCAGAGGACCATATAGCCACTTGTTAGGGGACCTACATTAATTGTAAGCTGAACATTTGTTACACATATGTAGGAAGCCTAAGTCCAGCACTTGAATGTTCCCTGGTTGCTCAGTGTATCCCCCACTCATCCATAAGGCTTCCTAAGCTCTGCCTAATGTTTATCTGTGGGTCTCTGCACCTGCTTCCATCTGCTACTGGATGAAGCCTCTTGGGAGACAGTTGTGTTAGGTTCCTGTTTACAACCGCAGCAGAGTATCATAAATATTGTCAGGAAAAATAATAAAATGGAACTCTAGAGGGGAGATGTATCAGGAAAGAAGTTGAAGTGGGAGAGACAGCACCTGTAGTTGCTGTGTGACCTTTCCCAAATTCAAGTTGAATGTGAGACTTTAGAGAGATCCCACTATTGTTTACCCTCACTGACCAGTCAAAGAAAGCACAAAGATTTCCCAGCTAGACCATCTTTATTCTGAGGATAAATGGTGTTGTTAAGAAGAATGGGAAACGGTGAGGGGAAGATAAGGCTAAACCCAGATGCTTCTTCTAGTCATTTTCATTTTAATCAAACAAATTACTGTGGACCCATGAGGGCATGTCAGTTCACAGTATCAGTGTAGGGAACACTTGGTGAAGAAAACTACATAGATTGATGGATTTTTTTTTTTTTTTTTGCAGATAAAAACATGCTTATCTTCTTTGTCACACCATACAATGGATATCTTTATAGGAGTTAAGCTAATATTGTATAGAGCATGTCCTTGGTGCTATTAGAGCCAGAGTATACGGATGAGAAATTAAGATACCACCCCATACATCACTGTATAGGAGAGACTCATCTTCTAAGGCTCTGAAAGCAGCCATGGTGACCATCCACCTTGAGAGATGGTGGCATTTCCTCTAGTCTTTCTGAGTTGTGTTGAGGAGCTGGTCACACTTGTATACCCAATCATGGATACGGAGGTGTGAGTACAGCTTCAAGGATAAGTCCTCACCTTCCATCTTCTTTCCGATAGGGCTTCTTATTTGCCTCTGAGTTCTGCAGACTCCAGTTCAGGTTGACACAGCAAACATTTCACCCACAGCGCCTTCTATCTATCCAGTGCCTTTTGTGGTCAGTCATCTTAAACCATTTTGGCTACAGTGCTGATTTCTTCTCATGTACATTCATCATTGTAATGCATTACAAGATAATAAAAATTTTCTATCATTTATTCTGATTGGCTTTGAAAATCTAAAGGAGTTTTAAAGAGACCTTAATATTTGTGTTTGGGTGGATAATGGTATAAAGATGTATAATGTACATTTGTGTGTGGAGGGGTGTGTTTGTAAGTTTGTGTGTGTGTGTGTGTGTGTGTGTGAGAGAGAGAGAGAGAGAGAGAGAGAGAGAGAGAGAGAGAGCATACATGTTAGTTCTTGTGAATGTGAGTGTGTGCATGATATAAAATGTGTATAGTTGGAGGACTTTCACTAGTTTTTGGTCCTCATCTTCCATTTTGAAGAGACAAGGTCTCTTGTTCTCACTGCATATTCCCGTGAAAAATGTGTCACTTTGGAAGAACCATGAAAACCAGCTGTAGCAGTCTATATTGAGCTGAGTAAAAATCTTTTATAAGTAAAAGAGAAAACAGCATTATTACATGGGTAACGTAAAAATCACGTTTTTCCATCAAGGCTACAACTTTTTCTATCTTAACCTCTTCATGCTATTTCTATTTAGCTTGAATAAGGTGTATTGTAAAATATAATACTTCTGTTGTGATAAATGAAACTACTGTACAAATATCTGAAAGTACACTTATTGCCTAATTCTTCCTACAGTGTTTAGCCCAGTGCCACTTTTTACATCTTCACAACTCTTGCCCCAAAGTAAGACTTGTCATTTTTTAATCTTATTTTCTCCCCATAGCAACTAAAACATTTCAACTACAAATACTTTCTATGTTTTGATTATTAGCATTACACATGACTATATTCTTACTTTAGGAGAAGATGCCCAATGATAATGGGTAATTAAATCAATAAGAAACATTAAAATATGTACAATACTGATGTATTTTCCATTCAAAGCTATACAAACAATAGTAAAATGAATAGATATGAACAGAAGGTCTGAAGCACTGTTGTTTTATTGTATCAGAGATTCAGATTATAGAACATAGACAGGAGCGGAGAAAGACCAATATATTTACCTAATGGTATCCATGGTGCTATTTGATGTATTCTGTTCTATATTTTCCTTCTGTGGAATGTGCTTGTCTCCCATTAGTGCTTCATGAATTAACCATAACTGCCACCAATGTAATTAAAATATTGATTGTCAAGAGGAACTGAAGATTCAGCATTAATTAATTCAGGAAAAACTATTGAGCTCTATTACATGCCACAGACTCCAAGAAAATTATAAACACAAACACACACTACACACACACACACACACACACACACACACACATATCTCTCTCTCTCTCTCTCTCTCTCTCTCTCTCTCTCTATATATATATATATATATATATATATATATATATATATATATAAAACTTAAGTAATTATTTTGGTACACTAAGTTATAGGTAGATTTGAATTATGAAATAAAGATCATAACTCACCAGATACATTCTATTTTATGACTAACACTAACTCTAAGATTTACTGACTAGCAATAGTATTTAGCGAAGACTGAGACTTTGTTAAATCAGCATCTCTCTCTCTCTCTCTCTCTCTCTCTCTCTCTCTCTCTCTCTCTCTTTCTCATAGATCATTTATTTTTTCTTTTCTATTAGATATTTTATATATTTACATTTCAAATATTATCTCTTCTCCAGGTTTCCCCATGAGACATATTCCTCTCCCTTAATTCCCTTTCCCACTTCTATGGGTATGCTCCTCCCCAACCACTCAGTCCCAACTCATTGTCCTTGCATTCCCCTACACTGGCAAATCAAGTCTTCACATGACCAAGGGTTATTGTTTCTATTGATGATAGACAGTGCTATCTTCTGATACATTTGAGACTGGAGCCATGGGTCTCTCCATGTCTCCTTTTTGGTTGGTGGTTTAGTCTCTGGGAGCACTGGGGGTTCTTGTTGGTTGATAATTTTTTTTCTTCCTATGAGGTTACAAACTTTTCAGCTCCTTAAGTCCTTTCTCTAACTCCTCCATTGGGATTTCTGTTCTCAGCTCCTTAAGTTTTTTCTCTAACTCTTCCATTTGGGTTTCTGTTCTCAGTCCGATATTTAGCTGCAAGCATCCTCATTTGTATCAGTAATGCTCTGGCAGAGCCTCTAAGGAGATAGCTATATCAGGCTTCTCTCAGCAAGAAATTTTTGACATCAGCAATAATGTCTGAGTTTAGCAGCTGTATATGAGATGGATCTCCAGGTGGGGCAGTCTCTGGATGGCCATTCCTTCAGTTGTGTTCCACTCTTTGTTACTGTATTTCCTTTACCAGGAGCAATTCTAGGTTAAAATTTTGAAAAGGGTTCTTGGGCTTTATCCCAAAAGTAGGGTCTTTGCCTAATATCTGGATAAGATTGCTATAAGTTCATCATCTGTTTTATTGAGCTTTTCAGTTAATTTCATCTCTGTTGGGTCTTAGAAGCCTCTTGATTCCCTGGTATATGAGATTTGCTGGTGGCTACACCCATGTACCCATCCCCCAATGCTACGTGCCTCTGTTCAAATTCCTAATCCTCTGTATATTATCTCCATCTCCTCTAATACCTGATCCTGTCTCCTTGTAAATGAATATTAGATGTTGTGCAAATCATGATCAAGCTATAATCCACATGCCCAGCAAGGTTACATAAAGAGAATGGCTCTATTAACATAGATGGAGAAACCAAGATATTTCATAACCAAACCAAATTTACACAATATCTATCAACATATTCATCCCTACAAAAGGGTAATAGATGAAAAACTCCAACACAAGGAGGGAAACCATACTGTAAAAAAAGCAAGAAAGTAATCTTCGTTCAACCAACCCAAAAGAAGACAGCCAGACAAACATAATTCTACTTCTAACAACAAAAATAACAGGAAAATCATTGGTCCCTAATATCTCTCAACAACAATGGACTCAATTCCTCAATAAAAAGACATAGACTTCCAGAATGGATACTTAAGGAGGACCCAACTTTTTGCTGCATACAAGAAACACATCGTAGTGACAAAGACAAACACTGCTCCAGAATAAAAGTCTGGAAAACAATTTTCCAAGCAAATTGTCCCAAGAAACTATCTGGAGTAACCATGCTAATATCGAATAAAATCAACTTTCAATCAAATATTACCAATAAAGGAGAGGGAAGGATATATCAAACTCCTTATTGGAAAACTCCATCAAGATGAAATCTAAATTTGGAAATCTATGCTCCAAATGTAAGGGCATCTACATTAATAAAAAAAACTCTTACTAAACTCAAATTATACATTATACTTCACACAATAATAGTGAGAGATTTCAACACTGCACTCTCATTATTTAACAAATCATGGTAACAGAAAATAAAAACACAGTGAAACCAACAGAAGTTATGAACGAAATGGATTTAACAAATGTCTGTAGAACAATTACGCTAAAAGAATATACCTTCTTCTCAGCTCATAATGATACCTTCTCCAAAACTGAACATATAATCAGTCATAAAACAGGCCTCAAGTGATACAAGAAAATTTAAATAATTAATAATTGCATGCATCCTATCAGATCCCCATGGACTAAGACTGGTCTTAAATAACAACAAAAATGACAGAGAAACAACATAAACATAGAAGCTGAACAAAACTCTACTTAAAGATAACTTGGCCAAGGAAGAAATAAAGAAAGAAATTAAGCACAATTAGAATTTAATGAAAATGACTGCACATCATGCCCAAACTTATAGAACAGAATAAAAGCAGTGCAAAAAGAGAAATTCATAGCACTGAGTGCATTCAAAAAGAAAGTGGAGAGAGAACACACTAACAGCTTAATAGCACATCAAAAATCTCTAGAACAAAATGAAGCAAATACACCTAACAGGAGCAGAATGCCAGAAATAATCAAACTCAGAGCTGAAATCAACCAAGTATAAATAAAAAGCACTATACAAAGAATCAGCAAAACCAGGAGTTGGTTCTTTGAGAAAATCAACAAGATAAATAAACCCTGAGCCAGACTAAGTAAAGAGCACATATACTCTTCAAATTAACAAAATAAAAAATGAAAAGGGAAACATAACAACAAAAACTGAGGAAATTCAAAAATTCAACAGATCCTACTACAAAAGCCTATATTCAACAAAACTGGCAAAACTGGATGAAATGAACAAATTTCTAGACAGATACTAAATACCAAATTTTACTAGGGATCAGAAAAATCACCTAAACATTAACATAACCACTAAAAAAATGGAACCAGTCATCAAAAGTCTTCCAACCAAAAAATATACAGGACAAATTGTGTTTCATACAGAATTCAGATATTCATAAAAGACCTAATACCAATACCCTCTAAACTATTCCCCAAAATAGAAAGAGAAGAAATACTACCCAATTACTTCCATGAAGATAATAATGGTTTTAGCTAAACCACACAAAGACCCAACTAAGAAATAAAACTTCAAACCAAATTGATGCAAAAATACTCAATAAAAGACTAGCAAGCCAAATTTAAGAACACATCAAAAAGATATTTCTTCAAGATCAAGTAGCCTTCATCCCAGGGATGCCGGGATGGTTCTATATATGAAAATCCATCAACATCATTCACTATATAAACAAATTTAAAGAAAAAAAGCACATGATCTTCACATTAGATGCTTAGAAAGCATTTGACAAAATTCAACATCCCTTTATGTTACAAGTCTTGAAAATAGCAGGAATTCAAGGTTCATACCTAAACATAGTAAAAGCAATATACACCAAATCTGTAGCCAACATCAAACTAAAGGAGAGAAACTTGAGGCAATCCCACTAAATTAGGGATTGCCAAATCTCCCCCTACCTATTCAATATAGTACTGGAAGTCCTGGCCAGAGCAATTAGACAACAAATACAGGTCAAAAGGATACAATTTGGAAAGGAAGTAGTCAAAATATTACTATTTGCAGATGATATGATAGTATACTTAAGTGGCACCAAAAGTTTCAAAAGGGAACTCCTAAACCTGACAAATATCTACAGCAAAGTGGTTAGAACTAAAATTAACTCCAACAACTCAGTAGCCTTCCTCTACTCAATGGATAAACATGCTGAGAAAGAAGTCAGAAAAATTACATACTTCACAATAGTCATAAATAGAAGAGAAGGTGGGGAAGAGAATTAAACACATAGGCACTGGGGAAAATTTTCTGAACAGAAGCCAATGGTTTATGCTCTAATATCAAGAATGTACAAATGGGACCTCATAAAATTGGAAAGCTTCTGTAAGACAAAGGAAATTGTCATTAGGTCAAAACAGCAGCCAACAGATTGGAAAAATATCTTTGCTAATCTTACATAAGATAGTGTGATAATATCTAACATATACAAAGAAATTAGATGTTAGACTTTATAGAATCAAATAATCCATTTCAAAAAGGGGGTATAGAACTAAATAAAAAATTCTCAACTGAGGAATATCACATGGCTGAGAAAACTTAAAATAATGTTCAACATCCTTAGTCATCAATGAAATGCAAAAAAAAAAAAAAAAAAAAAAAAAAAAAAAAAAAAAACAAAAACAAAAAACCAAAAACTTGAGCTTTCGCCCTACACTGGTCAAAATGGCTAAGATAAAAACTCAGGTGACAGCAACAAATGCTGAGGAGGATGTGTAGAAAGCAGCACCCTCCTACATTGTTGGTCCAACTGCTCTGGAAATGAGTCTGCAAGTTCTTCAGAATATTTTGACATAGTACTACCTGTGGACCCAGCTATACCACTCCTGGGCATATACCTAAAAGATGCTCTAACATATAACAAGAACACATGCTCTACTATGTTTATAGCAGCCTAATTTATAATTGCCAGAAACTGGAAGAATCCAGATTTTTTCAACAGAGAAATGGATACAGAAAATGTGGTACATTTACACAATGGAATACTACTTAACTATTAAAAACATGAGTTCATAAAATTCTTAGGCAAATAGATGGTTCAAGAAGATATCATTCTTAGTGAAATAACCCAATCACAATAAAACACCCAAGGTATGCACTCACTGTTACATGAATATTAGCCCAAAAGCTCAGAATACCCATGTACAATTCATAGACCACATGAAGCTCAAGGAGAAGAATGACCAAAGTGCACATGCTTCTGACTTTCTTATTTTCAGGAGGAAATATACAGACATAATTTGGAGTAAAAACTGAAGAAAAGGTCATCCAGAGACTGCCCTGCCTGGAGATCCCGCTCATATATAGCCACAAACCCACACAATATTGTTGATGGCAAGAAGCACATGCTGACAGGAGCCTGATACAGCTGTCTTTTGTGAGGCTTTGCCAGAGTATGACAAATACAGAGGCAGATGCTTGCAGCCAACCATAGAACTGAGACTGGGCTCCTTTATGGAAGAGTTACAGAAAGAATTGAAGGAGTCAAAAGGTTTTGCAACCCCATAAGAACAACAATGCCAACCAACCAGAGCTCCCAGGAATTAAACCACTATCCAAAGAGTATACATGAATCGATTAATGGCTCCAGATGCACATGTTGCAGAGGCTGGCCTTGTTGGGAGGAGAAGCTTTTGATTCAGGCCAAGGCTCCAGTGTAGGGAAAATGTCAGGGTCAGGAGGCAGGAGGGAGTGGGTAGGTGACCAGCATCCTAGAATCAAGGAAAGGTGGGGGAGGAAATAAAAAATATAAAGGGGAATCTGGAAAAGGGGATAATATTTGAAATGTAAATAAAATATATTCAATAATAAATAAATAAGTATCCTAGGAATAAAAATAAGACAGTGACTAGAAAATTACATTCATGAAATCAACAAAATAACAGAATTAATTAAAAGCTAGAGCAAATTTTGTGCAATTATAAGAATATTTGAAATGAAGCAATGTCTGAATAAACCTAAAAGAAAGAAAGGAAGGAAGGAAGGAAGGAAGGAAGGAAGGAAGGAAGAAAGAAAGAAAGAAAGAAAGAAAGAAAGAAAGAGAAAGAAAATAAGAAAGACAGAAAGAGAAAACTGTTTCTCCCTTTGTGCCTCAGCCATAGCATAAAACATTAATCCAGGAGATTTTTGTTTACTGTAAACAAGTTTCTGTGGTATGGCTCAGTTTTAGTACATACCTTTAACCTTAGAACTTTCTGTAAACAAGAGCTAAATAAAATCTACATTAGATCAAGAGGCAGAGCAAGCAACCAGTTAACAGTGAGTGAACATGAGAAAACCAAGGAAAGAGAAAGGAGGATCTTTGAGTTGAAGGGTATTTAGGACAGCATGGGTAAAGAGATGAGCTTTATTCCTCTCTGAGGTAGGTGGAGTGTGGATTTCAGCTGGGTGCTTCTCTGAGTCTGCAGGCTTTCATCTGAGTCTTTATTTGGTAAATATGATGCTTGTGACTTTGCTTTTGAAACAAGTTATCAGTTTATCCTTTTCAAACTGAACTTGACTACAAAGTGAGTGACACAATATAAAGATAAGACATAAAAATAAACAAATGGAACCTCATAAATTTGAGAAGCTTCTAAACAGGAAAGGACACTACCATTTGGTATCATTTGGACAAATTTGCATCCTATAAAATGGGAATTTTTTTTTTACCAACTACAAATTTGATAAATGACTAATACTCAAAAAAAAAAAAAGAACATAAACTAAGTAAATCACCAATCTGATTAAAAGTGGGGTATGTATCTAATTTTTAAGAGCAGAAAATCAAATGCCATAGAACATCCACAGACATCTGGAAAATAAAAATCAAAACTACTTTAAGATTTTAACTTGTACTTGACAGGATGTCTAAGTAGATCAAAGCAAGTGACAGCTTATGCTGGCGAGGATGTGGATTAAGAGAAACACTTAACCATTGCTGATGTGAGTGCAAACATGTACAACCACTTTAGAAATCAGTATAGCTGTCCATTAGGAAGATGAAAATAAATCAACCTGAAAATCTAGAGCATGTATGTATGTGTGTGTATGTATGTATGTATGTATGTATGTATGTATATATGTATGTATTTATGTATGTATGTATGTATGTATGTATGTATGCATGGCACCATATCCTTCTACAAGGACACTTGCTCAATCATGTTCATTGCTATTCTGTTAATAGTAGGCAGAAATTTGAAACAACCTTAATGTCCCTCAACAGAAAATGGATAAAGAAAATGTGGTTCATTTACATAATACAGCCTTTTTTTCAGCCATTAAAGAAAAATTAACAGTGTGAAATTTGCAGGAAAATGAAGAAACTAAAAAATTAAAAATTCTGAATGAGAAAATCCATACTTAAAAGGACAGATATGTAGTTTTCATGTATATGTGGTTATTGGTTGTTCAATTGATGATAACCAAGCTACAATTTGTAGAACCACAGAGGTTAGCTGTAGACTAGGGGACTACAGGAGACAGGTAGATCTTATTGGAAAGGAAAGTGGAGTAGGTAATTATGAATGAATTGAGAAACTAGAATGGAATGGTCAAGTGGTGATTGAGATGGAAAGAAGTAGTGTGGGTGGGAACACAAGGAAAGGCAGCTACAGTTAATGAGAATTTTGAGGTGTACATTTACACAATGGAGTACAACTCATCCCTTAAATAAAAGAAAAATTGCACCATGAAATTTGCAGGTAAATCAATGGAATAGAAAAAAAAAAAAAAAAACATTATTTTGAGTGAGAAATCTCCTCAGACCCAGAAAGACAAATGTGAAGTGTATTGTTTCTATGTGGATATTTGCTGCCAAGTCACATTATGGTTATCATGCAAAATATTTTAAATATGTTAACAAGCACTCTGCTTCTACCAACACATTGGCCAAGAATGTTCTCAGGAGGCATCTGAAGCCTTTAGTAGAGATTTCTACACTTTGCTGTGGCCCACCTATCTGATGTTCTGATTTATGTGTTTGAGGAGTCTTGACTTGTGAGGTTTTGCTCTGGTACTATAAAAGTTTCCTGAAGCTGCAATCATGTTGGATCCAGGTATTTGATAGAATGTAAATTTGTGTTTCTGAACCATGGTCACCCAGAGTGGACACTGGAAAAAAAGAAAGTCAACTATCTTACAACCTATTCCTATTATCAAGAAAGTTCCTATTTCTCTTGACTGTGACTGTGTGTCAATTGCAGGAATTTTCCCTTCAATCTGTTATCTTCACAGAATAAGTTATTTTCTCACCTGTGTACATAGTTTATGCCTAAATCCTTCTTAGGAGGGGGGACAAAATACTCATAGGAGGAGATACAGAGACAAAGTGGAATAAGAGACTAAAGAAAAGGCCATCTAGAGACCGTCCCACCTGGCGATCCATCCCATATACAGACACCAAACCGAGAAGCTATTGGGAATACCAAGAAGTGCTTAGTAACAGGAGTCCAATATAGCTGTCTGCAGTGAGGCTCTGCCAGAGTCTGACAAATTTAGGGATGTATGCTTGCAGCCAACCATTGGACCGAATATGGTGTACTCAACAGAAGAGTTAAAGAAAGGACAGAAGGAGCTGAAGGGTTTGCAACTCATAGAAAGAACAACAATATCCACCAACCAGAGCCCATCTCTCAAAACTAACCCTCCCCCAGGGACTAACCACCAATCAAAAAGTACACATGGAAGGACCCATGGCTCCAGCTGCATATGAGGTAGAGGATGGTCTTGTTGGATATCAGTGGCAGGAGAGGCCCTTGGTCCTGTAAAGTCTTGCTGCTCCAATGTAGAGAAATGCAAGGACAAGGTGGTAGGAGGGAGTGGTGGATGGGGGAGCACCCTCACAGGAACAAGGGGAGGGAGATGTGACAGAGTTCTCCAGAGAGAAAACCTAGAAAAGGAATAACATTTGAAATGTAAACAAAAAATACAATAAAAGAAAAAAAATTCCACAAAAGTGAGAATTTATTGAGAACATATAACATGACAGGTCCAGTGATAATCTTTGTAATAATATAATGCACTTGACAATTTTCTTAAACTTGCCTTTCACATGGACTTTTATGTAACTTGTCAGTATCAAACACCCCAACTCTAGGACCCACATCAGTAAACATGAACTAAAGCTGGAAATTTGCCGCCAGTCACTATCTCAGCCACTGCTACTATTACCAAGTACCTTGGTACTTAGGCTAGGAGAAGCCAAATTATCTCAAGGGTCTTTTACCCTGGAATTATCTAGAGGTAGTATAATACACTGTATATACAATATAAAAGTCAAACCCAGGGAACCTTGGTAACACAAAAGCTCAACCCACAGATTAAAAATTCTAACATATAAATATTATTGAGTTATAAAATAATACAATATGCCATTTGAGCTCAAAGGTACTGAATCCTGATATTAAAGTAAAACTGTTAGCTGAGTCAAATGCTGTATGTATGAACAGCAGCCATATTTTTGCTGCAGGTGGTCAGGAAGTGGGAGCTTATATGGAAAACATATACATATATCTATATCTACATCTACATAGAGCTAGAGCTAGAAATAGATGTGTGGGGGGGGGAGGTACGGGTAGATGCCCCTTATTTAGCACTACTTAATGGCTGACCATTTCTGGTTACATAATCTATCAGATGATTGGCCCCCAGAGAAGAGTAATTATCATTTTACTAGGAACTATTCATCACCTATAGCTCTTCATCTATCATGGAGAATTTTTCCATCCACATTGGTATGTCAACTGAGGTTATCACCGTGGAGTTCTTGTTTTGGTAACTATATTATTGCAATGTGCGAGTGGCTAGTTTTACACTATGAGGAATAAATGTCCCCCTAGTATAAGGGCCTTAATTTTAATTAGATAGCTATTGTTTGTCACCATGATATAATAAGAAATGCTATTGTACCACTGTGGTTTTATTCTTAACATGGAACAGAATTTGAAATGTTGTTTGTTTAAGATTGACTCTCTTTAGCATTAGTTTTTCTTTTTTCTCTCACTCTTGTACGAGCTTATTAAGACAGTATCTGCATGTTTAGTACTGTTTAACTCCATTGTATATGTGAGTGGTTTTAACTGCTCATTTTATATGATAATTTAACACCTGAAGCCAGCAAACTACTGAATTCTAATTGTTAAAGTATTGCTGTCTCAAATGTAGATGACCTTTGACTCTCCATGTTTTATTTTGCAGAGTCAAATATTATATGTTATTTAATATATACTTAACACCATGGCACAATGACTGAGCCCCTGTGTGTGTGTTTGTGTGTGTGTGTGTGTGTGTGTGTGTGTGTGTGTGCATGTTTGTGTGTGTACTAACAAAGGCCTTTGAGTATTGCCAAGGTCATGGGGGGGGTTGGTGTTTGTGTGTGTTCAATACTATCTGCTTATAATTTTTAACTTGAGGCTGTTCCTGTGGATATGGTGCTATGATACAATTATACATTATCACTCATGTGATTTCTCAAAGCTGTATTCGGCACCTGTGTTACTGTAGACATAGCTCTGTCAGTGTTTGATGCAAGCTACAGAAGCATTGGCATCCAAAATTAGCCCTGGCTATGTTCACAGGATGTTGGGGCTTCTGACAGTGACAGCATCAGAATGGAAATGAAGCAAAAACAGGACTGGCAGTAAAGGGAAGAAACAGAACCCCAAAAGCATAATTGAAATACTCAGATTAACTCATTTAAAGCATCTCATCTCAAAGCAGATTTTTTTCTACCATAAAGAAAGATTTTTTAATTTTATTTTTATTGGATATTTTCTGTATTTAAACTTCATATGTAATCCCCTTCTCCCCATCTCCTATCCCCCTCCCCTTGCTTCCATGAAGGTTATCCCACTCTCAACCCCCCACTGTCATCTCAGACCCTTGGCATTTTCCTACACTTGGAAAAGGAGCCTTCACTGAACCAAAGGCCTCTCCTACCATTGATGCCAGACAATGTTATCCTCTGCTTCATATGTGATTAGAGCCATGGGTCTCTTCATGTGTGCTCACTGGTTGATATTTTAGTCCCTGGGAACTCTGGGGTGTTTGTTTGGTTGATGTTGTTCTTCCCATGAGGTTGCAATATATAACACTATAGTTGGGGGTTTTCAGAGTATAGTCTGTATTCACTCTACTGTTTGTAAGATATGGGACTGCAGAGTTGAGACATGCCTAGTAATTCAAATTGTTTCTCAGCCATTCATGAAACCAAGCCATTTTGCTGAAAATAAATTCACCAAATCAAATTACTGAAATTCACGTTGCTACATGGTAACTCTGCTAGACCCCATGTTACTGATAAACAGTTTGCTAAAATGAGTGACTTAACAAATTGATAACATTTCGTAATTTTAATTTTAGCAAATAAACGGAGTAATTTAAGTGCTTTAATAAGAACAACATAAGAGCTCAATAAGATATCAGATTCACATTGCTGCTAATAATATGTTATTTCATAAACACTGCATTTTAAAGTAAAACAAAAATTTTAACTATGTTTACTCTTTGAACATGCAAATTTAGGTTTTGTAAGGAAAGTGTGAATGCACATGAGATATTTTCAAATTGGGACAATTTACCAAAATGAACAAAATTTTTGGTTCTGGCAACATAGTGCGGTGATTCTAGCTCATCCATTATTTAGATTTTTTTTGCTATGGATTATTACATAAAGTGATTGCTCTAGTCACTCCGCTCAATTTATTTCTATTCATAGAGTCAATTTTAGTTGTACCTATATACCATCTAGGTCAGCCTCTCTCGGGCACTTTGAACCTTTGCTTCGAGTCTTTCTCCTAATAGTCAACAACTCAAGAGATAGCAATGTGTGCTGTAAGGAACCAGTTCTTAACATTTCATAGCAAGTACGATTCTTCTAGCTATGGCAGTTAACATCTAGAAGCTATAGGATGTTAAGTTTTGTACATTACAAATTGAATCATGTCAACTAAAGTATATTATTTAGGAAAATTATCTGGAATTTTTAAGCTAAGTTTATAATTATCACTAATAAGAAAATATGTGTATATGTATACTAGATGCATATATATGCTTTTATATACAAGCTATTCTGTATTACTCATAATTGATCTGACCAACAAATTATTTTTCAGTATTTTTGAGAATAAGTACATTTGTCAAACTTCAAAAATTAACTGATTTACCACCAAAAATGGCATTTGCTGACAGATGTTTCTCAGCATTTTAAAACATGTTTCTCTTACAGAGCTCCAAGTTCAATTCCCAACATCTTGTGCTGGCTTGGCCAGTCACAGAAACCAGGTGACTAGTAAATTAACAAAAAGAGTGTTCAGAAAGAAGATTTATGGGTAACTCAATGCAAGCAACGTATAAGAGGTAACTCAATGCAAGCAACGTATAAGAGAATATGTCAGGAATGGGGAAATTATAAGCATTTTGTTCCTTGGTAGAAAAAAATCAGACATAGTATCACAAGGGGATCTGGATATTGTAAAACCCAATTAGAGGTTGGGTTTCTACCTGATCTCTCTCCTCTGTCTCTGTCTCTGTCTCTGTTTCTGTTTCTGTCTCTGTCTCTGTCTCTGTCTCTGTCTCTGTCTCTCTCTCTCTCTCTCTGTATGTGTGTGTGTGGGGGGGGAGGCAGTCATATCCTTGGTAAAACCATATTTGGTAATAGTATCTTGTAATGATGGGAAACTTTCCAATCATTTGGAAGCTATAAGACCTTTTATGCTCCCAACATCAGTTGTTTCTTTGACTTGGGACCTCACTTCTTTAAATCTTCCTCATTCTTAAATCTAGCTCATGTTAGCCAGGCACTGTTGGCTCTAATCAACAAGACCTGAGATTTCTCAGATCTCTTCCAAAAGCTTATTGTTCTTCATAGTTGCTTCTTTGCTGGTTGAGTCTCTCTAGGTCTCAAATACTAGGTTGGGGTTTATTTCTCTGATAGCAATTGACACCAGGGATACTTTTCTCATAAGACTTAAGTCTTGGTTGGTAAAGTCCTTGGATTTTTCCTGATGATACCTCAGGTGGCCAATGTCTAGCATAAAGTAGCAATCAACAAATGTAGCAGGAATCAGTAAAAGAACCAGTAATTTGGTATTTTGTTACAGATTCACATATATTTATATCTGCATGCAAGGCTTATAGATTTCGTGCAGTCAAGTGATTTTGCAGAATATGAAAGTGAGAAGCAAAAATTGTCAAGAAAGAAAAATTGGACATTATGTCCTCCCAAGCAGAAGACTACATCACTTATGACATGTCTTGACAAAAGTGTTGGTTTAGAATCTCATTAAGACACCAGATTCAATACAATTCACAGGAAATATGAAGTTCAGGTTAGTGATATCATTAGGGTGTGAAGAGCAAACCTAGACTCTGAAATATTACACCACAGACGTTAGAAAGCTACTGCTCATTCCTTCCTATTTTGTATTCTCTTCACATTATAATGGTTTAAGAAAGAAATTATATATGTGTCATATTATATATATAATATATGTATATATATACATATATGTATATATACTAACTTTTGCTCCATAGAAATATTTTTCCCTATAAATAAGTTACAAATAAAAAAAGAGAAGAAAACTGATATAATAGGCCAACTTATTATGCAGTGAGTTTGTCTTACTTGGATTGTGAGGTAACCTAGCCACACATAAAATATAAAATGAACCTTTACCATCATTCACACTGTAACTGGTGATGCTTAATGGCTGTAAAGTGGTACTGACAATGATGGTGTCTCATATCTGTTAATGATTTGGTGCATGTGCTTCTTTTTTTTTTTAAATAAAAAGTCCTGGTCTTTAAAAAAAAAAAAGAAAGAACCAGGTGAATAAAGGAGACAAAAGTCAAGGGAAAATTTTTAAAAAATCATCTGGGGAAAATGAAGAATGCAGTAAACTAGTATAAAATACCAGAAAAGGGAGCATGGGAATTTTTTAAGTCACTAATATATGCTTTCAGCAGGGATTTTGAGTTTACTCTGTGAAATGCCATCAAAGCAAAAGGAATGGCAAGTAATGGATTCGAATACTCAAAGCTCTTACTTAAAAGAAACCTTGTCTTAGCAGGCATAGTTGGGAGAGGTTCCTTGGGCCTGTGGAAGGTCGAGGACCCACGGTAGGGGAATGCTATGGCACTGAGGCCGGCCTGGGTGGGTGGGGATGAGGCAGCAGGAAGAAGGAAGGGGATATGGGACTTGTGGAGGAAAAACTCCGAAGGGGTACACCATTTGAAATGCAAATAAATAAAATAACCAATGAAAATGAACAAAGAAAAAGAAATAAAAAAGAAATTCGTACCAATAAAATGTTTAATAGAAAAAAGAAACCTTGTGCTTTGAAGATTATCTCAGGTGTTTTGTTAAAGTGATATAAAGATGACTAACACACATCTTCAGATACAGCTCAGGAAGCCTACTGACCATCAAACATCATAAAATAATAATAGTCAATGGAGAGATGCTACTGATACACTGAGTTAAAAACTGAGCCGTTTCCGGTTACTGGATAATCTAAATATTTTATAACACGTTCCCAGTATCTCTTGCACAGTGAGGGATGAAGGAGAGCGTAAGAATACAAAGAGGCTGAAAAGTTTTCTCTAAGATGGATAAGAAGCATATTCACATTGTTTAAACCAGAGAAAAGAGAGAGAATTTTAATCTGGATCATAGGACAATTGCATCCTCTTCACTCCTTTTCAACATCATTTTTATTGGCAAATTAATATACTATATTATATGACAATTCTAATATTTCATAATAATTAGCCTCTTTTCATTGCACACATTAACATATGCTTATAAATAAAATAACTACATTTTCACCTGAATACTTACACATATTCAAAGGCATAAAGGTATATATTCTGGCTAATTGAAAAAAGAAAGCTTCCTAATAGAACCAGACTATTTGTAATCTATGGCTTTGTAGAGCAGCATGGGTTTATAGTCATAGTCTTTCCTTCACAGTTGCTGAATAATGTTGAATGCTTATGAGCACAATTATATGGACATATAAATTAACTTCATCCTGTGTGAGCAAAATCAAAGAACAAAGTAAACAGACTCCTGGGGGTGCATAGTGGCAGTCTATTCCTTACCAAGTTCTTTCAAAAAATACAGCAGGCCTGTGTGCCAACATGAATATATCTCTTCTTCTAAAACATCCACAGAGCCATTGTGTCTTTGAGGGTGTTTACCTCCCTCTCTCACCTAGGTTTATATGACTCTATAAAGTTTGAATTTTTAGTAGCTCAATATCATTTTCATGACCATAAGATGCTAACATGGTCTTTATGTAAAAATGACTACACTACCAATTGCATAGTGTTGAAAATTTTTTTTCCTTATAATACACAGCCTTTTTCAAATGATAATGCCTACTGCAGCCAAGATAGAGGGAAATGAATAGATGTTCATGTATGAGTATATCATATATCAAGAAACTTAAAATATCTTCACACATGTAACCCTAAATCTGCTACTACATTTTTTTTCTTATTTAGGAAAGAACCTTAACTACAGAATTTGATTTCATTAATCATAAAATTTGTAATAGAAAAATATAAAAAACATCACTCTTCGTATTGTGAAAATAAGTTGTTGGTAATGTCCTAAATAACACAGAAAGAAAAAAAAACTGTATGCCTTTTAATTTATGAAGAAAACACTCTGAAGACAATTGTAAAAATGTAAATTTGCTTTGAATATGATACATTACTATAGATTTTCTACAATAAATATAATAATTTAGCAATATCTATATACATGAGATTTTGCCTATAAGAACATCTGCATACTCCTATTTGTCAATGTGGTTCAAACTTTTCTATTTCATCTCTGGAGCAGTAGCTGTCTGTGGTCCCCAATAAACTGGGAAAAAAAAGAGCATCTCCTTATCAGCAGTTTGATATGTTTTAACAACTGTTACCCTTACTCTTGCATTGTCATTGCAAAGAGTTTAAATAACACCTCTACCATCTGTTGTGCCTTATTCTTTCCTACCCCATGCCATCTCAATGGTTTCTTATATTTTGTCTGAATTTCTGCCCTATGGTGTCTCTTAAAACGATTGCTTTGTCCTGCCAGTGGGTTTGATTGACAACTTTGGGGACTGAATTGAGTCCACTTAGTTCTCATTTGCACTGAGCATCATTGACTTCTAACTCATGCTTATTTTTGAAAATTACCAGTGAGGACTCTCAGACTGTTTTATGTTTTATGCATGGCATGGCTTCTGAAATCCTCAAAACATCTCTTCATTTCCAACTATGAACTCCACAGTTCTGCCGGTCTTGCCTTCCTGACTTATTTTCAGCAACACATGGTTGTGGAATTTACTTTTTATTTCTGTTTCTTATGCTTTATTCCTAACTAAAATGATATTTATAAGTTCAACGAAGTTCTAATTTGTGGAAATATAGCCGTAGAACATCACTGTCAACTTTTCTCTTAATATACAAAAGAGCATCTTGTTTATTGTATGTTTGCTTGTTACATAGGCAAAGGTAACAGCTCGTTCTTACCAATTAGTTGGAGAAGCTCATCTGTGCATAGACATTGTTTAAAAATAAAAAAAAAAAAACAATTAGAGTTTTTGTGCTGAGAACCTAAATGCAGATCTATGCTGGATTGTTGTATAATAGTCATAGCTCATCATAGAAGATAAAAATCTACAAATACTTTCAGTGCAAACCTCAGTACAAAGGTTACCTAGAAAATGCTGAATAGGTCAATGACAAAAAATGCAGGAACTCACATGTCATTATTGTTTTCTGTAAATATATCAGGCCATCCTATGACACAAGCAATATCCAATGGCGTTATGTAGGAATTCCAAAGAACTTGGAATTCTCTGAAGAGAAAGTTATAACATACATTTGACATGACAACAAACTGAATAGGATGTAATTGAAGCTGCTAAGAAAACAAGATGAGTAGGCAGCTGTTATGGGGTCCGTGACACATATACAGCAGAGGACTGCTCGGTCTGGTCTCAGCGAGAGACGCACCTAAGAGACTTGCATCCCTAGGGAGTTAGGAGGTCTGGTAGGATGAGAATGAATTGGGGATATCCTCTTGGAGATGGAGCAGGAGGAATGGGATGAAGAACAGTTGGACAGTGGACCTGGAGGGGAAAATGACTAGACCTTAAAAAAAAAAAAGAGTAAAGAATAATAAAATAAAATAAAAACAATATAAAAATAGGGGAAAAATTAAAACATGTTTTCTGTAACATGTCTTTTTTGTCATTAAAGAGATGTCCTAGTATCAAAAAAAGAAGACAACAGGGTTAGAAAATAGAAATCAATGGTATTGTTATGAGGAGTATTACATCAAAGCATTTTAGGGTCTCACATGCTTGGCATGTAATAAGTGTATCCGCACATTTACTCCTTTCCACCGAATCCCTTGCTCATCTACATATCCAAGCTCCTCTCTATATTCAGAAATTTCTCCATCACAGATTACATCCTGACTGCCCATTTTTTGGGATTTTTCTAACCACGATTGAGACCATCGTTTCCTTCACTTCTTGACATAAGTGAACTCCTTAATGAGCTGCAGTGTGACAGTATTCAATCTTGATGACATATTCCTCTTACCTTAGTTTACCTTTTCTTTTATTTTCATACTAACTTCTAAAATCTTGATTAATTAATGTAAATATTGTGTTTAATTTTTTTTAGCTTCTAACTCTGCTATGATATATGGCAGATAAACCTCAATATTTGTCTTGTTAATTTTTTGATAAAGTGCATAGCCCTGCTTCTGGTCTGCTGGAAACTTCTCACCAAAGAGTGAAAACGGTAACTTAGTAATTGTACAAATGAGTCAGAATATGAGCATAAATACTTGCATTGAAAATATTAACTGAATTCTTTTGCTTAGGATTATATGAACACTTTGTTGAATAAAAATTCAAAACAGAATACAATTAAAGTTGTTGGAATTAAGAATAATGTCATGTTAGGAATTACGTGTGGATATAGAAAAAGAGAAGCAGAAAAAGTCCAGGACTATATTTTTAGCAATGTTGTGCTGTTGTGTTTTGTACAGCAAACACTGTGAATATCTGTTGACATTAACATTCAAAAGAAAATAAAAGGTTTGCATGCTTGGAGAAAGTATGCAACTACAGTAAGAGGAATTAAAATTGTCAAGGTGCAACTAGACATCTTATTTTTAAGATATAAGCTTTAAAAGACCATATTACCAAGTGTCTGCAAGGTGACATATAAGATCCTGAGGAGGATCTTGCAAAAAATGTTTATATTCAACAATCTTGAGGAATGTACATATGTGCTGACATCACCCTGGTTATACTTCATTCATTATTTTATATGATATTGAAGGCCTTTCATTTTACATAATATTTATCTGGACTCTGGATGTAACAATAATAAATAGATCTTGCATTATCAAGTCTCCTTCATGTTTAGGAATACAGGTACACAGGAAATTATTTCAATGGAATAATCCAACATAAGAAATTTCTCTGAGAGCACAAAGAAAGTGCAATTTTGCTCTTAATTTGAAAGGAAATTTATATTTAATTGATGATGATAAATAAGGTTGTTATTAAGATTAAAATATAAACTTAAAGAAAAAAATTAAAAAATTCAGGTAGGAAGAAGTCAATGTAATATAAATTAAGGTGTAAGATAGCATGGCACATTGTCAGAACATGGATTTAATCACATTGCATGAAAAACTAAAGTATATAAGTTAAAGTGTGTCATCACCCAAAATAAATATTTGTATACTATCATAAATAAATAAGAATGTGACCATATTTGGAAATAGAACTTCTCTAGTGACAATCCACTCAAGAATGTAATTTGGGAACTCCATAGTCTATTGGGATAGCTGTGTTTCTTCAAGCAGAAATAATTGCACCAGATTTGTTCACAGAAAAATGTCATGAGAAATTTTAAAAAATGTTTCTACAAAATTATGTTCAGCATAATTACGAGTAAACAATTAGAACCTGGGAGAGAATCTAATTCCTGTCTTTATTGTCTTCAACATGGGAAAACACACACACACACACACACACAGTTTCAAATCTGTTAAGATCATATATTTCTGTATAGGCAGGTGGTCATCTGTACTTCCTTAAATTAGTCATATAAACTACACAGAAGACATGTTTGAAAAGTTACAACATAACAAGGGAAACTGTAGAGGGGGATAGATGATCATCAGGCTTGTAAAAGAATGATCAAGGTTAGACTTAGCATGTTTAAGTACTGCCTGAAATGGAAGCTGAAATCAGTTTAACTTTTGCAAAGAAACACTGGCAAATTTGAACATTTGTACTGGACAGATAAGCTGAAACAGCAGAAAATTAAAAAAAAAAACTGTATGTTAATTCTTTGTATCATTCGCTTTGTGTTTATTTTATTAATTTCTGCTCTGATATTTTCCTACTTCTTACTCCCTATTGAATTTAGGTTTGGATTTTACCTGTTTTTGACCCTAATTCTTGAGATTTGCATTAAATTACTTGCTTTTGATCTTTCTGAATTTAAAGGTAAGTACTTAGAGTTATGAATTTTACCCTTAGGACTGCTTCCAATATATCACAGAGGATTTGCTATAGTTTGTTTGTACTTTCTTAGAATCCCAGCTTTTTTTTTTTTGTTTTTTTTTTTTTTTTTTTTTTGGTTTATTTATTGAGTTTTTCTCTGGTCCATCCATCATTTAGGAATGTATTATTTAATCTCAATGAGTGTCATTGATTATGATTCTTTTGCTGATGATTGATTTTAAGTTTAATTGCATTGAAGTTGGAAATAACATGTGAAATTATTTTTGTTTCTCCTGATTAATTAAGATTTATGTGCTAGTGTGTGTGTTTTATTTCAGAGAAACATTCATGAGTTCTGGAGTAGAATATACATTATTTGGTATTTGGATCCCACATTCTGCAGTTATAAGTATCCTGTTAGATACCTTTGATGTATGATACTGTTTAAATCTTATGTTTCACATTTAATTATTGTTCTGATGATCTCTCTATTAAAGAAAGTGAGGTTAATTTGTATTACTAAGTCTAATAGTATGCTCATAATGAGATGAGTCAGAAATTGATGCCGATATGGTTAAATGTATAATGTCTTGGTTAATTGTTCTCCATGGTAAACAAAGTTTTCTTTTTCTTCTGATTAATTTTAGCTGGATGTCTATTTTGTCATATGTTAGGATGGGGACTCCTGCCTGTTTCTTAGTCATATCATTGTGAAATACTTTATATCTGTTCACTGTAACTTGACACCTGCCCTTGAAATCAAGGTGAGTGCAATTATATATGCAAGAACCAATATGGAACTAAAGGAAGAGAGGGTAAAGGTGAAGGTGATAGGTCAAGAGTTTAGTGAACAGATTTATAAACCTTATATATTGATGGAGTTGCAAAAATAAAGAATTGGTGTGATTCCTTTTCCTTACAGAAAAAAAAAATCACCAGTTTTTTAAGATGAAAAAAAAAAACAATTTTTAGTCAATTGTATATTAGTTTTTAGGTAATATGCTTATAAGTTTTCAAATTTTCTTGAATGTATTTATTAGTTGGATCTAGAAAAATTATGATAGTATTAAAATTTCACAGATTACAACCTTTGACGGGAAGGTACATGATAAAGAAATATATTCAAGCATGTGAGTATAATGAAGTGGTTTGTGGGAAAATCATGGCCCAGTTGTTCTAAGATCCTTAAAGCAGTTCATTCAGGAGCCTTACATTAGTTTAGTCATGATATGATGCCCTTCAAATAGCCAAAATGAAGCAATAATAATTCTACTTAAATAGGAAGCTTCTTAAATTGAAAACACCAAAGCAAATTGGATATTGTTCCAATGATCTAACCAAAATCTAAGCAGTAACATTTATTCCTATTCCCAGAAGGTCCTTACACTGTAAATAAATACAAGGTGCTAAAAAATAACTTCAATGTTTTTATCTAAAATAAAGAATTGATCTACATTTTTATAAATTTTATTGAAATATATACAGAGTGGGTGTCCAAATGTTCTTAAGTTATACAAAGTGAATATGTAAAATGAGAGAATGACTTACATAACTTACTGCTGTAATGTGATATTTGTAACAGGAATGTAATGCCCTGATATGCCACCCAAAAGAAAACATGTTTCCTGTAGACAATAAATAAAGCCAGTGAATTCTGTCTTGTACTTGTGCTGAGAAATATTGATTCATCATTACATTCAGTGACATAGAACTATAACTGAAGTGCAAACAAACTTATCAACCTAAAACAAAAAGATAACAAGTATGTGAAGCAAGGAAAGAGGATGAAGAATGATTAATAGAAAATAAATTGACAGTTTAAATTATAAAATCTTTACTAGAAACCCAAGATTCACCTATTGTGGTTTTGTGGTTTTCAAGGGTTTTATATTATTGTTTTCTCCCAGGAACTGTGAGTTAGAATATAATTATTATTGTTGTAAGTTTACAAAGCAGCTTATAAAGGATAGTAATAAAAGCTTTAGTAAGCAAATCTGGCGATTGATTGAAAGCTTCAAGTTTTAACATATTTCCATGTCCCTGCCTTCTGGTGATATGCTCTTAGTCTTAGTACACATGAAACTTGATTCCTATAAAAGGTGATTTTTAGAATATTTTTCATAAGCAGTAGTTTGGAAAATTACTTGAAGACTTATGTTTATATATTTAAACATTGATACATCTGTGAAAACATGTACAAACTAGTTCACAAAGAGATAGATAGAAAGGAGTGAATTGTTTGCCATGCAAGACTAAAGTCTAGAGTTCAAATTCCTATGCCCCATGAAATTCCATTATCTCAAGAGAATCATTCACAGAGTTTCTTTCCTGGCTTCTTGCTCATCTATTCCTTTGTCTCAGTCCCCACATTCCACAAGCATTCCCTGGGTACTTACTGGTCAAGCCCAAGAATTAAGTAGGTCAGCAAGGCAGTCAGGTAAACTTTAGGTCTTCAGTATCTCTCCTTTTTTCTAAATTCAGACGTAGGTTTCATTCCCAGCTTCATAGCAGTCTATAGGTTTTACTCACTATGAATCTTTACCCACTCAGAGCCCCAACTCTCAGTAGACTAAGCAGACCCCAGTGGAAAACCTCTGTTTCTGTCCTGCCTATGACCCTCCTTCACAATCACCTTCTAGTCAACCTCTATTTCATAGTATCAGCTCTCAACACCTAGAAACACACTGTACTCAAGGAACCCTGTAGCTATACCTGGGATGATTCCAGAAGTATTTGTTACTGTAAAACACCAAAGAGGGGAAAGAAACAAATACCCACCCAACAAAGATAAGATTGGATATTTGTGCTGAGAATAACAAGCACCTCAAATCCACATCTCTGGACATCAGTATAAAAGTACAATAAATAATAGCCAGAACAAATGTGTCTCCACTAGAGACTAGTAATCCTACTAAAGTAGGCCTAGAGAACAAAATGGCTGAAGCACAAAGGACCTTAAATTAACCTTTAAAAATATGTTGGGGACTCTTAAAGAGAAAGTGAGCATATCACTTAAAGAAACCTAAGAAGATGCAGTGAAGAAAAATAAAACATTTCAAGACCTGAAAGTGAAAACAGAATCAGTGAAAGAAACTCAAATTAGCAGAAACCTGGAAGTAAAAAATATGTTAGGAACTCAAACAGGAAGCTTGTAGGCATCCTTAACAGAATCTAAAAGACTCGCAGCATCTATGATAATACAGAAGAAATGAACACATCAGGAAAAAATTCATTAATTCTAAAGAAGACAGGCAAAAAATTTCCAGGATTTCTGGGACACAATGAAGAGAATAATAAGGGGAGGGTTAGAAGAATCCAGGTCAAAGGCACAAAACATTTTCAACAAAACCATAGAAGAAAACTTTCTTAACCTAAAGAAAGTGGTGCCTTGAGTATCAGAAACATGCAGAGGACTTACAAAGAAGAAAATTCCTCCTGCCACATTACTAATTTAGTGTTACTGTCAAAACACTAAATTTACAGAACAAAAAAAAGGATTTTCAAAAGTTGCAAGGGTAAAAGACCAAGTAATACCTACATGCAGACCTGTAACACAAATTCTCAATGGAAAATTTAAAAGCCAGAAATGCCGAATCAGATGTTACACAAACACCACAAAACCATACCTGTCATTCCAAAAAACGTTATCCAGCAAAACTTTCTTTTGCAATAGATGGAGAATGAGATTCAAGATAAAACCAAGTTTAAGCAGCATCTACAAGTCCACACCTACAGAATAAGCTAGAAGAGAAATTTTAAAGAGATTAACCACACCCAAGCAAATACAAGGAACAAATAATTCTAAGCTAACCCATTGGAAGAGGGGCAAAAAAATGTACAATACATAAGCAACATAATAGGAATCAATGAACACTGCTCATTTATATCTCAACAATTTACTAATAAAAAGACACAAACTAACAGAACATTGTTGGGATTCTGTAAACCACACCTCTCAGTTACCTAGCAACAGCCAGATATACCCCACCCCTCAATTACCCAGCAGTGGCCAGGTATGCTCCGCCCCAGTGACCTGACACTATAAAAGGAGCTGCTTGACCCCTCCTCTCTCTCTTCGCCTCTCCTGCCCTTGTGCTCTTGCAGCCTTGCTCTCCCATTTCCCTTCCCCCCTCTCTCCCACGTGCTCATGGCCGGCCTCTACTCCTCTACTTCTCTCTCTCTGCCTCTACCACCCTCTTAACTCTCCCATGACCTGAATAAACTCTATTCCGTACTATACTGTTGTGTGGCTGGTCCCTCAGGGAAGGGATTCCCAACATGGACCCCTCAGAGGCATCTCCCTTGCCCTCAGGCCTCGCCGCACCTCCATGGGCCATATGCCCCCCACTCTCTTCATCCTTCCCCTAACATTGGTGCCATGACTCGGATCGTTATCCTTTCACAACATTGGTGCCCTGTGACTTTTCCTTTCATTGGTGCCCCGTCATCTTTTCCTTACAAACATATGTGAACCCAAGTTCTACCTTTCTTCCCCATCCAAGAGACATCCTAAGAAGTATAGATATCACCTCAGGGTAAAAAGATGGAATATTATATCCCAAACAGTTGGACCAAGATAAAAGCTGGAATAGTCATTTCACTAACTAGAAATTAAACTCAAACCTAAACCTCATCAGAAGAGACAGAGCAAGACACTACATAATCAACAAAGAAAAGTTCCACTAAGAGGACAGTACACTTCTTAATATCTATTCACCAAACACAAGGACATCTAAGTTCACAAAAGAAGTACTTATATCTTAAATCACGTTTTGATTTTTACATGCTGAGAGTGTGTGGCTTTAAACCTGACTCTCAACAATTCAAGAGATTATGAATGTAAAAATTCACTTAAACAAAATGAACAATAACCCTAAAGGGTAACTGATTTTTAAAACAGACTCAAATAGGAAACCTAAAAAAGTCACTTAATCACTAAATAAATTAAGTACAAACATTAAACACATGGTACTCCGCAGACATAATTACAGGCACTATAATTTTATATGTAATTTAGCACATCCTGAGAAGTCTGAAAAATCTTGTGTTATCAGTAAAGAAAAATACAAAAAATTATTCTTTAGTCTACTACATACAACTACCTCAGAAAATTGAAAACAGAGCACAGGACTTTTGAAAAATGCATTATAAATCAATGCCACCTATAAAAGAGATACCAATCTAATATACAAAATAAAATCTTCTCTAAATTATGGTAGCAATTTAAAAATTATTCAACATCACAATAATGTCTTTTTTGTACCAAAATTTCTGGGCTCCTGATTTCCATCTATCATCGTGATAGAAACATTTTAAATAAACATATGATAGTCAATTGTGCTTTTTATATGATCCTCTCAACTGCTTCCTTTGAAGTCACTACTGTGAAGAGTTTGATAATTATGAGTTATTTAACAACTGATAGTATTTTGAATCTTTTTCTTATATATTGCCAGACTCACACTCAAAAATAAACTGTGCATTTAGTAAGATTTAAAAAAAAATAAAGGAAGAACAACAATATCAACCAACTATAAACCCTAGAGTTTCCAGGGAATAAATCACCACCCAAAGAATACACACTAAGTGTTGGAATAATCATACTAACCTCATCTGTTTAGGGTTAGCTAAACTTCCTGCTTGCCTGCCTTGACTGTGGTAGAGATACACACCCCCTTTTGTTATGCTAATTGGCCCAGTCACAAGCCTACTCCACACCTGGTCTTCTGGCCTTCCTGTTTCCAGACTTTACCCTAGGAGGTAACTTCTACCCAGCAGCTAGGGAATTTGCATACCTCCCCTGTAATTACCTGAGTGTATACACTAAGACTGTAGTCAGTCTAGACAGACTGCAGTTCAAGATGGATTAAAGCATTTCTAATAACAGGAATAATGGAGTTGTGTCTTTCTTTCAAACCCCTAGGCCTTCATGGTATGGGCAACATTGTGGCCCGCACCATGAATAGCACCAGTTGCTCCAGCTGCATATGTAGCAGAAGATGGTTTCATCTGGCATCAATGGAAAGAGGCACTTTGTACTGTGAGGGTTCCATGATCTAGTGTAGGGGAATGATGGAGTAAGGAGGCACGAAGGTGTAGGTGGATTAATGGTGACACACCTTCATAGAGGCAGGGGAAAGGGGATGAGATAAAGTGTTTTCAGGAAAAAGGTGGGGGGGGGCAGGAAAGGAGGTAACATTTGAAATGTAAATAAAAAAATATGTAATAAAAAAAAACCCTAAAAACCAGGCCAAAAAATATGTACATACATGTATAAACAGTGGATCTCAAGTAAATGATTGATAATTAAAATATTGGTTTTGATAAATATTGCTGTAAATATTCAAATTGTGGCTTTATCTTTAATCAGGCCCTGAGGTCTCACTCCATGGGAGCCTCTCTAATGTGGAGCTGAGCACTGCCCACCCACTGCATGAAGTTCTCTTCCTAGGTAGTTCACTCCACCTGCCCTGTTGCTTCTGTCCTGGGTGGATACAACTGCCCCTTCCTGCACAAACATGACTCCAAAGCCAGTAGCTTATTAAACAGGTTTATATAAATTAAATTCTCAATCCACAAACCATCTACACAATAAGCTTACATCCAATAGACAAAGATACAAACTGCACTTATATATGAGATTAAAAAAAAAAAAAACCTATGAAATCCTTAGAAATATTCATAACTACCCAATGCCAATTATGACCACTAGGATCTAGATTCTCCTTCTCTATCTCCACCTCGATTCTTCTCAGTATCCCCTTTCTCTCCTCCTCTTTTATTCTCCTAGTCTTTTCTCCACCTACCTATCCATTGTCCAATCATGTATCAGCTTAACATCAAACACAGATAGACTACTCCATGTCAATTACCCAAACTTCTAAAGTAGCAAAATAATCTAACAGTACTCGGTTTTATATTTTTTTCTAAATCCATTCACCTGTTGCTGTCCTTGGTAGTTTTCAGTGATGACACAATACTACTGTCACCATCACATATAGAAAACACAGACAAGTTTACCAATGTGAAATGCTAGAGACAAAGTTTTAATAACGAATGAGCATATCCCACTTTTAGCATTGTGAATATGATCATTTTGCCATAAATTCAAATAAGAAAATCTTGTTTTATGTTGTGAATAAATGTACAAAATAAATCTGTCAAAATGTTTAACTAAAACTGGATAACGAGCAAAATATTTTGCATAGTAAGCATACAGTCTGAGTCCAAGGTTCATACTTCTATAAAATTCACATTGTGAATTATAGGTCCTATATTGCATAAAGTCACTATAAAGTCAGATGTAGATCTCTGATATTCATGCAGTACTTTTACCCCTTGTGAGTAATAAGTGGTATAACACGGTGTCATAGGGAAACTTCCCTATAATGAGTCTTTACCCTGTATCTAAACGAGAAGGAAGGTTCACAATAATAGTACCTCAAATTTGCCATGCATAAAATGGCATCTTAAAACACTATTTGAATTCTGTAAACCCACCGATACACTAGTAGTAATACAAAATACACACAATGTCTTCTAGCTGTGTGCCTTTGTACTGCAGAATTTTTTTTTGCATGCATAAAACATGCATATTTCTAGTGCTGACAGAAGACTTAGTAAGTCATTGATTGCATATGATGCAACCAATTGTCTTTTCTAGGACTTTTTGTTTATTTCTGATCTATAGTCATCTTTAATCAATATTTTCCATCCTCTCTCTCATTCTCTTTCTCTTAAAAAGGTCCTATATTAGGGCTTACTAGTGATTAATACTACCGATAATTTATATATTTCCAAAGCTGTCTTGCTCAGAGACTGGATGCTTTTACTTCTTGAAGTAAATTGTGGGTCAGACTAAAATGTCTAACTCTCAAATTATAGGCATGTGGTTTATCCTCTCTACAATTGCTTGCTCTATTTGTCAAATGAATTTTCTTGCATACAGAAGACAATGAAATAACATGATAAAACTAGTATTGTTCTTAAATCATGATAAATTGAAAGAAAAGATAAAGAGAATGTCCTAATTGAGATTTAGAACCTGCAAAAATAAAATAAAAAAGAACAAAATGAGTGATAAATATATTCTTGTTCAAGACAATACAAAACTAGTAGGTGTTCGTTAAAAAAAAAAATCGCCATAAACTATATTTAATGTTTTGTTTCACCTTAAAGTTATATGTAATGTGTTCCATTATTATGCATAATGCATAAGAAACTTAG
This sequence comes from Micromys minutus, assembly GCF_963924665.1. NCBI lineage: Eukaryota > Metazoa > Chordata > Mammalia > Rodentia > Muridae > Micromys > Micromys minutus. Next base: position 39,077,555 of record NC_137979.1, on the reverse strand, counting down.
GTATAGGATGAGGCTGAGCCCTGTCATGAATATGCTCATAAGACAGTAGTATATGCAATATTCTTATAGATCCTGATGAGGAAAGAGATGTCTCAGGAACAGTGATGCTTGATCAGAATGTGAAGTCTAAGCAGACCCATTCCAAAGTGAAAATAGAGAATGATATTTAAAACTCAGCAAACAGCACATAGTTCAATGAGAATTCTATTCAAGGAAATTCAAGTTTTTCTTTCTTTAAGACATTTTCTCAGCTGTAGGACCTTGCTGTCATTCTCTCAGCATTTCAATGTAAAATTTAAAGCAGGTGACATGAAGGTGTCTTTGTAAGACAAAACCAATATCGGAAAGCTTGGCCACTGATGAATATGCAAGTCACATTAGAGAGGGGCAGGCATTCATAGCCTTCACAACAATCTCTAGGAGTGAATATCTTCAAGTCATTTCTAATTGGGTTTAAAGACAGCAAAAAAATAATGTATAGTTCCTTCTCTCCAACTCTTGCTTAATTTTTAATTTTAATAAGAGAGGGGAACATCTAACTCTGTAGTGGAAATTCTGCATATTGAGTGGATTCTGTTGCCAAGATCAGAGAACTGCAAAGAATGTGCCTGTGTTCTACAGAATTTCTCTTCCTCTTTTTGCATTCCTGTGTATGCTGGGTAAGTTCACTAACAGTGACTTTCACAGTGGAGTTTGCTCACTGGAGACCCATCTTTTGGATTCTCTTTCTAAATGTTGCTATCCTGAAAATCCTTGGATGTGAACACATATGGTATAGACTTGTTTTATATCTATTATTAAATTCTGCTTTGACCTAGTTTTCAGTTTGTACTTGATGCTGAATAGTTAATAATTTTAACACTCAAATAACACCCTATTCACCCTACTACTTTTTGTCTTGGATTTCCACACTCTTGAACTAATCTGCAGTTTCTCTAAATACCGAGAGAGCAAGTTCTCGAAGAGAAAAGATGCTTCCTTTCCACACGTAACTTGCTTTACTCAAATTTTTCATTCTTAAAGATTTGATAGGTCTTGTTAGAATTTTATTTCTTATAATAGCATGACCAATGCAATACTTATAAAGAAAAAAATATAAGCACGAAGGCATGTAGGTAGACATGTTGTTGGAGGAAATGTGAGTTCTACATATTCATCCCCAGGCAGCAGAAGGGGACTATCTTCTTCTGAAGGCATATAGGAGAAGTACTTTCTATATCAAGACTATATCCACCTAATAAAGCCACAACTTCTAATAGGCCACTGCTTATGGTAATCATTGAAACACATAAATACAAGGGAGAAGGCACTATTCAAAGAACCACAATATGCAAACTTTCTGGCCCCAGAAGAATTACTACAAGGGACATATGCCCTGTCTTCCTAATATTAACGGTTAACTTGTCCTCAAACCCTCCCCTCTACATCTTTCTGCTTCGAAGCCATCTGACATGTAGAAATCTATGTCCCGAACAAGTCTGATTTTAATTTTTCAAAGTGTCATTGTGTTATAACATTCAGTACAGAAAAAGATAAAATATTAATAGAGGATGAGCTCTAGAGAATATACTATTAGAATTAGAAAGGTTATATTATAAACATGGTTAATGTTCCAAATATACTTTTAAAAAATCAGTACAAAGTAGCTGGATTGATTATTCAGTGGTTAAGAGCATTAATTGTCCAAAATTAAATCAGGATCAAATAAACCATCTAAACAACCCCATAACTTCTAAAGAAATAGAAGCAGTCATCAAAAGTCTCCCAACAAAAAAGTCCAGGACCAGATGGATTTCATACAGAACTGTAACAGACCTTCAGATTAGACCTAATACCAATATTCTTCAAACTATTTCCCAAAATAGAAACAGAAGGAACACTCCCCAATTTCTTCAAGAAAGCCACAATTAGGCTTATATCTAAACTACACAAAGACCCAACAAAGAAAGAGAACTTCAGACTAATCTCCCTTATGAACATCAGTGAAAATTTACTGAATAAAATTCTTGCAAACTGAATCTAAGAACAGAGAAAAATGATCATCTATCATGATCGAGTATGCTTCATCCCAGGGATGCAGGAATAATTCAATATACAGAAATCCATCAACATAATCCACTATATAAACAAACTCAAATGAAAAAAATATATGATCATCTCATTAGATGCTGAGAAAGCATTTGAAAAAATTCAACACCCCTTCATGTTAAAAGTCTTAGAAAGATCAGGAATTCAAGGCTCTTACCTTGTAAAAGCAATATACAGAAAACCAGTAGCCAACAAATGGTGCTGGTTCAACTGGAGGTCAGCATGTAGAAGAATGCAAATTGATTCATTCTTATCTTCTTGTACAAAGCCCAAGAACAAATGAATCAAGGACCTCCACATAAAACCAGATACACTCAAACTAGTAGAAGAGAAAGTGGTGAAGAGCCTTGAGACATAGGCATAAGGGAAAACTTCCTGAATAGAACATCAATGGCTTATGCTGTAAGATCAAGAAGCAACAAAGGGGACTTTATGAAACTGCAAAGTTTCTGTAAGACAAAGGATTGTCAATAAGACAAAATGGCAAGCAACAGATTGGGAAAAGATCTTTACCAATCCTGCAACCAATAGAGAATTAGTATCCAATATGTACAAAGAACTCAAGTAGTTAGGCTACAGAAAATTAAATAATCCTTTTTTAAAAAGGGGAACAGTGCTAGACAAAGAATTCTCAACTGAAGAATATTGAATGGCTGAGGAACACCTAAAGAAATGTTCAACATCTCTAGTCATCAGGGAAATGCAAGTCAAAACAACCTTGAGATTCCACCTCACAAGAGTAAAAAATAGCTAAGATCAAAAAGTCAAGTGATAGTATATGCTGATATATATATATATATATATATATATATATATATATATATATATATATAACCATAACCGGGCATATGAGTACTACTCATCTATTAAAACAATGACTTTATGAATTTCTTAGGCAAGTAGATGGATCTAGAAAATATGATCCTGAGTGTGTAAACCCAATCACAAAAGAACCGACATGGTGTGCACTCACTGATAAGTGGATATCAGCTCAAAAGCTTTGAATAACCAAGATACAACCCAGAGAACAAAGGAAGCTCAAGAAGTTGAAAGACAAGAGTGGATGCTTCAATCCTTCTGAAGGGGAACAAAATTTTCATAGGAGAAAATACACATACAACGCGTGGAGCAGAGGCTAAAGAAAAGGCTATCCAGAAACTGCCCCACCCAGGGATCCATACAGTCACAACATCCAGACAATATTGTGGACGCCAAGAAGTGCATGCTTACAGGATCCTGACAGGTTCTGCCAGAGTCTGAGAAATACAAGGCCAAATGCTCTTAATCAATTATTAGACTGAGAATGAGGTTCTGATTCAAAGAGTTTGAAAAAGGACTGAAGGAAATAAAAGGGTTTTCAACCCCACAGACCCCCTAGAGCAGTCAGAGACAAAACCACCATCCAAAGAGTGCACATGGAGCATATGAAGAGTACTCCAGCAGCATATGAGGCAGAGGATGCCTTTTCAAAGAGAAGAGAGGCCCTTAGCCCTGTGAAGGCTCAGTACCCCAGTGTAGGGGAATTCCAGGACAGGGAGATGGGAGGGTGTGGGTGTGTGTGGAACACTCTCATAAAGTCAGGTGGAAAGGGGATGGAACAGGGGTATTCCAGATGGGAAACTGGGAAAGGGGATAACAATTCAAATGTAAGTAAAGAGAATATCCAACAACAACAGCAACAAAGAGCAACAGTTATTTTTTTTTTAAAAGACCTGAGTTCAATTATCTGTACCTGTATATGAGCTATCAACCCAATGTGATTCTAGTTTAAAGAGATTCTATGTCCATGTTCTGGTTTCTGCAGTCACTTCATTCATATGGTTCACAAATATGAATGCAGGCAAAATGTCACTACATGTAAAATAAAACAAAAAACAAACTAACTAAAAATAATAACAATGAATTATTATCTTATTCATTAGGGATGCTGAAATTCACTGAAAGTATATTTTCTTTTCAATATGATTTTTCTTCTTTATATACACTTATTACATTAATTCTAATGGAAATTAAAAATCAGTCACTACAAGCTTTTTTCCGATCATATATCTATGGATCCTAATAAGAAAGGTAATATGTCAAGGAATGTGATGCTTCACTAGAATATAAATAAAATCTCTGGAAACTCATATCAAAGAAAAATATAGAACACTTGAATTTCAGTTATCAGCACATGTTTCACAAGCATTTCATTTGACGTACTTCAAAGTTTTCCTTTCTTTAGAAAATTTGTTTCAGTTATTATCATAATGTTTTCAATATTAGGAGAAAAAGACACAAGGTTTATGACCCAAACTTTACATTTGAATAGGACCATGCACAATTTAAATATTTGGAAAAGACAGCATATAAAGGAATGAAAGGCATTACAAGACATGTGAGTTCATATCAATAGATACAAGATCATCATATATATTTTGTTTCTCAGTTGATTTGCCTTTTGCTCAACTAAATTTAAGATACTTTTAGGGAGTGCAAGCTTCTATTTTAGTTAAAAATTGGGTAATTAAATAGTTACATTGAGCTGTATCCACCCGGCGGGACCATGCATGCAACCACTCAGGCCATCTGCCACCAGGAACAGCAGAGATCAAGGGACACAGACCTGGTGAAACTGGACTATGAGTAGCCAGGGCACAGCAAGGTCTGGGTCGAGTGCCAAAAAAGCATGCCCCCCCCCAATTTGTTCAAGGGAGCAGGAACTCCACCTTAAGCATTTGGTTTACAACCAGAGGGGCCTTGCCTGCAGAACATATGCACTCAGGATATCTGCCAGCACAAACAGCGGAGATTCAGGGACACAGGCCAGGTACACGGGAGAGACAAGAACCAATAACTGACAACAACAAGACCATGTATAATGAAAGACAACAAGATCACAAGAGGGAAGCAAAAGAACTTACCCCTCTGAAACCAAGACAACCAGGCAAGACCAGAACCCAGCTCTCCCATCACAGCAAACAGCAGAATGCCAAACACTCCAGCAAAAGAAGACTCAGACCTGAAATCATACCTCAAGATGATAATAGAGATCCTTAAATAAGAACGGAAGGAAAACCATAATAAACAGAAGCCTTTAAAGAGGAAACAAGAAAAACACTCAAAGAACTCAAAAAACTAGAGGAAAACAGAACCAAAGAGATGAAAGAATTGAAGAAGGAACGTAAAGTGGAAATGGAAACAATAAAGAAAAGACTAAAAGAGACAACCCTAGAGGTAGAAAATCTAAAAAAAAAAAAAAATCAGGAGTCACAGATGCAAGCATCTCCAACAGACTACAAGAGATGGAAGAGAGAATCATGGGGGCCTAACACAACATTGAAAATATAGACAAAAAAGTCAGAGAAGAGGAAAAAGCCAAAAAGCTCCTAACCCAAAATGTCCAGGAGATCCAGGACACAATGAGAAGACCAAACCTAAGGATAATAAGAATAGAAGAGGGCGAGGAATATCAAATAAGAGGCACAGTAAATATCTTCAACAAAATCATAAAAGAAAACTTCCATACCCTTAAGAATGAGATGACCATGAGCATTAAAGAAACCTACAGAACTCCAAATAGAGTGGATCAGAAAAGTAAAATCTCCTGATACACACTAGTCAAAACGCCTAGTGCTCAAAGCAAAGAAAAAATACTAAACGCAGTAAGGGAAAATGGTCATGTAACATATAAAGTCAGACCAATCTGAATCACACCTGACTTCTCAACAGAGACTATGAAAGCTAGAAAATCCTGACAGACATCATGCAGACCCTAACAGAACACAAGTGTCAGCACAAGCGGCTATACCCAGCAAAATTCTCAATCACCATAGATGGAGAGACAAAGATATTCCAAGATAGTACTAAATTGGCACAATATCTGACCACAAATCCAGGACTACAGTGAATTATAGGTGGAAAACCCAATACAAAGAGAAAAAAATATCCTAGTAAAAACAAGAAAATACCTAAGCAAGAAAAGCAAAAGAAGAAAGACACACAGGCACAATTCTACCCCCAAAAGCAAAAATTGCAGGAAACACCAACGACTATTTTTTTATATCTGTTTTAATAAATGGACTCAATTCCCTAATAAAAAGATATAGGCTATCAGGCTGTACACATAAACAGAATTCAGCATTTTGCTGCATACAGGAAATTCATCTCAGCAACAAAGACAGATACTATCGCAGAGTAAAAGGTTGGGAAAAAAGCTTTCCAAACAAACAGGCCCAAGAAGCAAGATGGAGTGGCCATTCTAATAACAAATAAAGTAGATTTTCAACTAAAAGTTATCAAAAAAGATAAGGAAGGATACTTTGTACTCATTACATGGAAAATTTGTTAGGAAGAACTCTCAATCCTTAACATATATGCTCCTAATTCAAAAGCACCCATATTCATAAAGGCAACTCTACTAAAGCTCAAAAAAGACAATGTACCCCACACAATAATAGTGGGAGACCTCAACATCCCACTCTCATCAATGGACAGATCATGGAAACAGAAACTGAACGAGGATGCAGTGAAACTAGCAAAGGTTATGAACAAATTGGAATTAATAGTCATCTACAAAACATATCATCCTAAAATAAAAGTATACACCTTCTTCTCAGCACCTCATGGCACCTTCTCCAAAATTGACCATATAATCTGTTACAAAACAAGCCTCAATAGATATAAGAAGATTGAAATACTCCCATGCATCCTATCCTAACACCATGGTCTAAGGCTGCTCTTTAATAACAACAAAGACAACAGAAAGCCCACATACACATGGAAACTAAACAACACTCTGTTAAACGATAGCAGGGTCAAAGAAGAAATAAAGAAAGAAATTAAGGATTTTCTAGAATTCATTGCAAATGAAAACACAACTTACCCAAACCTATGGGATGCAATGAAAGCAGTACTGAGAGGAAAACTCATAGCTCTGAGTGCTTCCAAAAAGAAACTGGAGAGAGCATTCACTAGCAACCTGACAGCACAGCTCTAGAGCCAAAGGAAGCAGATAAACCCAAGAGTAGTAGACTGCAAGAAATAATCAAACTCAGAGCAGAAATTGACCAAATAGTAACAAAAAAAAAAAAACAAATAACTTTCAAAGAATAAACAAAACCAAGAGCTGGTTATTTGAGAAAATTAACAAGATTGATGAACCCTTAGCCAGACTAACTAGAGGGTAAAAAGAGAGTATCCAAATTAACAAAATCAGAAATGAAAGTGGAGACATAATATCTGAAAATGAGAAAAGACACATGCACCACAATTTTCATAACAGCCCTATTTATAATAGCCAGAAGCTGGAAAGAACCCAGATGTCCTTCAGTAGATAAATGGATACAAAAATTGTGGTATATTTATACAATGGAGTACTACTCAGCTATCAGAAACAACGACTTTATGAAATTCTTAAGAAAATGGATGCATCTAGAGAATATCATCTTGAGTGTGATAACCCAGTCACAAAAGAACAGACATAATATGCAGTCACTGATAATTGGATACTAACCCCAGAAAGCTCTGAACACCCCAGAAACAACTCACAGACTATATGAGGTTCAAGAAAAAAAAATGAAAAACCATATGCTTAATCTTTACACACCAAGGAAAATTTGACTAATTCCAGGTTTCATCTTATTTTACATGTACTTTATGCTCTTTGTAAGTAGTAAGATCGTAATGCACACTATCAAACCTTTAAAAAACCAAGTACTGACAAAAATGTATTCATATACTTTAATGCAAAAATGCTTAAAATCAGTACATTTATTTGTGTTTTTTTTTTAAATAAAGTTGTTCAATTAAAAAAAAGTTACCTAGAAGCCCACTTTTGAGGGAGCACAGAAAATGATGTAAAAAACCAGTGAATATATGCTGATAGGTATAATAAAGTATATGTCCTTGATACTCTCAGAAAATTTTAGAAATTTGTCTGTAGTACTTGGTAAGCACTTGGTAAGTATTTTATGACATTTGAGTTGAACTCAGAGTCTTTGAGTTAAAAATGTCTCACGAGAGAGTATAAATGCCTGTATAAAATGAAAGACAAATTAATTGAATCTTATAATTGTTCTATGGATTTGAGACTGCAGACCTATCTAAGAAAGAAGAGGTTTGACTACAGTGATAGGTTATCAGGAGATATTCCAGAAATGAAAAAAATTAATTACTAAAGTGGTTAACATTTAAAATTTAGTCAAAGTTTTAAATGGCTTTAGCTCACATTAGGAAGGGAAAAAGGAAGGGAGGAAAGAAAGAAGGAAGATAGGATGGAATGAAGGATAGACAATAAGTAAACAAAAAGGAAATACTAATAATGAATATCAGCTATAAAAACTGAGCTATTTTAGAGATTTCAGGGGATTTTATGTCCTGGAAGCTAAATTTTTACATATGTATCTACAGAATATTTAGTATGGATCAAGAGGAAATACAAAAGTCTAGAAAAAGTCTTAGATTCTAGATCATTATTTCTTATTTCTTTTTCAAAAGTAATTATTTATTTATTTTATGTAATTGTGAACATTGTAGCTCTCTTCAGACATACCAGTAGAGGGCAATCAGATCCCATTTTAGATGATTGTGATAGTTGCTGAGAACTGAACTCAGGACCACTGGAAAAGCAGTCACTGCTCTTATCCACACCTTCAGTTAAGAACATTTTCATATTTATACCCATCTGAAAATTATGATGATCCTACAAACTATTGTCTTACAGTGTCCCAGAAGAAAGTTACTGATAAGATTTCAGTTTCTTTACCACATACGTCAAAATCAGTTCATGAGACAGATTAAGAACTAGAACCCAGAGACCCAGAGACACAGGCCTGGTGAGAAGGGGTTCCAACTAGGCAGGGGGCAGAGAGATCTCTGCAGAGCACTCGGTAAGTGTGCCCTTGCCTGGCTTGATCCAGGGACCCAGGAACCCGGCATTGAGCCCTCTGCTTCCAGCCAGCGGCTGTTGGGTGCACAACAGGCACTAAAACAATCGCCACCAAAAACAACAGAGATCCAGAGACACAGGCCAGGTACAAGGCAAAGGCGAGAACCAATCACTGACAACAAGACGACTAGAGCAAAGCCAAAGAACTTACCCCAGGTAGATTAAGACAACCTGTAACACTAGAACCCAGCTCTCCAATCACAGCAAACAGCAGAATGCCAAACACTCCAGAAAAAGAAGACTCAGACTCAAAATACTACCTCAAGATTATGATAGCGATCCTTAAATAAGAATGGGAGGAAGAGCACAAAGAATTAGAAGCTTTTAAAGAAGAAACAAGAAAAATACTCAAAGAACTAGAAGGAAACAGAACCAAAGAGATGAAAAAATGGAAGAAGGAATTTAAAATGGAAATGGACACAATAAAGAAAACACTAAAAGAGACAACCATAGAGGTAGAAATCCTAAAAAAGAAATCAGGAGTTACAGATGCAAGCATTTCCAACAGACTACAAGAGATGGAAGAGAGAGATTCTCCGGGGCCGAAGACAACATTCAAAACATAGACAAAACAGTAAGAGAAGATGCAAAAACCAAAAAATCTTCTAATCCAAACTGTCAAAGTGATCCAGAACACAATATGAAGACCAAACCTAAAAATAATAGGAATAGAAGAGGGAGAAGAGTATCAACTAAGAGGTACAGTAAATATCTTCAATAAAATCATAGAAGAAAACTTCCCTATCTTTAAGAATGAGATGACCATGAGCACAAAACAAGACTACAGAACTCCAAGTGGAACCAGAAAAGAAATTCCTCCCGACACATAATAGTCAAAACACCAAGTGCCCAAAGCAAAGAAAGAATACTAAAAGCAGTAAGGGAAAAAGGTTATGTAACATATAAAAGCAGACCAATCAGAATCACACCCGATTTCTCAACAGAGACTATGAAAGCTAGAAGAGCCTGTACAGACATCATACAGACCCTAAGAGAGCACAAGTACCAGCCCAAGCTGCTATACCCAGCAAAACTATCAACCACCATAGATGGAAAGACAAAGATATATCAAGACAAAATTAAATTTACACAATATTTGAACACAAACCCAGAACAACAACATATTATAGGTGGAAAACTCAATACAATGAGGGGAACTACATCATAGTAAAAACAAGAAAACTCCTAAGCAAGAAAACCAAAAGAAGAAAGACACACAGTCACAAGTCAACCTACAAAATCAATAATAGCAGAAAACATCAACCACTATTCCTTGATATCTATTAACATAAATGGACTAAACTCACCAATAAAAAGATATAGGCTATCAGACTGGATACATAAAAAAAACCCAGGATTTTGCTGCATTCAGGAAACTCATCTCAGAAACAAAGACAGACACTATCTCAGAGTTCAAGGCTGGGGAAAAAATCTTCAAGGCAAACGGCCATAGAAGCAAGCTGGAGTGGCCATTCTAATATTGAAAAAAGTAAATTTATAACCAAAAGTTATCAAAAAAGGTAAGGAAGGACAGTTTTACACATTACAGGGGAAATCTTTCAGGAGCAACTCCTAATCCTTAACATATATGCTCCAAATACAAAAGCACCCATATTCATAAAAGAAACCTTACTAAAGGTAAAAAAATACATTTCACCCCACACAATAATAGTGGAAGACTTTAATACCCCATTCTTACCAATGGACAGATTATAGAAACAAAAACTGAACAAGGACACAGGAAAAAAAACTAGCAGAGACTATGAACCAACTGGAATTAATAGATATCTACAGAACATATCATCCTAAAACAAAAGAATACACCTTCTTCTCAGCAAATCATGGCACCTTCTTGAAAATTGACCACATAATTGGACACAGAATGAGCCTCAATAAGAAGACTGAAATATTCCAATGCATTTTTCCAGATCACCATTGTCTAAGGCTGGTCCTTAATGACAACAAAGACAACAAAAATCCCATACACACATGGAAACTAAACAATGCTCTATTAAACGATAGCATGGTCAAAGAAGAAATAAAGAAAGAAATTAAGGATTTTATAGAATTCAATGAAAATGAAAACAGGACTTACCCAAACCTATAAGATGCAATGAAAACAGTACTGAGAAGAAAACTCATAGCTCTGAGTGCTTCCAAAAAGAAACTGGAGAGAGCATACACTAGCAACCTGACAGCACATTTGAAAGTTCTACTACAAAAGGAAGCAGATACACCCAAGAGGAGTAGATGACAAGAAATAATCAAACTCAGAGCAGAAACTGACCAAATAAAAACAAAAAGAACCATTCAAAGAATCAACCAAACCAAGAACTGGTTCTTTGAGAAAATTAACAAGATTGATAAACCCTTAGCCAGACTAACTAGAGGGCAAAGAGAGTATCCAAATTAACAAAATCAGAAAGAACAGTGAAGCAATAACTATTGAAACTGAGGAAATTTGAGAAATGATCAGATTCTACTACAAAAGCCTATACTCAACAAAACTGAAAAATCTGGGGGAAATGGATGTATTCCTAGACAGATACAAGATACTAAAGTTAAATCAGGACCAGGTAAACCATCTAAATAATCCCATAACACCTCAAGAAATAGAAACAGTCTAAAACCGCCCAAACCAAAAAAACCCCAGGTGCAGATGGGTTCAGTGCAGAATTTTATCAGTCCTTTGTTGAAGACATAATATCAATACTCTCCAAACTATTCCACAAAATAGAATAAGATGGAACTCTACCTAACTCATATTTTGAGGCTAAAATAATACTCGTTCCTAAACCACACAAAGACCCTACAAGGAAAGAGAACTTCAGACCAATCTCACTTATAATCATTGATGCAAAAATACTCAACAAAATCCTTGCAAACCAAATCCAAGACACATCAAAATGATCATTCACCATAATCAAGTAGGCTTAATCCCTGGGATGCAGGGATGGTTTAATATACAGAAATCCATCAATGTAATCCACCATATATACCAACTAAAAGAAAAAATTCATATGGTCATCTCACTAGATGCTGAGAGAGCATTTGACAAAATTTAACACTGCTTCACGTTAAAAGTCTTGGAAAGAACAGGAACCCAAGGCCCATTCCTAAACTTAATAAAAGCAATATACAGCAAACCAACAGCCAATATCAAACATAATGGTGGGAAACTTGAAGCAATCCCACTAAAATCATGGACTCAACAAGGTTGTCCACTCTTCCCCTACCTATTTAACAAAGTATTAGAAGTCTTGGCGGAAGCAATTAGACAGCAAAACGAAATCAAAGGAATACAAATTGGAAAGGATGAAGTAAAAAAATCACTATTTGCAGATGACAGGATAGTGTACTTAGTTGACCCCACAAATTCCACCAGAGAACTCCTACAGCTGATAAAGAATTTCAGCAAAATGGCTGGATATAAAATTAACTAAAACAAATCAGTAGCCTTCCTATAGTCAAAGGACAAACATGTGGAGAAAAAAATTAGGGAAGAAATACCCTTCACAATAGTCACAAAAACTATGAAATACCTTGGTGTAACTCTAACTAAGCAAGTGACCTGTATGACAAGAACTTCAAACCTCTAAAGAAGGAAATCGAGGAAGATCTCAGAAAATGGTAAGATCTCCCATGCTCATGGATTGGAAGGATCAAAGTTTTAAAAATGGCCATCTTACCAAAAGCTATCTTTAGATTCAATGCAATCCCCATCAAAATTCCAACCTAGTTCTTCATTGAGTTGGAAAGAGCAATGTGCAATTTTATCTGGAATAACAAAAGTCTTAGAATAGTGAAATCCATCTTCAACAACAAGAAAATATGTACGGGAATCACTATTCCTGACCTCAAGCTATATTACAAGGCAATTGTGCTTAAAACTGCATGGTACTGGTACAGAAATAGGCACATGGATCAATGGAATAGAACATAAGAACCGGAAATGAGCTCTCACATATATAGTTACCTAATTTTTGACCAAGGAGCTGTAAACTTTCAATGAAAAAAGGACAGCCTATTCAACAAAGAGTGGTGGTCCAACTGGCACTCAGCATGCAGAAGAATTAAAATAGACCCTTTCTTATCTCCTTGTACAAAGCTCAAGTATAATTGGATTAAAGATCTCCACATTAAACCATGTACACTGAAACTATTAGATGAGAAAGTAGGGAGAACTTTAGAACACATTGGCACAGGAGAAAATTTTCTAAACAAAACACCAATGGCTCAAGCTCTAAGGTCAAAGATTGACAAATGGGACTTAATGAAATTGCAAAGTTTTTGTAAGGCTAAGGACAGTGTCAAGAAAACAAAACTGCTGCCAACAGAGTGGGAAAGATCTTTACCAACCCCAAATCCGATAGAGGACTAATATCCAAGGTATACAAAGAACTCAAAAAGCTAGACACCAGAGAATCAAACAACCCTATTAAAAAATGGGGTACAGAGTTAAACAAAAAGTTTTCAATCGAGGAATATCTAATGGCTGAGAAACATCTAAGGAAGTGCTCAACATCCTAAGCCATCAGGGAAATGCAAATCAAAACAATCCTCTGATTCCAACTCACACCTGTCAGATTGTCCAAGAATCAAAACTCAGATGAAAGCAGATGCTGGAAAATATGTGGAGAAAGAGAAACACTTCTCCACTATTGGTGGGGTTGTAAACTGATCCAACCACTCTGGAAATCAGTCTGGCAATTCCTCAGAAAATTGGACATAGTACTACCTGAAGATTCAGCTATTTCACTTCTGGGCATATACCCCAGACACACTCCAATGTACTACAAAGTCTCATGCACCACAATGTTCATAGCAGTCCTATTTATAATAGCCAGCAACTGGGAAGAACCCAGATGTTCTTCAGTAGATGATTGGATATAAAAATTGTGGTACATTTACACAATGGAGTACTTCTCAGCTATCAGATACAATAACTTTATGAAATTCTTAAGAAAATGGATGCTTCTAAATATAATCATTCTGAGTGAGATAACCCAGTCACAAAAGAACAGACATAATATAGAGTCACTGATAATGGGATACTAACCCGAGAATGATCTGAACACCCCAGAAACAACTCACAGACTGTGTGAAGTTCATGAAAAAAAGAAAAGAAAAGAAAAAAAAACCATTATGCTCAATTCTTAAACACCAAGAAAACTTTGACTAATTCTGGGTTACATCTGTTTTACATGTACTTTATGCTCATTGTAACTAGTCAGACCTTATTTCACACTATCAAATCTTTGAAAAATAAAACTAAGCCCTGATAAAAATGTATTTGTATACTTTAACACAAAAATGTTCATTTATCTTTGTTTCTTAAAATAAAGTTGTTCAAAAAAATTTAAGCTAGGCTATATGTGCAGGTTAATTAGCCATTCTCTGCCTCAGTTTCTTTCCTGGTTAATTAGTAGTAATTCTACATTTTATTTTATAGAACTGGGTACAGAAGAGAAATGGTTAGAACATGTTAGATATTTGGACTATTTCAATAGCATTTAATGCATGTCATCCAAGACTATCATTGACTTTGGTTTATTATTATTATTGTTGTTGTTATTGTGTTGAGACATGGTAATGTCTTGCCTACACTGACCTCAGATTCACTCCATAGCTAAAAGTGACCTTCAGATTCACATATTATTACATTGACATCTGGGGTATTGGAATTATAGGTTTGTACCTCTGTACTTACTTTATGGTGTGTTGAGAATTAAACCTGGAGCTTTTTCATGTTTGAAAAGTACTATACCTACTAAACTATATCCCCAGCCAATTCATTGTTATCTTCAAAACATGTGTTAGAGCAATTCATCAAGATATAGTTATGGGTCTGTTGTTGCTAAAGATTTTATGATAAAGTAGTGATTTAAACAACAGATATTTGTTTTCTCATAGTTCAATAGACTATAGGCCTCAAGTTCAAATTGTCAACAATCTGAGTGACTTAAGATGTTTCTCATACTGCGTCACCTGGGAATTCACCCCATATTCAGCCACCAAACCCACATACTATTGTTGATGCCAAGTAGTGCTTACTGGGAGGAACATGATATGGATGCCTCCTCAGAGGCTTTGTCAGAGCCATACAGATACAGTTGAGGATGCTTGCAGATAACCTTCTGACTGCACATGGGGACCCGAATGAAGGAGCTAGAGGAAGGATTGAAGGAGCTGAAAGGGTCTGCAACGCCATGAGAAAAACAAAATTATCAACTACCCAAACCTACCACAGCTCCCAGAGATTAAAATACTAACCAATGAGCATGCATGGAGAGACCCATGGCTCCAGGTGCATATAAGGCAGAGGATAGCATTCTCTGGCATCAATAGGAGAAGAGGCCTTTGGTCCAGCCCGGGCTAGTTTTCCCAGTGTCAGGGAATACCAAGTCGCTGAGGTGGTAGAGCGTGGTAGGGCGAGGGAGCACCTCAATGGAGGCAATTGGAGGAGGATGAGGATGGGATTGGGGGAAAGGGGATAACATCTGAAATATAAATATGGAGAATATCTAATAAAAAAGATTAAACTTAAAAAAAAAGAACTAGAACCCACATATCCTGTGCCTGTCCTGGAACATCAAAATACTACGGAGAAGATGGAAGTATGTCATACAGATGCTGTTGAAAACTATTGAAGGAAAACCAGAAAATACAGAACATTTACTCCACATGACTTTGTATTTCTATACCAAGTTTGCATATGAATTCTGAGTGAACCAATTGTATTTGCTTGTCTACCCTAATATTTTTTGTAGTATGAGTGTATGATAAAAGATAGCAACAGAATTGCTGCCTTCACTTCAGACCAGTATAATCAATTTGATCCCAGTGGCCAAAGTAATGCAAAAGATAGCAAAGAACTCTGACATCCAGAGACATATCTGAGACAGATAGCTTGCTTTCTATTGCTCTGATTAATACCCTGACTGAATTTAACTTGCAGGGAATAGTATTAATTTTATTTTACAGACTTTAGTCCTTCATTGAGTGAAGTTCAGAAAAGAGCACAAAGAAGAATCCTGGAAGTAAGAGCTGAAGAACAGGTATGACAGAATACAGGTTGCTTGCTTATAATTTATGCTTATCAAGCTTTTTATCTTAAACAACACAGGAACATCTGTCTAAGGTTAGCACAACTACAGTGAACTGTACTCTCTCATGTCTGCTTAGAATTTTTTGAAACCTACATTTAATAAGGTTTCTCAAACACTTCAACCCCTCTTCGAGCTCACTCTTCAAAGGATAGAAGAAAAGATAGTAAATAGGACAAGGGGATGTGTATCTGTTTAGAAGTAGTGTTTTGAGAATAGATTCAAAATTCCATTTGTCAAGATACTGGCAGAATCATATAGAGAGATGTTAGCAATTGAGGCAGGTGATACTTTCCAGATGACAATAACTTATGTCACATTGACATAATGCCAAGCAGAACACATGATTTTCATAAAAATGCACATTCTTTTCTTGACTTCTTCTTACAGGATTTAGCTATTCTAAGGTCTATTGGTTATATGTGGCCACAAAATGCCCAAGGTAGTTACAAATACAGTCCATTCCAAAAGTGTGTGTGTGTGTATGTGTGTGTGTGTGTGTCTGTCTGTCTGTCTGTCTGTCTGTCTATCCGTCTGTGTATGTGTGTGTGTAATCATGAGAATAGTTTCAAGAGTTTTAAACATTTCTTATAAAATATATTTTATTAGTGTTTTCCCTTTTGCCAACTTCTTCCAGTACCCATCAAAATTTATTTTCTGTTTATCTATCTATCTATCTATCTATCTATCTATCTATCTATCTATCTATCTATCTATCTATATCTATCATCTATTTATCTATCTATCTTTCCAATTCTCAAAACACAATCAATCAAGCAAACAAGTCCCCTGCGAGCTACAACAGCAATCTGCTTGCAATAGTGGCAAAAATGTAAATGGAGTAAACTTATTAGATTTAAGTCCCATTTTTTATTACTGATTATTTTCAATTTCCACTTTCAAATTATGTTCACCCCTCCTGGTTCATTCATAAATCTATATTTTAATATTAGAAACCCTGTAGAATGCTGACAATTGATTCAGTTGCATCAAATCCAACAGGGTAGAAGGAAATGTATTGTATATGAAGAAAGCAAGTAGAGATAAAATTTAGGAACTGAAAGTTAGTGATTTAGAAATCAAACAAATTTAGACTCCACAGCATTTAAATTAAATTATATTTCTAATGTAAATTTTTCATGACTCTAAGAAGCAATTTAATTGCTTTATTTAAGCATTTTGAGTAGAAGTAGGAGTGATGTTAATGAATTAAATATGAACTCTTCCTTCAAATGAATTCATTCTTCAAAATGATAGTTAGTGGTTTTAATAAAGTACTACATTATAATGACTGAAATGAGTCTGAGGTAGGCTGTAATGGGCTCCTAAGCTAATAACATAAGTCTATAAATGACTTACAAATGGTGATGAGAGCCTCCAGAAAATCCGTCTGTGTAACGATAGCACCAAATGATATCCAAGGAATATCAATTTAGTGTTTTTCTCACAGAATATTCCTACTTATTATCCACAACCTACATATCAATACAATTTTTGCTAAGTGGAACTATTATTTAATAGTATGTTCCAAAATATACCAAAAAAACCCTATTATTTAATAGTATGTTCCAAAAAGATACCAAACAAATTTCATGCTTATTTAAATTGTTTTCTTTTATACTTTCATACAGTTCTCAAAGTGCTACACACAAGAGTGGCTGTTGGTATTTTATTTTAGTGATATGATAATGCCTTAGATACATGGCACAAGACTATAATAACAATAATAATATGGTGGTTTGAGATCAATGAAAACTGTAAGCAAAGTTTGAGCAGAAGTCAGTATTTGTTCTTAGAAAGCAAAACTATTATAACAGAGAGGGTTAGCTATGATTGATTCCAATACAGACAATCTGAGTAATTGCTATAAGCAACAGTATTTAAGCAAGGAGTTGGATCATAGAAACAAATATGTAAATTCTTAGTATAATGATTTATAATGTGATACCAGTTTTTATTAGAAACACATCTCTGTCCATAAACAAATGTATATGATGAATTTTAGAAAAGGGATTACATAAACGAACAGGGAGGGAAAGAAGGTGAGTAATGATGGGCTTAGAGTGAACATGGCCAAAATGCATTCCACCACACTCTCAAAGAGCTAATAAAAATTAAACAAAATTGGAACCACTACATTGATACATGTGTTATTATCTTAGTATAGAAAATTTTCTTACACAGTATGCATGAAACAAAATGCTACTGGTACATCCCCAAAATGCTCTATTTTCATTTCTTAGTAAAAGACAGGGAAACCAGGACCAAACCATGTCGAGCATATTAGCACACATTCTTTCTGTTCCACTCACGAAATTTTCTCAAATAATTTAGGTCGTATGGTATTTTCTTTGATTAATAATATCATACAGGTCTGCTTTTCTCAATGGATATATTTAAGTGAAGGAAGTTGTGCAGATAATAATCTTACATATAGATTGTGAGGAAAAATATTATTGTAGAATTTCCAAGAGCATATATTCTATAGTTCTATGTACCAGTGTGGATACCTAAATTGGGGCTCACATGTTAGGTAGATTCATTGTTGGATAACCTGTGTTTCAGTAATCTCCATGGGACTTCAGAAAGCCACTTTCCAAGTGTTTACCATTTCATCACATCAATGTGGACTGGACACCTTGGCTCACTCCAAAGATTCCTTGAGTCATTTGAAGTTACTTGTAGTTGTTTAGTTGTTCCAGTTACTGAAGATTAATCACAAGTCCTTACTGTGCTCTTATCACTTAGCGCATACCTATTTGAAATTTGTGATTGCTGTTTTGTTTGTTTGTTTCTTTTAAATAAGTTCTTTCCCAGTATATCTGTGAAGTAACTCTGGAGTCTAGACCAACCTTTAATTTGTGATTATCCGATATCACCCTCCTGGGTTTGTGGGATTGCACACTAGACAGAGAAGGAATGTAAAATAGCAAATGCAGAAGAACATGTTCTCTGTGCGTTGCTGCTAACTCAGCAACGTCATAACTCACCAAAGTCATGACAATAATTAAATCTTACTTCAACAGAACATGATTCATATATGTGTGTGTGTGTGTGTGTGTGTATGTATATATATATATATATATAATATTGTTTTAAATATATAAAATGATATATATATATATATTTTAAAATAAGAACTTATTTATATATATATTTCAAACGTCAGCATCAGCCAGCATCTAAGTATTGTCACTCTTCAGTAAATTCCTGATAAGTGACTGAGATTGCTGACCTAGAATAAGATGGGGTTCATGCTGCTCATATTGCATAACTCTGCCCATCTGACTGTGACAGGTTTGGTGAATGTGTCTCTTCAACGGTTCTATCATTGTTTTAGCAATTAATAACTATCATTTTACTATTCCTATTGCTACTATTATTTTATATATTATATAATATATACTATATTACATATAGTATAATATATAATATTACATAATATATATTATTTTACATAAAATAATTTTACATAAAATAATATATATTATATTAGAGGCATTTATATTAGAGACAAACAAAATTCAGCTTAGTGAGATTAAATGGGGAGCTCAACACAGCAATAACTATTTGGATCACAAGGATATTTAGCTGCATAAAACCTGTGCTTGAGGCCTGGCAGGTTGTCTCAGTGGGGTATGTACTCTGCCATACCTGCCTACATGAATTTGGTTACTGAAACCTACATGGTAGAAACACATCTATTACTGAGAGCAGAGCTCTGTACTCCACAAATGAACCATAAGCATGCACATATACACACACATACACACACACACACACACACACACACACACACACACACACACACCATACACATGAATAAAAAATAAATACAAACTGACGAATAATTAAATGTTCTCCATATATAATGGTGTGGCATCTACTTTTATTGTTGCCCCACAAGATCTACGCATATATTTCAAGCATGTATGTGTTCATAAAACAGGAAAAATGCAATAGGTTTTAGAATAGAGTTTTTAAAGATAAAGCTTTAATGTAAATAAAATATAACTATGACACACAATTTCAATTCCAACAAGAGGAGGATTTCAGTCACTGTGTTTCATCTAACTTGCCTTTTATTTTTAGCTAAATTTTAATAATAGAATATTCAACCTGAGGTAATTCAGTTAAACTCACTGGACCACACCTGCTAGCCTGAGATACTTAGCAAATAAGAAATTATGGATCATAATTGGTCTAAGTATCCTTTGGTGATTTCTAATTCATAAAACAAACAAACAAACAAATAAGCCAAAACAACAAGGCAGCTAGCTCTAATCACAAATCACAGTACCTATATTATTGCATGTGGAAATTCCAAGAGATGTTCATCATATTGGCAAACTTAAAAGTATCTACAAGGACAACAATTTTTTCTGTAACACCATGAGCTGACAAAAACTTTTCTGAAAGTTGTGAATCACATTTTGCCTTTTAAAAATCTGTACTCCTTTAATCACTGACACACACAGTGGGGGCCGGGGGGGGAGAGAGAGAGAGAGAGAGAGAGAGAGAGAGAGAGAGAGTGAGAGAGAATATTTCTATTTCACAAATACACAGCCACACAGCCACACAGCTACCAGGGGAGATAGCATCATTTCTGACATTTTTCAGTCTTACTGAGTTGTGCTTGCTGTGGGAAATCCATAGGCATTTGTCTTCAATGCAATCATTTGTAACCTGTTTGGGTAATTGAACTGTCAGGTTGGCCCCAGCTGAGTCTCCTGGCCATTAGACATGTGTTTGCTTTCTCACAGTCAGAGCTCCTGTTTTAATATGCCTTGTTAGTGTAAATAGCAATGCCTCAAATACTACCAATACAGCGAAAAAAATAATGTTCCACATGAGAATAAGCTGCCAAAAAAGTGCATATAATTGCAATGATAAGCAGTCTGTCACCAAATCCAACATATCAGTTTAATTTTATCAGAAATCTCCAGACTGACTTTCTTACCTATAAATATTTTAAATTTTAATTTTCCATCTGTACTATATTGATATTTTCTCACCTGATTTATTCTAGGAGGACACCCCCAAAGCATTCACAGTTGAATGGAGATATGATACATTTGTGTAATTCTGAGAATTATTAAATGGTTCTTTTGGTGGTTGATGTGCTGGTAAAAAGAAAAAAAGAACAGCTAAATTTATCCCTTAAAAACATTCTGATTTGACACACTTATAGCAAATGTTAATTTTAAACACAGCTAACCTCGATACACCAAAATTTCAAGAACTTTTGGGAACAAGTATCTCATATTGGTTCAAATTGACACAAGTGGCATTTTTGACTTGGTGTAGAAGGGCATAATCATGGTTATTATAGTTTCATTGAATCATGAGCAACACAAACTAAATTAAAATGTATCAGAGGTGAAGCTCTACTTCCTCCCTTTGAGGATGTAGCTGCTGTTTTCACAGCTTTGCCTCTTTTCAGTTCATGCTAAAACATCAGGCATTCAAAATCATTTATTAGCAAGTGGCAAACGTGATAATCTATCTGGTTTCATCAAATGTATGGAGCAAAGAAAATTAAATACAGCCCCTTCTGTAATTTGAAACAATAACCTTCTTTTTTTATGACCCTCTATAGAAAAATTAAAAAGGAAGTTCCATACTTTGCACACAGATGACTAGTCAGTGCCATTTTCAATAAACAGTTAATAAAACATAGTAAGTGAAAGAGTTTGTTCATTCCTTTATAGATGTAACATTACAGTTTATGTACAGAGGGCGTTGGATGGCTGAAACATTTTCCACTTGTGATCACCTTTATTGATTTTTCTGTTGATTGTATGTATGCATATGTTTGTAGGCAAGTTTGTATGTATGTATACATGTGTGCATACTTATAGGTGTCTATATGTTAGGTATAGACAAAATAGTTATTAATTATAAGTCATAAAATGTTAAAAAATATTAGGTGTATGTATTGAAATTGTATATATATATATGTATATATACATGCTATTTTACTTTTTAGTGAAAGAAATTTGCTTAATAAAATGAATGTGCTAAGTGCTTATTTATTTTCTACTTATGCTCCCACAAATTGAATAACATCCACACACATACAGATACACTTAGTTTTCAAGTGAAATAAGTGTGCTACAAAAAAAATATGAAAGGAAGAAGAAATGAAAATAAGAGGACAGACTGCCTGGAGGGAAAAGAATTGGAGGATAAAAATTCCTGAATACTTGTGATCAAAATGTTAATTCACATGTAAAATTTTCTCCAATATTATAAAGCAAACAAAAAATAACAGTTCTATCTAGTGTGATGCAGTACATGGGTCACCGTGAACATTTTCAACAGTTGTTAAATATTTATTTCATTTCCTAATTGTCAGTGCTATAAACACTTTGTAGCACAGTGTAATTCCAACATGTGTTGATTTGATAGTTATATCCTGTCAAATAATGGTAGAAAATATTCAACTTTTTTTTTCCAGAAGTAAGCCATTGTGTTTTCCTAGAAACATAGTAAAACTTTTGGGATTCATAGACACACTGTAGTCTCAATGCTAAGCATTTTAAGCAATGTTCATGAGCATCACATATGATGATACCCGTAATGCAAAGTCCTAACAATTCATGTACAACCAAGCTTGCAATCAAGTCAGGTTGCACATCATGAGGCTGTATTGCACATCAGATTCATCACATGTTTGCAATTAAGTTGTCATCAGTAGCCATTAAAAAACATTTTACTATTGGTAAAGATCACCCACCTCCACATTACTCTATTTTGGGTTTATAAAGCTTAGACTTTCATGGTTGTGTATAAATGTTGACTTCAAATGCATTCCTAGCCCTTGTAGGAAATATGCATAGCATACCTAATATCAAATTTTAGATTGTCATAACACTTTCTTTATAATACCCTCACCAATAGTTTTTCCATAATTTCTTGTGGTTTTATTATGATACTTTTGGAACTTTAAAAAATGTAAAGTGTCCCTAGATTCATAGAATGAGTTGATTGTTGTAAATTTACATGAGCTGAAGAATTCACCAGCAGGTTTGAGAAAGTACGAAGTTAGATCTTTCAGCACTGAATATCTTGCATTTGAGGTTAAAATGACAAAGTATTAGTCACAGAGGCACAGCCCTCAGATATCAGCTACAGAAAAGGCTTCAGACTCAAGGAGCTACCCTGGATACAGGGGGAAATTCAAGACCTTAGAGATTTTAATGCAACCTTGTAAAAGCAACATCCTTCTTTCAAATAATATTACTGAAATATCCACACATTTTGACCATAACCAGTCAAATTTAGCTACATAAACTCACAACCAAAGGTAATGGCACGGTCAGAAAACATTTTTGCTGCAAAATAGAGTTTCTCAATAAAGGCAAGGGAAAAAAATGCTACCAAAATAGAAATGGACTTTATTTTTAATCACAGGTTTTGTGGATGGTGATTAGCATCTGGCTTGAGTTTCCATCTGTTTAGCACTGAGACTAGGTTTGTATTAGATACAGGTATTGATAATACATCAAAACTATGTATTATGGAGTCTCCTATAATTTTTCAAATTTTAATTTTTCAAAACTACACATTAATCTGGGTAAAAGCAAAAAATAAAATTACTACAATATGTATGCATTTATATAATAGTCAAAATATGTGTTGAGTTCCATATGGAACATAACTTCTATAGGTACCAAACCTCCTTTTATTCTGTTGTGGGTATTAAAAAATATTCTCACCAAAAAACCTTTCATGCTAATGCACTATTAGCAATGTTTACCGGGTTCACCTATGCTTTCTTTAATATGTTTAAGATTTCTAGGTACTATTTAAAGACAACTACTCAAATAGTATTAAACAATATACATTATCTCTGTCATCAATAAAATCCAGCATAATTAGATACTTCACAATGTACTGACATTAATGACAATTTGAATATGCATACTATTATCTTTGTGAAATACCAGATTCACTCATTCAAACAGATCATATATTAGAAAGAAAATAGCTGTTACTATACGATAATGAGAACTCTATCCAATACTTTGTTAAAAGTTTAACAAGCCTTTGTCCTGCAGAACCTGTGATGTGGCTGCCCGGAACCACCTTCAGGAACACTGATCCCGTTTCTTACTCAAGAGCACAGATGAAATTTAGGATGGGGAAGCTTTCATTAAAGTTTCATATAACTACTCTCTAGCTCACAGGAACTTGCATAATACCTTCTTACCAATGAATTATGCATGTCAGTTTCTATACTCACACTATGTTTAGTTTTGAAGCTTATTTATAGCTGGGTTTCCATAAACTCATTATTCTGTAAATATATTTAAAAGATGTGTACCCTGTCCATGAATAAAAATACCAAAACTATCTTATAGAGGTTCAATTTTATATGCATTAATATGTAACAAAATTCACCAATTACAATTATCCGTCAAGAAAGTAAAGATATTTACGGACACAAGTCGAGGATCAGGCAAGATCTCTAGTCCTTTGATATTGTAAATTAAACCATAAGAATGAAGACTTAATTTGTGAAAATAAAGTATTTCAAGTGACAGGAAATGCTGACTTTTTATGTAGAATTGAGTAAAGACATCACATACACAACCATAAACATGTTCAATTTTATTTGCCACAAATACCTCCAAAATTAAAAATATACATTATAAATGTTGAAAATATTTGATGGAAAAAAATAACAACTTTAATCTTCACAGCCAGACTGAACAAATTCAAAATAAAAATTTACTTGTGACAAAATTCTCTTTATCTTTATGTGTTGTTTAGCTCACTAATCTTCTGAAATGTTTAGTTGGAAAGATCAAACCTAAATTGTGTTCTATTTCATGATGGAAAGACTCACAAACTCAGCATGAGATTCTCTATAGTGAGGAGTGAATAGGAGATCTCCTGCCAAAAAGTGAATGTATGGAATTCAAGTTTTGTAGAAAGAGTTCCAAGCTTCCAGCAGTGCATCCACACAGAGGATCTTCTTTATGGCTCTGGCGTCAAGCAGGGATGATGTATGTACAACGTTGTCTACAAAGTAGCTCACTTGAGACCTAATGTACAAGATTTTAACTGTGAGCAATTGATCCATACACTTTCTATGTAAGATGTACTAGAATCCCCAAAGTTCCAGATGGGAAGCTCATGATCAGTACAACACACATTTTACACATTCACAGGTAAGGAAGGGTATGACACCATTCTGACTTCAGGAGATTATAGGGAACCCTCTTTAAGTCCAAGTTTCCAAAGCAAGCCAATTTCCAACCTTCCATGCAGACTACTTGTATTACTGTCATTAGCTCTGACATATGCCAATCATCTTTGTCTAAATGACATAAACTCTATTTAGTCATGAAGGTGGGAAGTACTTCACAGTTGCTCAACTTTATACGGAATTTTTGCAAGAGGAGTCTCAATAACTGTAATTAAGCTTAGAGCATGGATGTGAAGTGCAATAGATAGGTAAAAATTGATGAAGATATTTTTGACATTGTTGAGTTAAATTTCATTTCAGCATTATTATTTTGAAACAGTTTTCATAGAGCCAAGATTGCTTTTAAATGTGAGAAACCTCCATGAATGATCTTCCACTACAAATCTGCCTCTACCTCCCAAGTGCAGTGTTGCTGTTTATAATGCTAGGTTATATAACACCCAGCTTGTAAAATTCACTCTTTTACATAATCCCAACTACCTCAAATACTTATCAGTGATTGTTCTCATCACATCTACTTTTCTGGTGATCAAACCTCTGAGTCAAGGCATAGGTAAGAACTGTGCAAGGGAGAGGCAAGAAGAAAGCTTCATTAGGGAAGACAATTCTCAACGCTACAATGCGATTACTATTCTGAAGTCTTATATTTTTTGTAGTCATCTATTAATCAGTCCTCAAATTCTTAGAAAAGTACGTTGAAATTCTGGCTCTATCTTCACGTTAAACATTTATATTGGCACTGGCTCTTTAACCACCATCTTCCATTCAGAGGTTAAGTATAGACAAGAAGCAAGGTAAGCTATTTTGTCCTCGGTTTCTGTTTTAGTTACCTGTTCCAAATTTAAACTTGGAGCAATGTTTCTCAGAAAAGAATCAAGCCTAATTTACCAGGAGGCTTAGATACCCTCACTGGAATTACACCATCTCTTGGAAACCTCCTTCTAAGATTCTCTGGAAGATCGCTTCTGTTGCATTATGCCACCGGAAATGGGAATTACCAACTCTTCAGACCACACAGTTTTCTTTGCATTTACAAGTGACTCACTGCCTAGAAAGACTCAGATGTGCAAAAGTATTTATAAAGCTGTACCACTGAAAGGAACTCACTTTCACATCTTCTACATTTTCTTTTAGCTGGAGATATATACATTAGTTCTTAGGACATTGGGTGTATGTTCCAATATGCTAGGAATCTGATGGTGCTTTTCCAGTATTGTGATCACAGTGGTAATGAAGTAAAAGTTTTATAGCCACAATGATAATCATTGTGTATCTTATTTCCAAATGCCCAACAGTAACAGAACAAGTAACCTCTCTTAAAAGTGGGTAAGTTTAACAAAGATTTTCTGATGAGTGAGGAGATACAAATTAATATGTGCTTGCCATGATATCAGGTTGGAGAATGTCTCAGGAGATAATTAATTGTAAATATTTGTATAGTTAGTTTATGGTTGGACTGGCTAGTTTGTGTCAACTTGATAGGAGCTGCAGTGATCACAGAGAAAGGAACCTCAGTGTAGGAAATGCCTCCATGAGATCAGGCTGTAAGGCATTTTCTCAGCTAGTGATCAAGGGGGCAGGGGAGGGCCCAGCCCATTGTGGGTGGTTCCATCCTTGATCTGGTAGACCAGGGTTTTATAAGAAAGCAGGCTGAGGAAGCCAGGGGAAGCAAGTCAGTAAGTAACATCTCTCCGTGGCCTCTGCATCAGCTCCTGCTTCCCAGCCTGCTTGAGTTCCAGTCCTGACTTCTTCTGGTAATGAACAGCAGTGTGGAAGTGTAAGCTGAATAAACCCTTTCCTCCCCATCTTGCTTCTTGGTCATGATGTTTGTGCAGGAATAGCTGCCCTGACTAAGACACTGGTTAATAACACTACCAACCTCATGTTCTATCTTGTCTAGATGCCTCATCTTTCTCCTCTGCTTGTCCTGCTTACTGTGTACTTCACAGTAAACTATGATAAGATTATAGGATTGTAATATTCTTTGCTGCTTTTCATATGATTTTAGACTACCCTGAAGTCTATAATGGAAAAGATAGGGGGAAAGAAATGGTAATAATAATCATTGCCCATAATTTGTTAACATCATTACATTAAAAGTTCCAGTCAGAGAGAGATTCGTTCACTCATAAAACAATCATCTTTTAAAGTACAAATTTAGCAATTTTTTGCAATTTTCATATATGCATGCCATGTATTTTATCATAATCATATGTTTTGTCTCCTGCTAACTCTCATCATGACCTGCCAAGCCATTTTCTTTTAACTTTATATCATCTTTTATCATTGTCATTGTATCAATCATTATCAATAGCTACAACATCAATTAATTTATCATTGTCACTAATACATCTCATCATGGTTTTCATCACCATCAGCATTATCATCATCATCCTCAGTCATAGTCCTTTGAAATCAGTTTTACTGATCATATGAAATAATGGGTGTAGGGCCATCCATTATCATATGAACAACCTACAAGTAGCCCCATAAACAAGATATTGACTCTCCTTCCTTCTTTAGCCATGAATTGGTTTTACTTCTTCAATTGTTGAGGTGGGTCTTTGGTAGCCCTTCATTTATTCATATTAGGATTTTGACTGGCTTGATCTTGTGAACATATTCTGTAAGGAAAGACAGCTGTGTGAGTTGATGTGTATATTAGCCTTGTCATATTAAAAAGATAGCATCTCACATCTCTCCTTCCCATTCCCTAGGTCTTCCATCTCTTGACATTGAATGCTCTTTAATCACATGATTTTTTCTAGAACATGGAGATTGAGATGGTGCTAACACAGGACTACATCTATGTTATTTTACTAAAACAACACCACTCCCGTTGACCAAATTACTTTCACCATTTTTAGACTCATTTCTTGTCTATTTGTTTCTTGGCTCATAGTGTTTAATGTGCTGAATTTTCTATTTAGAAACTATACCTTCAACAGTGAGCCAGCAGTGAGCCAGAGGTGGTCCAGCGGTGATCCAGGGTCACAGGACTGTCTAGGAGACATTCCGACTAGCTGGGGTGCAGAGAGATCTATGCCGATCACACAAAAAAGTGCGGTTCTCTGGTTCCCCCTCCCCGCCCCAGCTTGCTTCAGGGAACCAGTAACCCAGCAACAGGCTATTCCCAGCCAGACAACATGGAGTGCAGAACGCACATTCAGACCATCCGCCACCAGGAACAGCAGTAAGCCAGCGGTGAGCCAGAGACACAAGACTGGAACAGCAGTGATCCAGCGGTGATCCAGGAACACAGGACTGTAATAGCAGTGAGCCAGCGGTGAGCCAGTGGTGATCCAGCAGTGATCCAGGGACACAAGACTGACAACAAGATGGCAAGAGGAAAGGGAAAGAATGTACCCCAGGGAAACCAAAATAACCTGGCAACAGCACTACCCAGCTCTCCCATCACAGCAAACAGCAGAATGCCAAACACTCCAGAAAAAGAAGACGCAGACCTAAAATCATACATCAAGATGATGATAGAGATCCTTAAACAAGAATGGGAGGAAATGCATAATGAATTAGAAGCTTTTAAAGAGGAAACAAGAAAAACACGAAAAAAATTCAAATTAGAAGAAAACAGAACCAAAGAGATGAAGGAATGGAAGAAGGAATTTAAAACAGAAATGGACACAATAAAGAAAACACTAAAAGAGACAACTCTAGAGGTAAAAATCCTAAAAAGGAAATCAGGAGTCAGCGATGCAAGCGTTTCCAACAGACTACAAGAGATGGAAGACAGAATCTCGGGGCATAGACAACATTGAAAACATAGACAAAACAGTCAAAGAAGATGCAAAAACCAAAAATCTCCTAACACAAAATGTCCAGGAGATCCAGGACACAATGAGACAACCAAACCTAAGGATAATAAGAATAGAAGAGGGAGAAGAATATCAACTAAGAGGCACAGTAAATATCTTCAACAAAATCATAGAAGAAAACTTCCCTACCCTTAAGAATGAGATAACCATGAGTATAAAACAAGCCTACCGAACTCCAAATAGATTGGATCAGAAAAAAAATTCCTCCAGATACATAATAGTCAAAACACCAAGTGCCCAAAGTAAAGAAAAATATTCAAAGCAGTAAGGAAAAAAGGCCATGCAACATATAAAGGCAGACGAATCAGAATTACACCGATTTCTCAACAGAGACTATGAAAGTTAGAAGAGCATGGACAGACATTATGCAGACCATAAGAGAGCACAGGTGTAAGCCCAAGCTGCTATACCCAGCAAAACTCTCAGTCACCATAGATGGAGAGACTAAGATTTTCCAAAACAAAACTAAATTAACACAATATCTGGAAACAAACCCAGCACTACAACAAATTATATGGGGGAAACCCAATACAAGGAGGGAAACTACATCCTAATAAAAACAAGAAAACTCCTAAGCAAGAAAACCAAAAGAAGAAAAATATACAGGCATAATTCAACCTCCAAAAGCAAAAATAGCAGGAAACAGCAACCACTATTCCGAGATATCTGTTAACATAAATGGACTCAATTCCCCAATAACAAAGACATAGGATAACAGACTGGATACATAAACAAAACCGAGCAATTTGCTGCATACAAGAAACTCATCTCAGAGACAAAGACAGACACTATCTCAGAGTAAAAGGGTGGGAAAAAACCTTTCAAGCAAATGGCCCAAGAAGCACGTTGGAGAGGCCATTTTAATGTCGACTAAAGTAGATTTTCAACCAAAAGTTATCAAAAAAGATAAAGAAGGACACTTTTTACTCATTAAAGGGGAAATTTGTCATGGGGAACTCTCAATCCTTAACATATATGCTCCAAATACAAAAGCACCAATATTCATAAAAGAAACCCTACTAAAGCTCAAAAAATACATTGTGCCCCACACAATAATAGTGGGAAACCTCAATACCCCACTCTCCTCAGTGGACAGATCAGAGAAACAAAAACTGAAGAAGAACACTGTAAAACTAGGAGAACCAACTGGAATTAAGAGATATCTACAGAACATATCATTCTAAAAAAAAAAAAGAATACATCTTCTTCTCAGGACCTCATGGCACCTTCTCAAAACTGACCACATAATCGGTCACAAAGAGAGCCTCAATAGATATAAGAAGATTGAAATACTCCCATGCATCCTCTCAGATCACCATGGTTTAAGGCTGGTCTTTAACAACCACAATGACACCAAAAAGCCCACATACACATGGAAAATAAACAACGATCTATTAAAGGATAGCAGGGTCAAAGAAGAAATTAAGGATTTTCTAGAATTCAATGAAAACGAAAACACAACACACCCAAACCTATGGAATGCAATGAAAGCTGTACTGAGAGGAAAACTCATAGCTCTGAGTGCTTCCAAAAAGAAACTGGAGAGAACATACATCAGCAACTTGACAGAACAGCTGAAACCTCTAGAACACAAGGAGGCAGATACACCCAAGAGGAGTAGACAGCAAGAAAAAAATCAAACTTAGGGCAGAAATCGAACAAATAGAAACAAAAAGAACCATTGAAAGAATCAACAAAACCAAGAGCTGGTTCTTTGAGAAAATCAACAAGATTAATAAACCCTTAGCCAGATTAATTAGAGGGCAAAGAGAGAGATTCCAAATTAACAAAATCAGAAAGGAAAGTGGAGACATAACAACTAAAACTGAGGAAATTCAAGAAATCATCAGATCATCCTACAAAAGCTTATACTTAACAAAGCTGGAAAATCTGGAGGAAATGGATGAATTCCTAGACAGATACAAGATACTAAAGTTAAATCAGGAACAGGTAAACCATCTAAATAATCCCACAACACCTAAGGAAATAGAGGAATTTATCAAAAGCCTCTCAACCAAAAAAAAAAGCCTAGGTCCAGATGGGTTTGGTGCAGAATTTTATCAGACATTTATTGAAGACATAATACCAATACTCTCCAAACTATTCCACAAAATAGAATTAGGTGTAACACTACCTAACTCATTTTTGAGGCTACAATAACCCTCATTCCTAAACCACACAGAGACCTTACAAGACCTTACAAGATTGGTCTCTCAGACCAATCTCACTTATGAACATTGATGCAAAAATTCTCAACAAAATCCTTGCAAACCGAATCCAAGAAGACACCAAACAATCATTCACCATGATCTAGTAGGCTTCATTCCTCTCATGCAGAAATGGTTTAACATATGGAAATCCATCAATGTAATCAACCATATAAACAAACTCAAAAAAAAAAAAAAAAAAAAAAACCCACAGTGTCATCTCACTAGATGCTGAGAAAGCATTTGACAAAATTCAACACCATTTCATGTTAAAAGTCTTGGAAAGAACAGAAACCCAAGGCCCACACTTAAACATATAAGTACAATATACAGCAAACCAACAGCCAACATCAAACTTAACTGTGGGAAACTTGAAGCAATCCCACTAAAATAAGGGACTCCAAAAGGCTGCCCACTCTCCCCCTATCTATTCAACATAGTACTGGAAGTCCTGGCTGTAGCAATTAGACAGCAAAAGGAAATTAATGGGATACAAATTGGAAGGGAAGAATTAAAAGCATCACTATTTGCAGAAGACATGATAATGTACTTAAGCAACCCCCTAACTTCCACCAGAGAACTCCTACAGTTGATAAACCAGTTCAGCAAAGTGGACAAATGTAAAATTAACTCAAAAAAATTAGTAGCCTTCCTATACTCAAAGGACAATCATGTGGAAAAAGAAATTAGGGAAAAGATACCCTTCACAATACTCACAAAAACTATGAAATACCTTGGTGTGACTCTAACTAAGCAAGTGAAGGACCTGTATGACAAGAACTTCAAACCTCTAAAGAAGGAAATCGAGGAAGACCACAGAAAATGGAAAGATCTCCCATGCTCATGGATCGGAAGGATCAACATTTTAAAAGTGGCCATCTTACCAAAAGCAATCTACAGATTCAATGCAATCCCCATCAAAATTCCAACCCAGTTCTTCACTGAGTTGGAAAGAACAATGTGCAATTTCATTTGGAATAACAAAAGATCTAGAATAGGAAATCCATCCTCAACAATAAAAAAACATCTGCAGGAATCACTATCCTTGACCTCAAGCTATATTACAAGGCAATTGTGCTGAAAACTGCATGGTACTGGTACAGAAATAGGCACGTGGATCAATGGAATAGAATAGAAGATCCAGAAATGAGCCCTCATGTATATGGTCACCTGATTTTTGACAAAGGAGCAGTAAACATTCAATGGAAAAAGGACAGCCTATTCAACAAATGGTGCTGGTCCAACTGGCACTCAACATGCAAAAGAATGAAAATAGACCCGTTCTTATCTCCTTGTACAAAGCTCAAGTGTAAGTGGATTAAAGATCTCCACATTAAACCAGATACACTGAAACTATTAGATGAGAAAGTAGGGAAAACCTTAGAACACATAGGCACAGGAGAAAATTTCCTATACAGAACACCAATAGCTCGAGCTCTAAGGTTAAAGATTCACAAATGGGACTTAATGAGATTGCAAAGTTTCTGTAAGATGAAAGACACTGTCATGAAAACAATGGCAGCCAACAGTGTGGGAAACAATATTTACCAACTCCACATCAGATAGAAGCCTAATATCCAAGAACTCAAAAAGCTCAAAATGATAGATACCAGAGAATCCAAAATCTCTACTATAAAATGGGGTACAGACTTAAACAAAAATTTCTCAATCGAGGAATATCAAATGGCTGAGAAACATCTAAGGAAGTGCTCAACATCCTTAGCCATCAGGGAAATGCAAATCAAAACAACCCTGAGATTCCACCTCACACCAGTCAGATTGGCCAAGATCCCAATCTCAGATGACAACAGATGCTGGCAAGGATGTGGAGAAATTGGAACACTTCTCCAGTGCTGGTGGGGTTTTAAACTGATACAACTACTCTGGAAATCAGTCTGGCTGTTTTTCAGAAAAATGGACATAGTACTACATGAAGACCCAGTTATTCCACTTCTGGGCATTTACCCCAGAGATGCTCCAACATACAACAAGGATACATGCACCACAATGTTCATTGCAGCTCTATTTATAAAAGCCAGAATCTGGATAGAACCCAGATGTCCTTCAGTAGATGAATGGATACAAAAATTGTGGTACATTTACACAATGGAGTACTACTCAGCTATCAGAAACAATGGTTTAATGAAATTCTTAAGAAAATGGATGCATCTAGAGAATGTCATCCTGAGTGAGATAACCCAGTCACAAAAGAACTGATATAATATGCAGTCACTGATAATGGGATACTAACCTCAGAAAGCTCTGAACACCCCAGAAACAACTCACAGAGTGTGTGAAGTTCAAGAAAAAAAAGAATATATTTTAATTGAAATAAAACTGTATCACATCCTCCTTTGCTTCCTATAGTTCTTCCCAGTTTCTCTCCTATCCCCTCAAATTAATAACCTCTTTTCTTATATTATTGTTACATATATGTGTATGTATATGTACGCACAAATACTTAATTACAACTTTGAAAAATGTATTCATATACTTTTATGCAAAAATGCTTAAAAATTTGAACATTTATCTTTGTTTTTTATAATAAAGTTTAAAAACAAAGAAAGCAAGCTGAGCAAACCATGGGAAGCAAGCCAGTAAGTGATATCCCTCCATGGCCTCCGTATCATCTCCTGCTTCCTGACCTGCTTTAGTACCAGTCCTAACTTCCTCTGTTGATAAACAGTGATATGGAAGTGTATGCTGAATAAACCCTTTTCTCCCCAACTTGGTTCTTGGTCATGATATTTTGTGCAGAAATAGAAACTGATTAAGACAAATGGTACCATTATAGTGGTATATTCCTGTGACAACCTGACCATGTTTTGGGGAGGACTGTTGATGGACTTTGGAACTTTGAGCTAGAAGAGCCACTGGCATATTAAGAGCTCTGTGGGATGATTTGTAGGAGCTTGGAAGATAATGTTGAGAACAGTGCAGAAGATGGAGGCCTGACTTGTGAAATTTCAAAGGGAATATTAAAGATGTTTTGATCAGGGCTGTTGCTGTTTTAGTTGTGAAGATTCTGTGGTTTTGTTTAGCTGGGGCTGAACAATCAGCTGTGATTATCAATCAGCTAAAATACCAGAACTACTAAAGCAAAACCTTTGCATTACTGGGACTATTGATACTGGTCAGCTGAAGCTAAGAAATTAGTGGTGATTAAGAAGAGACCAGTATCATTGAGGTGAAATCTTCTAGGAACTGTTTTCTAAGAGCACAAAGAGGATATTTTCCAGAGATAGCCAAGGTTGAACCTCGTGCTATGGCTAGGCTTAGTAATGTGTAAGAGTCACCCAAGTGGGACTGGTTTTGAAGGAATGAAGGGGTCATGGAGAGAAGCTGAGGCTTGGCACTGTGAGATGCCACGGAAGGCCATTGGTGGAAGTGCATCCTCTGTGGCAATTAGTGTCCCAGGACTGACAGTAGTAGTGTTTTGGCAATGCCAGTGCCACGAGATGACCACCAAGAACGGCAGTGGCAGTGGAGAACAGGCAGCTGGAGCCTAGAAGACAAAGTGTGTGCTACAAAGAGCAGAGCTGGAGAAGTGACTCAAGCCCTTGGAGGAGCCCAGAAGTTTGTAAGTAGATTCCCAGACACCAGATGGTTAGAGATTGGTTTTGCTTTGACTGTGACTGTGTCCTGATATGTTTTTCCCTCTTGAAGGAAGAAGAGGAGGCCACAGTTTAGAGGCTTTGAATTGTAAAAAGACCTTGATTTTTTTATGGAGACTGAATATTTTAAAGGTACTGCAATTTTAAAATGTAAGAATTGGTAAAGGCTGTGGGACTCTTAAGATTATCTAGACCTTGGGGATTAACAAGAAAGTAAGGGTTGAAGCTTAAAATTGATTTGTTCGCGTGTCAAGTTGACAAGGGGTCAATTGTACTGGCTGGTTTTGTGTCAACTTGACACAAGCTTGAAATACCACGGAGAAAGAAGCCTCAGTTCAGGAAATGCCTCTATGAGATCCAGCTGTAAGGCATTTTCTCAACTAGTGATCAAGGGGGGAGGGCCCCAGCCCATCGTGGGTCGTGCCATCACAGGGCTGATACTCCTGGGTTCTATAAGAAAGCAGGCTGAGCAAGCCATGGGAAGCAAGCCAGTAAGTAACAACCCTCCATGGCCTCTGCATCAGCTCCTGCTTCCTGACCTGCTTGAGTTCCAGTCCTAACTTCCTCTGGTGATGAACAACGATATGGAAGTATAAGCAGAATAAACCCTTTCCTCCCCCGCCCCCCAAAAAGAAAAAGAAACTATACCTTCACTCTGTTCATATGTAAAATATATTTCATTATGGTCTTTCCTAGAAAACTGTCTTTCATATCATTTTCTAAGTTGGATACCCATCATGTTTCTAGTATATGTCATAGCAATGTATATGTCTCCCCCTTTAGGACCTATAAACAATGGTTAATCTTGACTATACACTAAACCTTAAGTTCTTTCAGAACAGGGAAATTAATTAACTGGAATCTTCCCCCAGGACATATGTGGAGCATAAAATGGACCTCTAATGCTTGTTCATTCAACTCATAATGGACATATCAAGACATCAAAGAGATATTTCCTCACTTGATATTGTCTGTACCACATTTCCATACCAGGCACGTTGCTGACTGGCTTGACTTTTACTACCAGTGGAAATCTGTAAAGATAAGGAAATACTAAAATAAGGCTTTATCCTTTCTGAAATGTAATCCTTTAGCATGTCTAAATCTGACTACATTTTCAAAGGATAATTTTGTAGCTCCTACAAATCTCAATGGGATACTTGTGAAACTACGGGGAGTGTTCAAAATAGATATCTTTTCATATTAAACTTTAGACTATGATGATGCTTCTATTTGGCACCTTTCTAAATATTTAAAATTTGCCAACTATGTTTGGTTTAATAAATTGTAATATTTTATTGCCATCATTATTATAATATTAATTACTTGACAGTGACTAAAGACAAACTTTTGGGTATCTATTTCAGATCTCTTTGCCTTTGACAAATAATTACTATAATCTAGGTTAAGTTGAATATGCTTGATTATGAATGGCTTTAATTTTGCTTTCTTCAATAACTTTTGCACACTCCACAAGACATGATTGCTTAATTCTAACATATTAAATATCTTAATTAACATATTGCTTTATATGCTTTCTATAAAATTATGTGGTGACATGGACTGTGCCATGCCAGTTTTTGCATGTGTGTGTGTGTGTGTGTGTGTGTGTGTGTCTGTTATATTTTGTGTGTTCAGAAATACTTGCAAGTTTCTTACAAACAAGTCAGTCTTTAAAAGTGACTGCAATTCTAATTAATGGTGCTACAGTGTATATTAAAAACAATTAGCATTATATTATTCTACTTGTGCATATTGAACATTATATAAATGAATAGCTTTACAAAATTTGAATAGCAAGTTTTCAAAAATTATTTTAATATAGAATAAATATGAGTAATTAAATTTACTTAGTTCTGAACATTATTTTTGCACATTTAATTCTATATTTGCTATTCTAATATATTCATCTGTGTGAGAGGTTGTCAACTGACAAATTGCCTGAGCTCATCCTGTTTCCTAGAAATTTAGTTCTTTGTTAGGGTCAGAAGAAGTGATCTTTTCTAAGTAGAGGCAAACACACTATGTACTGTGGAGGGGACCATACACTGTAGCAAATATAATCTTTATACAGCTGCCTTACTTTGTTCCATAGTGCAGCTGCTGCCTTTGTGCCTCCTCATAACCTGAATATTGTATGGTTTGTTACTGAAGGTAAGATACACATTGTGTTTAAGAACACACAGAATATTCAATGTGATAGAAAATACAGAGAGCAATTAAACAATTGCCAGCCAGGAGGGGTGGCCTGTGCCTGTAATACCAACTTTCCCGTTGTGGTTGATTTGTGAGTTCAGTTTGAAAACAGCCAGGGCTCTATTGTAATGCTGCACAAACAAACAAGAGAAATAAAAAAAAAAATATTTTTTGGACTCTCATATAAGCAGTTGTTTTTGGATCAGTGGTGGACAAGTTGTTTTTGGATCTGTGAAAACGTTTGAGAGAAAAATGTATGCTCAAATTTTCTCTACATTCTAATTTACTCCAGTGAAACCAAACATAACTAGCATGTGTTTGTGCATGCATGTGTGTATGAGAGAAAAAGAAAGTGGGTGGGAGAGGCAGGTAGAGACAGAAAGACAAAGACAGGCAGAAAGACAGCCAGAAAGTAGCAGTTAGTAATATCAAGGGAAGAGAGAATTGTTATATTTCTGCTGAGTTGTTTTTATTAAGTGAGAATAAAAAGACCTAAACACAAAAGTAAATATGGATTCCAAGGTGATTTTTAAATTATTACTATCTCAATGATAATGATTTTCAATGATATATAATTAACAACTATTAATATTTGAAAAAAATCCTGTATTATTAGAATCACTGGTACTAAGGAATCAAAACCTTTCTAGGGTAATTAGCATGAGATTGGGATTCTGAGATGTTAATGGGAGTCTTCAAAACAATAAGAAGGAAACCTATAAACAGGAACTACATGATGATTAATGATGAATAAAGAGGTAAAAACAAGTAATACAGCAGTAAGCACAAAAACAAGAAATGAGAAATATGTAAAGTTGGAAAGTAAGCTCCTAAGGAGATGAAGATGCAACTGGGTGTTTTAGGAGTTTGGATACAGAAAGCATTCTATAACTAACACCCATTATTACAACTGTCAAAAGTATTTCTGCTCCATATTTGCTGTAAAAGAGTAGTACATAATTCAAATGTATTGGAAATTTTTGGTTTATTGGAAAAGAGTAGAATAAGCATGTACCTGTAAGTCTTCCCAGCTTAGAAATGCAGAAAGATAGCATAAATAATTAGTACCCATACTCTCACACTCTGGAAGTCATTAGTAGTCTCAGCATACTTTAGCCACTTTCTACTGTATATTGCAGTGCCCTACACATTACAAAAAGATTTAAACTTGCATTGGTTGGTAATAAAATACTGCTTAGATTTAGGAAGCCGAAAGAACAAAGCACATGTTTATACTTCATTACACCAGACAGATACCAAAATGTGTGTGTTTTGTTCTCCCCAAATGTCCCTTTTCTCCCAAAGAACTCTTTTTCTGCGGCATAGTCATGTAAACGATGTGGTACTTCACATGTGTGTCTAGATCCATTCGGAGAAGATGACTCCTCAGTTGTTCTCACTGGACAGATGCAGAAAGCACAGGGGAGCTGCTTCAAAGATCCCAGGGCTCCTGCTGCTGTCCCAGTGGACAGACATTCGAGCACACTCTAGGGACATTTCTGAGAGCCATGCTGCAGATCTGAATGCAGCTGATGAAGAACTGATTTTGAATTGGAATGAGGTGAAATAAACAAAACACCCATTGACAGTACTGTGCTTGCCTTGCCCAGCTTTTGTGTCTTAGGAAGTAAACCACTGCTTTCCTCCGGAAAAGCATCCCCTTCCCTCTTGTTTAAGGGAACTGAATGAAAGGGCAGTGTTCATTTCATTAAGTAGGAAAACTTAAGCATCACCCTTTCACATCCTACTATGATTCAAATTCTATATACTCCCCACTGAAAAAAATGGAAGTTAATGGAGAAATTCCTATATAGTTCGGTCGTCTTGCTCCGTCAATACTCTGACTGGTTTGAATGAGAATGGCTGCCACACACTCATATATTTGAAGGCTTATTCATCAGAAAGTGGAAATACTCAGGAGAGTTTTGGATGTGTATTTTTGTTGAAATAGGTATGACCTTGTTAGCAAAAAATGCATCACTAGTAATGCCAGCTCCTCCTTTCCCTCCCCTCCCCTCCTCTCTCCTCTCCTCTCCTCTCCTCTCCTCTCCTCTCCTCTCCTCTCCTCTCCTCCCCTCCCCTCCCCTCCCCTCTCCTCTCCTCCCCTCCCCTCCCCTCCCCTCCCCTGTCCTCTCCTCTCCTCTCCTCTCCTCTCCTCTCCTCTACTCTCCAATCCTCTCCTCTCCTCTCCTCCCCTCCCCTCCCCTCCCCTCCCCTCTCCTTTGCTTTCTGCCTAAAGATCTTTATATGGAACTCTACTGCTTTTTTAGCACCATGTGTTCCACACGCTGTCATTCTCTGTTCCATCATGACAATGCACTGGATGTTAGAAACTGTAATCCAGCCCGACTAAATACTTCCCTTTATTAGAGCTGCTGTTGCCATGGTGTCATTTGTTCACAGCAGTAGCAATTGAACAGTGACGGAGACAGGAGCAGATATTGAACAACAAATAGTGAGAAGAGAGAACCAAAACAACGTAGTGTTGCTGCTTTCCTGATGGCTTTGTATTTTTAATTTATTCTTTAGTTTAGCATCTTTCAGGGATCACAGGACTGATGCACATGTGAATTCACAGGGACTGAGGCAGCACGCACAAGACCTGCAGAAGTTCAAGCTAGAAAAAAACAAAAAACACTAGCACTAAAAATCTGGAAGTGGTGCTACAGTCTCACCCTTAACCAAAATGCTATTTAGAATTATTATCTTCCAAAAAAGAGAAAGTCTGTTTTCCCCAATAGAATACATATAAGTTTTAATAAGTTTTTATATGTTCTATTCAGCTGTGGGTTCCACCTCACTTTATAATGTAACATCTTTTTATACTTTAGTTTCTTTGTGATACATATATTCTATGATTATTGCTTTATATTTAATGAACATTTCTTTTGTTTACCCAAAAATAGAACCTGATTTCTAAAAAGATAAGAAATGTTTCCATTTTTCTATTGACATATTTTCCAGACTGCCCTTTTATGTATTACGTATTTTAGAATGTGTACTGAATTATTAAGCATAAATTTTAATCAAATAAAATGAATGATGTGTGTGTTTTGCTGTCATATGGTTATATAAATGTGAATGAGTAATTCTATCATTTTCGGTTAAATATTTT
The DNA here is from genome assembly GCF_963924665.1 of Micromys minutus. Lineage (NCBI taxonomy): Eukaryota > Metazoa > Chordata > Mammalia > Rodentia > Muridae > Micromys > Micromys minutus. The sequence continues at coordinate 39,037,251 of NC_137979.1, read as the reverse complement.
TTCTTTTCTATATCTTTTTTATTTAAATATTTTTCTTTTTTATATCTTTTTTATTTATTGATTGACTTTATTGGATACTCCCTCCATTTACATTTAATCATACTGCCTGCTAAATTAGTAAATTTTATGGAAAGATCTAGAAAACAAGTGCACAATTGTTCTAGTTGTCAGCTGTCCTATACCTCTGCTTTTCACATTTAAGCACAAATGAAGCTTTTAATATATTTAAGAAGGTTGAAAAGATGGCAGTGTTTATCAAGTGTTTGCATTTTAAATAGGTGAGTTCAATACTAAGACAGTGCCCCTACACACAAAACCAACCCTCTGGGAGGGGAAGTGTGTGTTCATAAACCCAGCAATGAGTGGGCAGAGAAAGGCAGATCTGGGAATTTACTTGCCAGGCAAATATGCTCCTCAGCAACTTCCAGTGAAAGAGCATTTCTTAAAAATATAAAGTGCCTCTTAGTTGATACCTGAGGCTTTTCTCTATTCTTTACATATGAACACGTGATCATAGGTGTGCAAAGAAGACTTCACAAAATCTCATACATGTATTATAATAATTTAAATATTTGGGCATAGGGAGCATTGTTAAGAGCATATATTGCTCTTGCAGAGGATGGGATTTTGATAACCATCACTGTCTAATAATTCAAAAACATCAGCTCCAATGGGATATGGTGTCTCTGATGACCTTGGGCAGTTGTGTGTGTGTGCTCGTGCACACACACACACACACACACACACACATGTACATAACCACATATATAAACATACACATTCAAACATAATGTTAAAATTAAATATTAAATATCTCTCCTTTCCTAATGATTGTCAAATTTATATATGTTGACTGTATAGCACACTTCAAGATGTATACTCCTTAGAATGGTTGGTAGCAAAAAATAGAAGGAAGAAAATCAACCTCATCCTAGAGTTAATATTCAGCAAATTGGCAAGCTTTCCAAAGTGTGTGAGTTGAGTACATAAATCTGGAACACTGCACAACCTAGAAACAATCAGAATAAAACAAAACAATCAGCATAAAAATCCATGTATCACATTTGTGCTTTTGAGACATTAGATTTTCCAGTATTATTTTAGTGTCAAAAAGGCATTCATCCCCAATTCATCCCTCACTAAGAACAATTGTAGGGCTCATACTTTTAAAAACTTGCTGTGATGCACAGGGAATTGAATGATTAATGTTGAATCAATACCACTACCAAAGAGTCTACTTGATTTATCTTGCAGTCAACATGGGAAAATCATTTTGATGTTATGACTCAGCATTTGTCAGGGTGTAAAGCTCTCACAAAATAATTTTAAGGTTGGGCTATACTCGCTGACTCTGCAAAAGCAGCTTAAGAAGAAAATGTTGGTTTGAGTTTTCTCAAGCATGTGTCTCAAGGGTACCAGACCATTATCGTCCCCACCCCCATTTCTCATTCTTTCTATCTCTCTCTTCTCTTCTCTTACCATTCTTACAAAACAAAGTGCATGCAATCAACAATAAATTATAAAATAGCCATGGCCTCTAAAAGTTCATGTGAAAGGATAAGTAATTCTGTCTTACCCCATACTTGTTTAGAAGGGATTTCGGTTACATGCTGAAGCTAGTCATACATTCTTGGAGGTCTCTCTTCTTATACCCAAGGCATTTATTGAAGGACATTTAACAGATTAATTAGATAATTATAATACATAGTAAAATATATAGTCTGAAATAGATACCTTATTGTTATAAAACTATATATATATAGATTTAATTAAATTGTTTCAAAGGTCAGACCCATAGAATTTGCCTCTATACCAGTGAACATCCTATGTATCTTGCTGGATATTTTCACCTTATGGACAATCTCAATCTCTTCACTATAACTTCTTCATAGACAGTCCTTCTTAACATCTTTTGGTATTTGTTGGCACTTTCTTATATTTTGATTAATTATCTATTTATTTTATTACTTTTTACATCTCAATTGGTGCTCCTCATCACCCCTTCTCCAGAGTCTCTTCCTCATCCCCGCAAAGTTTCCCCTCTTAGAGGGTAGGACACACCCTGGCCATTTCCCTATCCTGGTGCATCAAGTCCCTACAGGCTTAGGAACATCCTCTTCTACTGAGCCAAACAAATGAACCCTATTTGGGAACTACTGTACAGATAGGCAAAAGCTTTAGGGTCAACCCCTGTTCCAGTTGGTGGGAAACCTATATGGAGACTGAGGTGAATATCTGCTACATATGTCTAGGTCCAGCCAATGTATGTTCTTTGGTTGGTAGTTAAGTCTCTGACAACCCCTTAGTGTCCAGGTTCATTGAATCTGTTAGCCTTTCTGTGGAGTTTCTATCATCTTTGGGGCCTTCACGCCTTCTCTCCCTCTTCCATAAGAGTTTAAAAGCTTTATCTAATGTTTGTGGGTCTCTGCATCAGTTTCATTCTGCTGCTGGGTGAGCCTCTCAGAGAAGAGTTCTACTAGGGTCCTGTCTGGAATCATAACAGATTATTGTTCATCATGTCATGGGATGGTGCTAACCCATGGGATGGGTCTCAAGATGGGCTAGTTTTTGTTTGTCAATTTCATCAGTCTCTGCTGTATTTTTTGTCCCTGCATTTATTGTAAACAGGACAAATTTTGGGTCAAAATATTTGTGGGTGAGTTGGTGTCCTTAACCCTCCACTGGCAGTCCTACTGGACTGCCTGCAGAAAGTGTTTTCTTTATGTTCCCTACTTTTATGTATCTATGGCCACATGAATAGACTCCTGGGTCTCTGCCTCATGCCAGGTCTCTCCCAGTCCCTTTTCCTACTAAAAAGACAGATATTCATTTATTTATTTATTTACATCTCAAATGCTGCTTTCAGTCTTGGTCTCTCCCCTATCAGAGTTCCCAACCCCATACTTCCTCTACTTCTTGTCTGAGATGGTGGGCCAGGCCACCCCCACCAGCTCTAGGCTGTTTCTCCTGGAGGTTTCCCAGGGAAGACAGTATTATCAGAGTAGATGACAGCTCTATATTCATTATTAGCAAATATTTTCCAGTCAGCATTTAGTGACACAGGAGATCCCAGCTGTATGTGGGCTAAAGTTAATATATGTGTTTTGGGTGAATTATTCAGTGAAACAAGTCTAAAAATTAAACATAGATGAAAAAACTTTCAAAGTAAGGATGCTTGGGGAAGAAGAGATAATGGTAAAAGTTGTGTTTAACATGGACATGACATTGAGCTTGTCTTACACACACACACACACACACACACACACACACACACTTATTAGATAAAAGAAATAATTAGAATATAAGTACAATATTTTAAAGTTACACCATGTGTTTTTTTAAGCTACATGATAATGCCAAATTTGAAGAAAATAAGATGTTTGGGGAGGTAAAGTATTATAGAAAAGTAACATGAATTTATTACTGATGAAAGAAAGGTTTTAAAAACTAATGTAGTTCATTTTGAGTGTGTAGCATTTGTACCATATACAGTAGTGAATGGCATATAGTGATGCAGACTAGAACACCAACACTAAAGAGGCAAGATGCAGGTGGGATTAGGATAGAGGACCAAGAGGAACTACATAGTGAGTTCTGGTTGATCCTGAACTGCCCAGATAAATCTTTCTTAAAAACAAGCCGGTATACCATAGTATACAATATACATAGTATACAAGTCCAGACCAGACCAGACCAGACACAAGCAGAACATAATTAAAGCTACTACAATGAGAGAAATGAACACTTGGCACTGTCTCACTTACCTACCAAGATAAGACAGATGCTGTATAGTCTCTATTATAGTCTCTATAGGGTCTTATTCTTCATAATAGTTATTATTCCTTTTTGATATTTTAGAGATTAAAATCAGTGCCTTATGCATGCTCAAGAAGAATTTCATCATTAAAGCAACATTTACAGACTCTAATTTAAATCTTCTACTACAAGTGTTCCATATATAGGTAAATTAAATGAAAGCACACCTATAGCTGGGTTCAATCCATGGTATTCAGTACAGCAACATGGAATACAGATTGGTATTTTAAGAGTACCAGTCTAGGTGTGATGTTGGCTACTCCAAATATGCTTATGTAACTAGGTCTTATAATATTTTCAGAACTAGGAAGATATCTACCTAGGCATCTCCTAGTGGGTAGCCTTACGGTTAAGCAATGTGTGACTATATATAAGGTGTGAACAGTTCATAAATATTCTGTGATAACATCGTTTGAACAGTTCTGAGATTCTGTCATCACTTTCACTAATTATGGTAACTTGTCTCAGGTCTCAGGCTGAAACCCATCACCAAAGTGTTCACTGGATCTTCACTGATCAAGAGGATTGAAATAAAATTAGAATGATCCAAATCAACAAATCAACAACCCTAAGGTACTTACAATTTGTTTTCTCTGTTAAATAGTACAAGGGGAGTGATATTCAAAATCAGTTAAACTGCACATTTCAAAACTGCCTAGAAAGCTTATTTATTTCCCCAAATGATTCTTGTGAGAGAAGGTTAACTCAGCAATGTGTAAGATTCCAAAACCCATGAAAAATTTATGCAAAACTGCAGCAGTAGCTTCTGAGTTTTATCATTTAATTGCTACTGCTATGGTCTCTGTTCAACCAACATTTTATAATGGTTTTCATAACAGCTTGATTCCAAACTTCAAAGACAATTATGAATAAGCTGATGCCGATACATATTTTAATTGAAATGTTGACAAAGGCAATCAGTTAGAAAAGCATTGTAAAGACACACCTTTATATGTATTTTAATCACTTTAACAGGGCATACTGTTGTTGTATTAGATTTTATTTATTGTTCTTTTAGGATTTGAAAACTTGGAGTCAAAAGACTGCCTTTCACACATGCACGGCTATCTCTGTGATACAGAACTACAACTCCAGCTCAGAGCACATTATGACATTTTCATGGTGACATTGTTTTCTTACTAGTCTTTGATGTAGCATCCATATTTATTATTTTGCCAGTATTGACTTCTTGTCAATTAGTATCATCACTCATTGAAATATAGTGTCTGTACTACCATTTTACCTATGGTAGTTGCAGGCTTTTCCAACTTGGTTTTATTGTTTGTTCTAAATGCATACACTCGTGTGTGTGTGTGTGTGTGTGTGTGTTTGTGTGTGTGTGTGTGTGTGTGTGTGTGTGTGTGTGTGTGTGTGTGTGGTGTTTCAGTTTTTGTTTGTTTTGTTTTTATGCTGGGGTTTTATCATACAGTTCAGGTTGTTTTCGAAATCTTGATTATTCTGCCATTAGATTTATTGCAAAGTTTTTTATTTTAGATTATTGTAGTGTTTTTATTTTAGATTGTAGTACAGTTTCTTAGTCATGTCCTTGTTGGTCATTGTTGGCTGTAATAAGAAGAAATAGTTTGCTCAGAGTGTAGCAGTCTTTGTATGTACACAGTATACAACTCAAAATGAACTCAAACAAACAAACAAAACGTATAGAACAAAAAGGAAGTGGTTTTAAAGTTTCATCATAATTTGAACATCAATCTACTATTAAAAATCTAATATTTTTCATTGACATGTTTTTCTTCTAATAATATAGAGAAGAAAATTTAACGTGTTACTAGAAAGAGGAAAAAAAGCAAAATCTTATCATAAGAAATAATGGAATTTCAAACTACCAATTTGATATGTATATTGTAAAAGTGCTTTAAATAAAAAAAGAAAAGAAACTCCCTTGGCTATACTTTATCTTAAATTCTTACTTTCATTCCTTTAATTACATATGGACCCCATAGTCAAAATCTGAAATTTAGATTTTGTTTATTTAGTTTATTTTTCTTTCATCAAAATTAGATTTTTTTTCTCATATACTATATTCTGGTTACAGTTTCCCCTTCCTCTATTTTGCCTAGTTCTTCCCCACCCACCTTTTCTCTGGATGCACTCCTTCTATTATGTTCCACATATAAAAAGCACAAGCACAAAATAAAATAATATCAAACAAAATCAATCACATCCATGCTGAGCCAGGTACCCCAACAAAAAAAAAAAAAAGATTCCAGAGAGCAAGCACAAAAAATCAGGAACACCCTCCATCATACACTCAATATCCCATAAAAATACTGAGCTAAAATCAATAATTCATATACAGTGGATTTACTACATGTGCCAGCCTTGGGCTTGCTGGTTCAGTCTCTGTGCGTTCATATGAGCCTTCCCCAGTTCATTCAGAGAACCCTTTTTTTTGGTGTTGTAATTCCTCCTGGCTTTTACATTCTTCTCTCCACCCACCATCTCCTCTATGCATAATTACTGGCTGTATGTCTCTGTATTTGTTCCTGTCTGCTTCAGGAGGAAACTACTCTGATGATGACTGATCTATGATCATGGCATCATATTCTTAGGACTCATTTTATTTTCTGGTTTTACCATAGGTTTCTGGTCTTGGTCACTCAAATAGTGTCAACTACGGGTTCTATTTCATGAAGTGTATTCATACATTGCATGGGCCTTACATGTATTCATACATTGGTTGGCTATTTGGATAAGCACTATGCCACTATTGCCCTAACACATATATTAAGCAGAACTAATTGTAGTACAATGTTTTGTGAATAGGTTGCTGTTTCTAATTCTCTTTTGGTAACTTGAAGAGTACCATTTACTCCAAAAATTCTAGAAGGTAGAAGATAGAACTGAAAGCTCCATGTAAGCATCAGCTCAACATCTCTATGTTCTTGAGTTGTGTGGATGTTGTCTTTAGCAAAGAGACGTGGCTTTCAGTTTGTGAATAGCAATTCCTTGTCTTGACAACAGACTTTGTTGTTTGGGGATTTCCATGCAACAGCCTTGACCGACAACTTAATTGAGTAAAACCCAGACAAGGTACTGGAAACCTCTTTGGTGCTTACCTATAGGCGGGTTGAGATTTAGTCTCTCCTGGTCTTAGGAAAACTAATTAAGATTCTCTTCATATATTTTGGGAAGTTTCCACTGCATCATGTTACCAATCTATCGTTCAGATACCCTTCTTTCTCCAGCCATGTCACCATACATTCCCTTATTCAACCCCATTTTCTCTCCCAGTCCCCAACTGATCCTCTTGCCCTTTCTCTCCAGCTGGTCATGAGTCTAGTTCACATAAAATGTCTCCTATTTCTTTATTCCAGGGAGAGTCAGGTATCCCCCTTGTTTTTTTCTCTGGGTATATGGAGTGTCGGTTTGCTATCAGCTATTGAATGAGAAATGTGTGCATATAAGTGATATGTACTATTTTTGTCTTTCTGTGTCTGTGTTACCTCACTTGGCATGATTTTTTTTTCTATATCCATCCATTTGACAGCAAATTCCAATTTTTATTGATAGTTAAATAATGCTCCATCAGCTGGAATTTCAATTATGATCAAGAACAATAATCACAGAATTTATGTTCTCATGTATAAGAAATAAAGTGAGTTTCTTTCAGCCCTAAAATGATGTTTCTAAGCCATTCATCCAATATTGGCCATCTCCTGTATCCAAAAAGGAAGTTATTTAAAAAATCCTATTTTCTACCTCTATAATATGGGGAAAAGGATAGAATGGTCTGTTGGGCAGGTCTTAGGGGTTTTTTCTTCTGTGCGTAGATACAGCCCTAGGATGGGTACTCTTGATAGTATAAGAAAGTTTAACTGAAACAAGATTGAGCCAGAAAGTGAACTCACAAACAACATTCCTTCCTAGTCTCTGCTTCTAGACTCTCCCTTTTGTTCTTATCTGAACTTTCCTTAGACAGACTCTGTTTCTTTATCGATGAATTCTGTTACCTAGATGTGTAATGCAAATAAGTCCTTTACTCCCTTAAGTTATTGTTTGTCAGCACAATCAAACATGCACCATTAAATCGATAAGATAAGGTGAAAATCTGTAAATGTTCAATGCACTTAATAAGATATTCTAAGATATAAGTTTTCTAATTTATCAAAGTATTTTACAGCATCAACAAAGGTAGTACACTTTCAACTTTATTCTGCAAGCAGATATATTGCCAATAATGATTTTTAAGGAGATAATTAAAAATAGAAATTAACTGAAGATAATGAATGTGATTTTTTATTAAAATATCTTCAGTGAAATAGGTAAGAGAAAGATATTTATGAAAAGTATTCTACTAATAACTATCAAAATCTGCTTTAGACAATTGATGAAAGCTTGAAGTTACGCTTTTACTATTTCATTTCATCTCATTTCTCTATTTAAATGAGAAATATGCACTCAGTTCAGAAATTAATATTAGATCTTTTTTTCCAGGATTGTCTTAAGAATATCAACAAGGATCTGTGTAATGACTTAGCAGATGGACGTGAGTAACTCAACCTCTGTCAAGGTGAAACCTGGGAACATACATATTGGAAAAAGAGAATTAACTTTTCCAAGATGTTAGGATGCTCAGACATCCAGAAACCAGCGTGATCTACTTGTGTCGATTCTTACACTTACACACACACACACACACACAAACACACACACACAGACACACACACACACAAGCTAGACGCAGAAAGCAAATATATAATATTAATTAATTAAATGAAGAGTTAAGAGGTTAAAAGCATATTATCAAGTAATATTAAGTGACAAACCTTTATCAATTGAATGTAAAATGAATACAAAATTACAATTATCAAAAGAAAATAAAATCCATATTCAATAGCATAAAAGTGTAAATTACCTAAGCAAGCATTCCTCCAACTAGTAGGTTAATTTTTGAATGGCTTGATTTACAAGATACTATCTAAAAGGTATCATTTTATTCAGCACAAAAATCGTAAAATCACCTTGACTAAGCATGGAAGTTATCAGAGCACATCTTTCCAAAATATGGAGTAAAAGTTATCTGAAAACCAATTTGTAAGGGATAACCCTTTAGAAATTTTGAGTATGCTGTTTTCTTCAGAAGAATTATAATTGAAAGTTGCCATGTTTATAAAAAGGAAAATACAATGATGTCGTATTGGTCTATGCACACATATTAGATATAAAAGCACTTCTTGGGCTGGTGATTAGGCTAATTGGTTAAGAATATAATCTGTTCTTCAAGAGAAACAAAGTTGAATTCTCATTACCTACATGATGGGTTACAGCCTTCTAGCATTCAAGTCCAAGAGTACCTGGTACATTTTTCTAGTCTCAGTGACTCCTACAGGAATCTGGTGCACAGAAATTGATGTAGGCAAAAATACCTGTAAGTTAAATAATAGAATAAAAACTTAAAACCACGTATATTAATGGCGTGTTCATCGCTCTAGTAGTATGTAAGTATACGTATATATCAAAGAGGTCATGATCCATTTCCATGTACTAACACGTAAATCTTCAGTTAATGTAATAGAGGCATTAGGGCATTCATTTAGAGAGACTTGCTAGAAATAATTCCAACTGTGAACTGAAAAATGGCTCAGTCAATAAAAGCTTTTGTCAAGCCTCACTACTCAAGTTCCCTTCCTGAACCCAATATGGTTGAAGGAGAAATCAGACCACTACTAATTTTCCTTTAAATCACACCCACACAAGTAAAATAAGTATGCTAATAGATAGAATAGATAGAAACAAATGTAGTGAATATTTTGAAACATGCATAACATTATAAACAAAAAGTCAAAACATAAAGTTAACTATAAAGGTCAATGTCTTCAATGCAAACGTATATCACATTACTAAATAATACAAGACATTGATTTAAAGTTAGGTAAATATGCACCTGGAGTCATGGGTCCCTCCATGGCACCTTTTGGATGGTGCAGCAGAGGATGCCAATGTTTGATATCAATAGGAGAAGAAGCCCTTGGTCCTTTGAAGGCTCATTTCTCCAGTGCAGGAGAATGCCAGGATGTTGAGATGGGAGTGGGAGGTTGGGAGTAGGAGCATTTTAATAGAAGCAGGGGCAATGAGGGATGGAAGAGGGGGGAAAGAGAATAACATTTGAAATGTAAATACATAAAATATCCAATAAAATATGATAAAAAGAAAGGTACTATATTTCGAAAAAAACATTAAGATAAAATTCAAAACGAGAGTAGGGATATATCATCTACGTAAAAACTAAACTGATAGTAATATTATACAGTATTTATCAGTATAAGATAAGGAGAATAAGAAACAATTAACAATAAAGACTCTTGGTATCCTGGTGTTATCCTATACATTCCCATGTGACTAGAGTAAGTTAAAAGAAATATTTTTAAGATTATTTGATATACTTATCAAAATTTGTTATTTATTTTGTTAGCTAATATTGTCAAAAACATTGATTGAATTAAGCCTATAAGATTGGCCATACATATTACATATACATGATGTATATACACTATATATATATGTTGTGTGTGATGATAAGTTGTGATCAAGATCTAAAATGAATGAGTGGATAAATAAAGTAATAAAATTGTCAAAGTATATTTAAACATAGAGATCAAGTCTAAAATAAATAAAATCAAAATAATGTTTGTTGGCTAATCGCTTTATGCATGTAGGACTTCACTGACACACCGTGTCTATCAGATAGGCTGGTGATTGTCTCTGTGAGGTTTCCTATCCTAATTTCCTAATTTTCTGCCCGCAATGGGACTGCACGATCATTTGGCTTGTGCATCCAGGCTGTATAAAATAAGATACCTAAACATTAGCCTGAAAGCCAACAACTAAGAAATGTTCTTCCTTGGTTTCTGTCTCAAGGCCCTGGATGTGTTCCTGCATCGACTTTAACCTGAAATTAAAAAAATATTAATTTTCTCTCCAAATGGATTTTGGTCATGTTTTTTATTACTGCAAAGAAAAGTGAGGAGAAGTTAGACGTTCATATTATCTGAAGAGGAAAAAGAAAACCTACTGTCTTAATAAAATTTGAAACCTGAATAAATATGATTCCATATTTTAATAAGAACTTGACATAATGTATTTAGTTGCATGTACCAGAAACATTGAAAATATAAATATAAGTTGCTAATATCTTTTTTATAGTTTGTATATTTGGAAGAGAAGGAAAATTATTTGTTAATTTGCCATGCAAACAATCTTGCAACCATGGAATTTGACATATACTATTCATGTCACACTCAATGTCATAGTCTTATCTGACATATGTTCTCTACATTATGACTATGATTATGATTTTATATATAGGCATGGATTTATAATACTTATGTTAAGAAAACAAAGTGTAATTTTATTTTACTCAAATGCTTGGTCAGTACAATTAGGATTATAATAATTTATCAGATTTCAAATAGTTGTATATGAAGACAGTTTCTAGTCTCTTTCTACATTGGCTAATTCATCAATAGGTTTTTTTTAACCATCTAGTCTCTAACAGCTGAAGCTTTGATTTTATAAATAAATGTATTAGTTTTCAAGGAGATGATACATTATGCATTGGCTTATTCTCTCTTGTCATTTTACCTGATAATAATGGATATTATTTCAAATGCTCTAGATTAAAAAAAATTCATAGGTTTTCTCATTCCATGTACTTCATAGGTGATGTAATACTAAACTATGTTTAAATAATGTATACATGAGGCTGTATATAAAGTATAAGGAAAATTTATTTAATGAAAGATATAAAGCAATGGTATACACCTATAATGCAGATGGTTTAGTATTTAATTTTTTCAATTTATTAATTTCTAAATAATTTTCAAGTAAACTAATAACTGATAGCTATTGCTCACCAAAAATAAATTATCTTCACCTTATTCTTCAGGTAATTGTGTACACTATAAGAGTGTTTGGCTGTTGGCTTTTCTTTAAATAAATAATCAAGGATGCAAAACTTTTTTTAAAAAGTCATATTCAGATGCCTTAAATATAGTCAATAATATGCAAAATCTATGGTGCAATGGTTTGATTTCAAAAGTCAAATATATTAGAGCTAGATTCATGTATCCACCTTACTGTGCAAATTTTTGTTCATTAGAAAACCTTTTGAAACTCGAATTTCTTGTTGCTAACAATATCATTTCAAAAATAGAATATGTTTAAAATCCAACCTCTGTGTACTAATAATGTTCTGGCTTCCTATATATGATTCAGAGCAGATTTCCCTTGTTCCAAGTTCTTCTAAAACTCTCTTTCCACTTTTAGACACATCTAGTGATTCAAAATCCTGTAAAACTCATCCTATATGGAAAGCAGGGAGAGGATAAGTAAGTACAAAGAAGAAAGAAAGAAGACTACAATATTTGAGTGAAATTATATTATAATAATATTTTAACTAGATTCTATTTCCCTGTTTCTGAAATATGTGATCATTTTTTTTTATTTCAACGTTTTGAGAGGGTAATGCTTAAAGCCAACAACAATAAAGCATTCAGACTGAAAGTTGCTACCACTTTCAAGAAACTAGTGATGAGCTGAACATTAATTTTAGAACTTAGAACTCACTTCTCATTTGAGGCTGGACAATGAGAGTTGAGAAATCAAAAATTTACACATGACTTGCTTACACAAAAAGTCTTCCATACATTGTGATAGAGCTTATTCTCCTGATTATTCATGTATTCATCTTCTGATAATGCTTTCTGTTTATGTAATGTATATGTTTGTATTCAGCAATATATTTTCTTTGAAAATTGAGATAAGTTATCAACTCAGAATAACCCCTCCTGTTACTGCCACATAGGATGTATATTTTAATCTAACATGAATTTAAGCAACCACACTCAAAGTTTTCAAATTTTGGTTGTTGTAGTAGAACCTCATTGTCACATTGGAATATGAATTTACTATAGTGTTAAAACATGAATAGTAAATCAGTACGGATGTAAAGTTTAGATCCCCCGAGTTATAAAGCTCTTATTCTTAAAATTTTATGTCCACTTAACATGATAAATATTCCTCAAACTAACAGAGAATATTTCACTTGTGGAAATTATAACTAAACCTAGCACTGCATAGAGTCTTGTTATAATTTCAGTTAAAAAACATTCATTAAGCTTAGAAAGTGGCTTCAGTAGTGCAGCAGACATGTTTGTGTCCATCTAAGCTTTCACATAAACTTGGAAAACACAGTACCAAAAGGAAATTTGCTGAGATGCAGTTATGTTTTTATTGACACAGTGAACTATCCAGCATCCACAACGTTCTGACCCAAAATAGATTCCTTGCTCTTTTTATAGAGCACTGTTTGTTTTCATTGAAAGGGCACACATCACTCTGTCTGGGTGAATATGTATTGAGATAATTTCTCTCTAAAAGAGCTTAAAATTATGAAAATTATTTTATGCTTAGTAAGAGTTGTTTAATTCCCAATGAGGCCTTTCTTTAGGTTGTTTTTGTTGCTGTGATAATACATCTCGATAAAAAGCATCTTAGGGAGGAAAAGATTTCCTTTACTGACAGTAATTAGGTGACATTGTGTAGGTGTCTCATTTTATGAAATATGGCACTTGTAACACATCACAATTAGGTTTCTTGAAGAACAAAATGTCACTGTGATGATTCCCATAAATGTTATTTCACTTGTATGATTATCTTAAGTAACTAACAAACATAAATTAAAAATATGTCATTCCCTAACTGTGTACCTACTTGTACCTTATAATAACCTGGACAGATTTTTGCTTTGTTTTTGTCAATTAATTATCAATGAAAATATGCCAACTAATTGTTCAAATGCTTCAATATTGCTTGTAAGTTGAAAGCTTCGCTGAAAAAAAATAGAGAAGGGACTGCAAAAGTAGCTCTACCAGTGTTTAATTTGGAAGAACAGGAACTTATGCTTGGTTCCCCTGGAATCCATGCAAAAACCAATGGGAGGCATGGTGGCTTTCATGTGTAATGCTGGGAAAACATCAGGAGGGACTGTGGGACATGCTAGACTCACAGACTCACCAAACTGTCCAGCTCCAACTAAGAAGAGACCCAGTCTCAATACCAGATGGGACTAGTTCCTGCGTATTGACACCAGAGCCTGTCATCTTGCCTCCACAACACACACCCACACATGGACAGGCGCACACACATGCACATACACTTTTATATAGATCAAAACCCACATATACAGACATGGGAACATACAAACCTAAATGTAAAATGTAAGAGAATTGAAGAACATAATTAAAGATTCTACCACCAACCCAAAATATTTTTTTTCACGAAGTCATTTTTTACTTACATATAATTAAAAGCATGCTAAATGAAAAACATTTCTATTTTCAAATGTAAGGAAACTTCAATGGACACCAGGGCTTAACAGAATGAGACTTGTGTATGAATAGGTAACTCATCACATCTGTCTAATTCCTTCTATCAGGTATTTCTGAGCATGCAGAAGAATATAGTATAAGAGTGACTCAAAGTCAGTCAAAGCTACTTGTCTGAGGTACCCGCCAGTCTCCTGAACTCATTCAGGCTTCGATGAATAGTTGACTGGACATTAATAGAATCTGAAATCATGCCTTGGACATGTATTTTCTTTCCAGTTAAAGAATGAATTTTGACAAAAAAGGAAATGATGTTCTCATGTATGGAGTTCAGTAATTAGGCAACAACATTGTGCTTTAAATTCTGCTATTATCTTAACATATTAAATTACCAGTGTTCCAGAGATAACACAAGGAAAGGAGATAACATTTGAAATATAAATAAATAAAATATCCCAATAAAAAAGAAAGAATAATAAGATTACCATAGAGAGTTGCTGTACTTCTATTTCTGTCTAACAATGTGAAAGATGTATATTTTAATTAATTCTTCAGAGCAATATTTTTAATGCTTTATGAAGCTCAATTGATTCTTTTAGTATAAAAAATATTGTTTCTCAAGTAACTTTGTGATTTTTCTAGAATTTTAACTTCTAATGTTCCTAGCTAGTATTAATAATTAGTATGAATTTCTTCTGTGATTCAAATCTTAGTTGTCATCAAAGTCCCTACTTATCCTTACCCGTTTATTCAGTTAAGGTTGAGAGAAGAAATCACATTTTGTGTGTACATGATGTTCTTTCCTATACTGGTATATATAGGTGTTTATAAAATATGATATTGATATAGCAGGAAATACATAATTATGAACTCATTACTGATTCTGCAAATCATTTTATGCCCAATTATATAATTTGTCTACCCTCTTCCCGGTTTTATTCATCATTATCTTCAAAGCACTTAGTATTCTATTTTATGTTGATATAGATCAATCACTAGCTTTTGATTCTTCCTGATCATTGAATAAAACATATAGTCAAGGTTTTGTATCATTCCTCTAAAGTAAATTTTATTCATTATTGATGTGTGTCTGTGATGTACTTGTGCATATGAGTGCATTCTATCAAACACAAGTGAAAGACAGAAAATAAATCTGTGCACTTAGTTTTCTCACCCATCTTTACATGTATTCAAGGACTGAATTCAGATGTTAGGCTTAATTGTAGAAGATTTATGTTCCATGTATCTATTTATCCCATGTATTATTTATTTTATTGAAAATAATTATTTTTAGAAATTATACATGTCAATTTATGTGTTAAAATTATCATGGTTTTACTACTCAATATTATTGAATGGTATAAATATATCAAATTGATAAGACACCACACTAAGATGAGCACTGGGTTATATATAATTTAATGTATTCCAAATAAACCTGTCACAAATATACCATTGCACACATTTTTTTTATTTTTCAGAAGGATACATGCTTGAGTTGAAAGCCTAGATCATATAAAATGTATATATTTAACTGATAGGAAATTGTCAATTTGTTTTCCAAGGTGGTTGTAGCTTTGAACATTACCACCACACAAAGGGTAATCACAGATACTCCTAAGCATTCATAGAAGTCAATGGCTGAAAACAGATGTAGAAGATTTCAGAACTTAAAAGGACTGGCCAAGAGTCAGTCTCTTCCTTAGCTGAGGTTTTGACATAAAGCCAATATGTGTCTCCCTGAGTTAGGTCCGGGCCTATGTGTGTCGCAAAGATTCTTTCTAGCACTGAAAACGCTCTTGATTCTTATTTGGAGAGAATTACTACCTAATCCCTGCATCTTATGGTTGGTGACAAAAGTAAAGCAGATTCACAGTATGGAAGGCATCACAGTAGGAGAAACATGTTTATATATGCACAGCTTAGAACATAACAACTGTTAGAAACCCAGATTAGAGTTTAAATAACTAAGTTGGACACCCTATGTGACTAAACTCATTAAGAAGGTACAATGCTGAAAAGAGGAGACCAGCTGTTAGGAGCTTTTGTAGCTCTTGAAGAGGACCAGGGGTTAGTTCTAAGGCCCTATATTAGTTAGGGTGTTAGGGTTTCTATTGCTGTGAAGAAATACCATGACCATGGAAACTCTTATAAAGAAATACATTTAATTGGGCTGGCTTACAGTTTCAGAGATGTAGTCCATTATTATTATGGAATAGTGGCATGTAGAAAAACATTGTGCTTGAAAAGGAGCTGAGAGTTGTACATCTAGATCAGCAAGCAGAGGAAGACAATGCCACACTGGCCCTGGCAGGAGCTTCTGAGACCTCAAAGCCTGACCCAGTGACACACTTCCTTGAAAAACAGCAGCAACAACAACAGCAGTAGCAACAACAACAACAAAAACACATCTGTGCTAACAAGCCACCACATCCTAACAGTACCAGTCCCTATGAACATATTGAAGCCATTTTCTTTCAAACCACCACATGCCCTATTTTGATAGTATGCACTATGTACGTGGTTCAAATATATACATGTAGATAAAAACTCTCATCCACAAAAAGTAAAATAAATAAATACAATTTTAAAAGTGCTAAAATTGTAGCTTTTAATTGCTAATTTGGCATCAGTATTTTTCATATCTTGATTTTAAAATGTTCAAATGTGGTTTTTGTGTTAATTCTAACTTTGACTAGGATAAAATTTTATAACTGTTTGAATGATTTGGCTTTGTTGTTGTTTCAGTTTGGTTAAAAAGAAGTATCTGAAGCCCAGGGTTGCCTAACACTCACGATGTGGCCCACGCTGGCCTCAAACTCACAAAATTAAGCAGTCTAAGTACCAGACCCTCCCCAGACTGGGATTACAGTTCTGTTCCACCGTGCCTACCCTGAAGAAAGTGGTGAAATCAGATGCCTCCAATTATAGAAATGCTCATTACATTTATCTTTATACTAGACCATTTCATTTAGGAGTGTCAAGGCTGCTCATGACTTATCAGTTTCCCTATTTGTTTTTCTATTGCATCTTTATATCATTCTCTGATATTTTACTATAATTGTTGGCTTAGATATTTCTATCTAAGCTATGTTTCTGAATTCTCAGTGATCATTTTTTTTTAACCAGTCCTTTGAACTTGATCCATTAGAGTGGCATTTTCTCTCTTGTTTAACTGACTGTCACAGATGAAATTGGTGTTCTACCTTACAGAAAATCTGTGATCACTGTTTATCATATAGTTTTAGTACATTTGTCTTAATGTCAGATCATGTAGAAAGGGACGCTTTGAGAGTGAAAGACCAACCTGAAGAGGTATATTTATTTAGGAAGAGACATGTATGCAACTTGAGAGTGGGACATGTACCAACAGAATTGTGTTTTAACTAGATTTCTACCAAAACTTATGGTATCATTGTCCTGTGGTATTGAGTGGTAAACATCAGTACTTGTGCCTATCTGGTATACTGCATACACATCAAAAATATGCATTGATTAAATGCATATTAGGGAGTCTATGTAAAAATCCATTGATTTTCTTTCATATTTGGTGGTAGATGGTAAAAATGCATTAGTAAATAACACTACAGTGGGAAAGAAATAAACAAGGCTGTGGAACCAAAATACCTGTTAGTTGAATTTACAAAAATAAAGATGCTTTCTATTCTGTTCACACAAGGTTTTATCTACCAAAAGTTTGGGTTTTTTCCAATAACCGTCAGTTTTTTTTTTTTTAATTTTAAGAGTAAATATATATATATATATATATATATATATATATATATATATATATATATATATATATAAAACCATATTACTACATCTTAGCTTACATATCAAATTTATCCCACATTGTTCTAATTAAAACTGTGCAAAGCTATTTGATTATTATAGCATAGTCTTCTGAGGATGTATTTAAAATTCAATATAATATTGTCCTGGAGAGTTATGCCATCCTTTGAAATAAAAGATGGAGACAAGTTTTAATTTTTGAGATTGATTTTTTTCACGGTTTCATCTTGCTAAAAGAGATACAATAGATCTATTTATGCAACAGTACTGCCATTAGAGATTTTAACTTTACCTTGATAATGAATAAGCACACTTTATACATGACACTATTAATTCTTAAAGAACTATTCATAATATTGTTTGCTTCTTATTCACTTACGGTTTTCACCTTTTTATTAACAGCCTAATTTAACTCATCATATTTCACATGTTCATTGCCCTACAAAGCAATTAGCAAAAATAAAATTCAAGGGTTGGGGAAAATGTCTCAGCTGGTAAAGACAAACCTCTCAAACAAAAGCACAAAAGTTAAAATTTAAGATTCTTTTCTCTTTTAAAGTTGTGATTTGTGAAATTTACTCTTTAGAAGTTATTGGGAGCTGACTAACTTTACCTAGGTGAGAAGAAAATATATTGTCATTCCTGATAACTTCTGCGAGAATGCAGATTCACTATGGTTAACAATAGGGTATTTATAACAGCTCAAAGGTTGCATACCGTAAAGAATGATCAATAATATTCTAAATGCTTTATTAGTGTGGTGAAGGAAGCATTGTAAAGATGAAATGAAGTTATATACACACTTAATATTTTTAAATTTTTTATTTATGTATATATATACATATATATTATAGCTGTCTTTTTTCTCATTTTTTATTAGATACTCTGTATTTCCATTTGAGATGTTATCCCTTTCCCACCTTCACTCCCATTTTCGCCTCCATTTGCCTTCACAAAGGTGCACTCCCTCCTAATCCCCCTCTCCACCCCATTGCCTTGGTACTCCTCTACATTGGGAAAACATGCCCTCCCTTGACCAAAAGCCTCTTCTCACATTGATGCCAGACACTGGTATCTTCATCTACATTTGCAACTGGTCCAATGGGTCTCTCAATGTGTGCACAAAGATTGGTGTTTTAGTCCATGAGGGTTTTGGAGGGTTTGGTTGGTTGATAATGTTGTTCTTCCCATGAAGTTGCAACCCCTTTCATCTCCTTAGGTCCTTTCTTTAGTACCTTCATTGGGATCCTGAGTTAAGTCTGATGGTTAGCTGCAAGCATGCTCTGATCACTCAGAAGTTGCCTCCCCGCCTCCCCTGGGGATCCACTACATATGCAGCCACCAAATCCAAGCACTATAACTGATGCCAAAAAGTACTTACTGGCAGGAACCAGATAGAAATGCTTCCTATGTTAGAGTCATATACACACATAATATTTTGGGGATCTTTGAAATTCGCATGAGGCCCAATGCCTACTGGTCAGGTGTCCCAATAAAGGCTCTGAAAACCATACATTTATGTAGATAATTGTCCCAATAAAATAGATATAGTGTTGTGTTCTTATAATAAGTATTGACAGAATTGGGGGGTAGGATTGGGGATATGAAGTTAGTTTGGAGAGCTTCTAATGAGTGTGTGGAGACAGCTAACAGAAACCTAAGCGAAAATAAAATGCTGAGTTGCTTTAGAGCTTAAGCAAAATCACCATCATAAATGTGTAATGACTGTAATTAAAGAGAGTATGAAGCTTTATCCAATAGCACATGCCAGCTTTATGGATGGGAGGAGATGTCTGGATGGGTCAATGTTAGGAGCAGGGAAGGGCAATGAGTAATTGGAAGTTATCTCTAAGTGCCACTGAGATGATTAATAATGAGATCAGGCCAGGTTGACCTGGGAAGGGAATTAATGCTGAAAGGCTATATTCTAATAAACTAAGGAGTGTCCCGGTGATTGGAGGTTAGAGAGGAGGGTAACAGAAGGTTTGGCTGTGTAAAGTTTTAAAGTATAGTATTCTGGTTGAATATGTGGTAACTTCAGAATTTTGGAATATGATTCACTAAAATATATTCTTTTTCATGTATGGACAAAACAAAGAAAAGTGAACTCTGCCCTGTCTAACAGTTGTATTTATAAATCAAGGTAAAATGTAGATGTAGAGAATACAAACATGAATTATTTATTTTCCCTTTTTCAAGAGAATTAAATCATTTATTGAGGACACATGATAATGGACGATACACAAGCTTCTTTCCCATATGTTATTTTATCTGATACCTTCTTCAATTTTGACATTGCATAGGGTGTGCCAACAACCATGTTATAACCAAATTGTGACCTTGTTTGGATGAACCTTTCAATGGTGAAACTCATTAAGTTACAATAGTAACTGGCAGTTTAACAACGCCGGTTTTTTGTTTAGTTTTTTTTTTTTTTTAAGACAATGGCTTCTCCACCCAAACAACCATAAATAAATTCCAAATGGAACTTGACACTACCCCGAAGAAATTTTAACTTCCCATTGTTGGGGTTAACTAAGATAGCTTCAGAGTAGACTGACTTTACACATCACATTAAAAAAGACACATTTATTCAGTGTCATGATCGGACTATTACATTTAGCAATCAACAACATGGGTAAAAGAAGACTGGTCTAGAGTAAAGCCTTTTGTTGCAATGCTTTATACTTTCCTCAGTACAGAAACTAAAATAACCTGTTATATAGTTAGTCACAAATACAGTCCTGGGGTTGTTGACCACACATAGTCACTAGAATTTTAAGGAGATGAGCTTTGAATCAACACATCAAATAGAATTATTTGTATTTTTACAATTAAATAAAGCTAGTTTAAACTTCATAAAAATTGATCACAAGTTAAAATTTATTTTTAATGACAGTTTTGAGTTGACTCGTATCTAGTTGTAAAACTACGTTTATCTTAGCCTAAATCCATAAAAGACATAAGCACAGCATTCATTTAAATATAGCCATATGTTTCAAACTACCAAGACTGAAAACAACCCCTTGATTTGTTTTGAATTTTACTGGGGAGACTATGCAAATAGTCTGAATCTTAACCAAAGGAAATAAAGAAGTGAATGTGCACCAATAGTATCTACCATTAAAATAACTGAACTAAAGGTAACTTAAAAAGCCCCAGACAACCAAAAAAACCAGAAACACATAAAAAAAGGCACTTCTGAGATCTTAAGTTAATAAACAAATAAGCTAATGAAAGAAAATGTTGTCATAAAACTAGTAAAAGAAACTTTAAAAGATCTATTAAATTTGTATTGGAACCTCAATCCTGGACAAAGAATGAGAACACAGAGAAAAGTGAAAGCAACAGAAATGTTCTGCTCAGGGAAGAGGCCCTGTGAATTCTTCAATAGCAAGTGGTCAGCTCTCTCAGAAATTATACACCTGCAAGGAACATTATAAGGACTTAAATGTTGTGTTTACATATTTTGGAAAACATATATGATATTAATATAATAAGAATAAGTACTAAATATGTTAAAAACCACAGCAGGAATTATAACAGAAAATATAAATTAAATTTGGTTAATGCGTGTATACAATTAAAAAATAAAACATATGTATATAAAATCCTCATCCCCTTTGTTTTTCTACAATTTCTCTTACATTCTCTCCAAAAAATTTCTCTGTCAACTTTATTCTCTCTCCTCTCTCATTAGGTTAAATTACTGCTGCCTGTGTGGACATGGGTGTTGGACCATCTATTGTACCTTATCCTTGGAGAATACTTAATTGATCTCTTAACAGTTATCAGTTATCAATAGCTCTCAGATGGTAGTGGACCTCATGAGGTATACAGGGATTTTGCTGCTTCCTTTTGTCCTAGCTGACTTGCCTTTCCATAGTCTTTGGACATGTAGTTACAGCTTCTAAGAGTTTTGCATCCAACAGTACTATCATGTCTGGAAAATAATAATTTTAAGGCAGACATTGCTATCTCCCGTTCTTACAGTATTTATGTTCTTCACAAATGGTTAAATTTTCTCACAACTTTCTGAGACTTAGAGAAAAGAGATGTGAATGCATGTCCAGTTAGATTTAGTTAACAATACAGATTTTCTTATTCTTTGTACACTGGCTAGTCATGAGATTCTATATCAATCCTTGTTTACAGTGATTAGTTTCTGTGTGAAATTTCTCTTATGAAGGTTGAGAGATGCACTCATCTACAAGTTTAAAAAGAAAAAAAAAAAAAAAAAAACAGAAGGCAGCTCATTATTGGGTTCTTTAACAGAATGATAGTTATACTGTCTTCCCTATTGCCCATTACCTTGCCAGACATTGGCTTTTGGCCCAGTGGACAGTACTAAGTATCAGTTTTAGCTTATGAAACAAGATTTAAATTTAAACAGAATTTAAATCACATGTTCGTCAGTGATTGGTTTCTATGTTATTGTGTTGTTATTGCACCATCGAGAATATTGTATAAGCAAGTTGCTATTGTATCACAGAGTTCCTAAGTAGATATGATTTTTGAATGCTTATTTCCCATATTAGTGTATATAAAAATGTGGAACATTATGAAAGCTAAGTAGGAATAAAAAATCCCATTTTGGTAAGAGCTTGGCTTTTTAATACGACTTATGAACTAGGTATATAGTATCCTCAGCAATGGGGTCTTATAACAGTGGCAGTGGCCTGTAAGGTTTGAGTGACTGGTTTATGGAATGCTACTGAGAACTAGATTAGAGATAACCCATGCTTGGGACTTTTTATTTGGCAGCATACCATGTCTGGGAAAGGCATTCCTCCCATTACAGGGGATACTATTGGTGCCTATCCATCATTTGCATTTAACAGAATAAGAGAACTTCGCTGATGGGACTTTACTGTGGCAAGTACCATGGAAAACCTTTACCACTTAAAAGGGTCTGTGTTGAATTTTGGTAGACACTATACTTATGACCTAGATCACATGTGCTACAAACTCTTGCTTTTGCTATGCTGCTTCTATTCATAGCAGTATTTAGATTCACTTTGCCTGTCATGGGTAAGGCCAGGATTATCAAGGCTCAAAATCCAATGGATGGTTCTGTTCTTCTCAGTACTTAATTCCAGATTTGCCTGATAATTCTGGGTATTTGAGGGCACATAATCATGTCCCTAGAGAAACAGCTAGTTACTCTGAGGAAGCCTGTGCCAGTTGTGGAGAGCAGTGAATTCTGCTTGCATAACTGCTCTGAGGAAGCTGATTCTACTCAACAGATTTAAAAATGGGAAAGGTATGTCTTATCAACAGAGACTTAATAATGGTTCTTGAAAATGTGGTATCAAAATTAATAGGTGCATATCAGGAGAGGTTGCTTGGTACAGTAAGTATGTCTCTGCTATTGAAAGCATATTATGACTGAAGAGTGCTATCTGATAAACAGACTTTTACTCGATAATAGTTATTCTGTCTCTTACCTTGCATAACTGTGTAACAAATCACATTTATTATCAACTGGGTATGGGCTGGGTATTTATTTGTGTCTTATAGTAGAACATAGAGTGACTGACTCAGTGGGAAGGGAATGGAAAAAAGGAAAATATGGGGAGCTTTTATAATGATGTAGCTTTTATAATGATGTCCTGATTTCTTTAAATAAAATAAGCAATGATGTCACTGCTCAGGTGAGCAGATTTGTGACTGTATAAATAAAGACAGCCCAAGCTATTCACAGCCACTTGCTTAAAACTTAACAGGTGCCCAGTGTTTGATTTTTTTCTGACACTACACCTCTGTCCTCAGGTTCCAGAATTCCACAAGCACTGGTTGTCAGTAGGATACTCCATGTAAGCTACTTTCTTCAATATCTAATTTAGAAAGCTTCTGAATTAGTAGATTTACATATGACACTTTCAAAAATATTTTGTGTTAAACCTCTTCATACTCCTATACCCCATTCAATTCAACCATTCCTGTTCAATTATTCAATCTTATATATAATCGTTCTGTTCTGCTTCATTTGAACCCACCATTCCCTTACTACTTTCCTGTCTTCTATGAGTACTTTCATTATATACATACACTGATAAAAATTCAAAGGCATCTGCACAAGAAAGAGAACATGTATTTCTTTCTTTGGTCTCAGTCACATCACTCAGGGTGATTGTTCCCAGCTCCATCCATTGACCTGGGTTTTACACAATATATTAATTCTTTAAATATGTGTTGTCCTTGCTATCTGTGGTTTTGTCTGATTTTATATTTGTGGTATTCTTTCTATTTGGATGTATTCTAATAATATACGCCTTATAAATTAATTGTTTTCCTTTCTTTGCTATTTTCTTTGATGTAACCTAAACATCCTGAAGATACTTATTTGTTCTTTGACAAAGGCAATGAAAATCACAGTATTAGTAAAGTCAACTCTCCTAATTGTTGCTATTTAGATACATAGGATGCTTCAGTGCTTAAACATTAGCCTGCTGTTCACATAATAAAGTCTTAATTCCATTTGTATAAAATTTACTTGTATTTGAAAGTTATTTTCACTTTAAACTTTATATTTAAAATCCTAACAATATGAATTTTGAAAAAGGCAAAGTTGTATTATATACACTTAAGCTATTCACAAACTGACAGTTTGATTTCTTTTGTCATTTTAGTGCTGAGGGTGGAACTCAGGGCCTCCCAAATGCAAGAAAACTGCTATAGTATAGAGCTATGACCCCAGCTCGAAGCTGTATAAAGAAGCTCCTACAGAGCTGACATGTTCCCCCAAGGATAAGTTTCATTTGATATCCTTCAGATAAATATGATCTTTAACGGCATGTCTTCTGTTTTCAGATTCTAGATTAATTTGCAAATCATTCTCACTGACAAGATTACAATTTATCATAAAGTGTTTATCTACAGAAGCCAATTAATCTCTTCCTATGCTGTGATGTTGCAATTTTAATTGTGTTAGAGACTAAATAAATGATGCAGTTAAACATTAGATGAGAAGCTGTTATGTATTCTAGCCTTACAATTTAAACAGTATTGGATGTTTATCTATTACAATATATGTTAGTGGGCTTAATACATTTGTTACAATGTAAGCACTGTTACAGGTAAGAGAATTTGAATGAGGATATCAAGCTACTACAGCAAGGAGCAGAAAGAATCAATTAAAGAATGGACTGTAGGATGATGCTGTGTTTAGGAGAAGAATCCTTTCTGGTGTTACATTTAAATGACTAGAGTTGGAAATCTAGTAAGAATTATGAATCATTGTTTTCCCAAACAAAAGTAGAGTAGTATGTTATAAAATATATCTAATTTTAATAAATAGTATGACTAACATCCTGTGGAAGGCTTAGCTGTGTTTCCCTCATTTAAAAACAAGTAACAGATTTCAATACAATAGCCATCAATAAAAACTCTTTTTTAGATCCTCAGTCCCTAAGATTTCCATATCTATTAGACTTGACAGTTTAGAAGCCACTTTAGCTGGTGGAGAAAGCAGTTTAAGAAGATTATATAACCTTCGAAATTGTGTTTAAAAACCAATGGACATAAGGTACAACTCTCAAGAATCACTGAACCCTTTTCCATTTGTCTGTTAAATTTGGGAGCTGAGCTGTTCTTTTAGAAAAATATGTTGATGATATAATAGCATGGCCAGCTGATGTAATAAAATACTAACCAAAATCAAGTTGAGGAAAAAGTTTGGCTTTCTGATTTCAGTTCATTATCATCCTTGCCAAGAGAAGCCAGAGCAGACACTCAAAGCAGGAACTTAGAGATAAGAATTAGAGTAAGGTTATGAAGGATTGCTGACTTCATTCCTCACTCACACTCAGCTATCTGTCCTCCCTGGCCTGGTCTATTGGCCTAAGATTGGTAGCCCCCATAGTGGGCTATATTCTTTCAGACAAATGCTCAAGGAAATGTCCACAGACAAATCTGATGGCAGCCATTTCTTTTTGAGTCTCTTTTTCCATATAATCCACGTTGACAACTAAATCTAACAGTGAAACTTACTTAATGATTATGTTTTTATTGAACATTTAAAATCTGTAAAGATACAAAATGCAAAATAATGTATCCTTTTCTATGGGTGTTCAGATTATTTTCCCAGTAGCATAAGAGACAGAAAACTAACTGGGTAGCGTGGCCGAGCGGTCTAAGGCACTGGATTAAGAGACAGAAAACTTTCCATTTGCAGGCACTTTTCCCAAAATGAAAATGCACGGATTTCTACACTGAGCTGTACGGTACTGATACAGATGAGGTGAGAGTAGAATGCAATGACAGCTGCTGCCCAGCTGTCCTAAAATGAAACAGTCCCCATCACCACATCCACAGGCATGCTGTTAAAGAATGAAAGTTACTTCTAAGAATACTCCTGTTTTCTCAGTTAGAAACATGAGAAAATGTAACCTGACACTCTAATCCTTGATTGGAAACTGAAATAAACAAAACAATAGGAAAACATAAATATTACCTATGCACTGTATGGGAAAGAGTGATGAGGAGCTCAAAACTAAATAATTTGATCATTTTGCTCAGGGCATTTAGAAACTTAGTGCTTAGGATAACCAAGTATGCTAAATCTGTGGGGTCAAATATAAATTCTATGAAAGCAAAAGGCAGTTGCTATCAGATTTCTGGTTTGAAAAGGAAACATACTTTAATATAAGATTTAGAAGGCTGTTTCATTAATCATGAGCTGGAAATTACAGTTAAATATTTACTGATCAGAAGAAAGCTAGCAAGAATAACAGTGAGAGAAAGACATGAAGTCCTGTGCCAGGTAATTTATGCTTTTCTGCATCAATCATCAATGATATGACAATAATAGCAAGATATGTCACAGAGAAACATATAGGTTGTTCCTTTTGAATACCACTATTGTTTCTGTCTTATACACACCCATACACCCGTGCCAAGAGCTAAGTCCTGGGTTGGATTCTCTCTGAAGCTTGGCAGCAGGGGCTAGCCTTGGTCTCCAGAGAGAGTACGCTTGCTTTCTATTGTACCGTATATCTATCTTGACTTTAAATTACTCTGAGAACAAAAGCTGCAGGCCTCTGGACCTATAGACATTTGTTGTTAACAGAAGTGAGATTAGGGAAAGGATTTATTGCTAGGGCTCACTTTTCTAGCCAGGCAGTCAGAAATCTCACTGGCTAGCCCTGTTAATTCTTTGTGAACCCAAGAGGAAGGAAAGAAAAAGAATCAAAATTCTTTATATAGGTAAATACCCACAGACACATATACATTCATATGCTTACATGCTGTCCAGGTCTAACCATTTGTCTCAATTAATTCCACATGCATTGGTGCATTCTTACATATATACATTTACCTACACATATACATATAGACAGATATATAAATTTGGACAGAGGGATGTATGAACAGATGTCTGTCTGTATGTATGTATGCATTCATGCATATATGTGCATATGGATAGATGGGTGGGACAGAGATCCCTAAGTCAAACTGTCCAAGAACTTCATCACTTTTCTCTGGTCTCATTATACCTTCTTAAACAGACTTTTAGAAAATTATCTCAGCTATAAAATGTTACATAAAATGGAAGTTACAGAAGGGTGTTGATTTTAATTAACCCAGTGTTTTATTCTAATAAGCTCATTATAAGTTCAAACCAACAATTTCACAAGGCATTGCATTATTATAATGAACACCTGTGCCTATATCCATGAACCTAATTGTTTTTTAACAAAAATTTGACCCAATCCTATGTCTTTTTTTAGTGTAATTATGAAAGTTCATTGTATTTCTTATTTTGCAGGCTTTACTTAGTATCATGAGGAGTGGGCATATTATATTATTGATTCTATTTTTATTAGATGATTCTAGAAAACAGATAAAACAATCTCTTAAAAGTTTCTTCCTAAATTATTTAAATCAAATCAGAAATCCAAAAGAATCATTAATTTATCTAAACATAATGAATTCATGAAAGTGCATTTTTACGTTGATCTGAAGGAATATGAGTGGGATTAATATAATAATTTATTAATAACAAGAAAGTCATATCAGCTACAATATCAATTTTGAGATTGAGCTCAACCATCACAGATCATTCAAAAAGCAGTGAGCCACTGGCAGGAAGGCCACTTGCTAACTTTAGCCTATCCTAAATGAATCCTGACACACACTTCTACACACACATGTACATGCTTATGTATGGATGTAAATGTGAATGTGTGCATATATGTCTATATGTTCATATGCCTAGTATACATATGCATATGTATAAGATGTGTATGTGTGTATTTGTATGTGTATGTTTCTATGTGTATATGTGCATATTTGTGTATGTTTGAAAGCATTACATTTTGTCAGTGCTTGTTTTAGTTCTTAACTTTCTTACCACAGAGTAACCTGAATTTACTTTTAATCTCTTTTTTATTCATATACCTAATAAATATGCAAATAGAATGACATATTTTCAGCAAAATATTTCACACATATATTTCACTATACATAACTGAATACATATGAAGGACTGATCATTTGACATTTGACGGGGAATGTATTTAATATGCATTGCTCATATTAACCTTTAAAATAATAGACCATCAATAGCAGCAAAGAAAAAGAAAGTAGCATAGTACTTCAAATACACTAATGAGTATGATAAATGACCATATGAACAAGAAACATAAAATTTACCTAGCCTTACCACACAAAGGAAATCCCTTGGAAGATACAGAATTAGTCAATGTCATGTAGATTTATTACTTACACCATTTATAGTAGCATAATGCAAGTGATTTTGTTTAATGAATTCTGCAGATCTTTGCTGTGTTCTTCACACAAAACACTGATCTGAACTCTGTGGAGAAAAGAGGAATTGCTTGGCTCAGTTCTCTGTGTGTTTACTTGATGCACTTCACACAAGCGTTGTAACAGAAAAATGGGGAAAGGTTTTTTGACACATATTAGAAGATTTATTGTGAATTCTACACATTTTTACTTTGAATTTTAGTAAATTTGTTCCTTAGATATTTCATGCGCTTCTTCAATGAATTCTGCTCATACTTATTCCCTCCACACATTTGCTTCATTTACTCCTCTCCCAACCCTGATGATCTTTTCTCCAATTCCTTCTCCTCCATTTGTCCCCTTATTTCCTCAAATGAGTGTTTTGTTCTCCCTTCTATGAAGGACTGAGGCATCAATTTTGGTGTTCTCTTTGAGCTACATAAGTCGTGTGAGTTGTTTCTTATGTATTCAAGCTTTTTGGGTTAGTATCCTCTCATTAGTGAGTACATACCATGAGTGTTCTTTTATGAGTCGGAGAAACTCAGCTGCATATGCAGCAGAAGATAACATTCGCTGTCATCAATCGAAGAAGAGGCCTTTGGTCCAGTGAAGGCTCATTTTCCCAGTGTAGGGGAATGCCAATGTGCTGAGGTGGGAGACAGTGGTTGGGAGAGGGAGCATCTTCATGGAGGCAATGGCTGGGTGAGGGAAGATGGGATTGGAGGAAGGGGATAACACCTGAAATGTGAATGTAGAGAATATACAATAAAATTTTTAAATGTAATTTCATTTACTTTTTGAGATTATTATATAATTAAGTCAATTCCGCATTCTCTTTTCTCCCTCTAACTCTCTCATCAACCTTTTTTTTTTTTCTCTTTCAAGTTCAGTCTCTAATTTCACTAGATTTTTATAGGAATAAACGTATAGAATAGATATATATTTCTATATAGAACTTCTCAGTCTGTAAAATATTACTCATAATGTTTTCAGTAATGACCATTATATAAACATATACTTATGAATTATACACATGTATTTTATGCACATAAATTTGAGGAAAATGATTAAAACAATTGAAAATTAAAATTTAGAGCACATTTATTTAAAAATATATGCATAGTCCAAAACAGTGGACAACCAAAAGATTAGCTTATTCATTTTACAAATTTTAACATGATTGTATTCAATTTTCATAAGGTTTTTAGGTATCAACTATGCCACAAATACAGTGTGGTGTGTTCATCTGATAAATGTGAAATGATGAAATGAAGAGTTCAGTGCATTGCTTAGCCACCGTCAGAGAAACTGCCTCCTTTCACCGATGGGAAAATACAGAGAATATTCTCAGACATTATGTAGAGAATAAGAGATCTTTCATACTCAGTTCTAATAGGACATCTCCATCAAATCCCTCCCGACAAGGGCTCAAGGAATCCCATACAAGAGAAGACAGTAGGACTGTAAGGAACAAATAGATGGGAGCCCTCAAAGAAACAAGGCCCTCTATCTCAACAGCCTCAGTGCACGTATGAACATACAGAAGCAGGCAGCATGGAAACTATCCCTGACTGATAAATACTTGACATGGTATTATGAGATGAGGAATCTAAAAAGATGTCACCGAGTTCATTTTCTGTTGGCAGTCTACTTCTCAGTTGAAGCCTACCATTAAGAGTAGTTTTCCCCAGTGAGACCTACTGGCAGAAAACTAATTCCATTTTCAAGTAGCATTTTTGTAGGTCTCTTATCTCGTAGTGTTAATTTAAGTCTTTTCAAATTTTTTCTAATTCATTTATTTATTATCTTCCCTCTTTTAACATTCACCTTCACTGGGTATATACTTTTGTTTCCAGTTTTGTATTTTTATGGGATTTCTGAGTGCGAGTGGAGTAGTCTTTATATCTATGTTCTTTTCTTGGCCTCTGTTTGTTCTGCTTGTTTATTTCAATTCTAGTTTTTATCTAGGTTTTTATCTCATTTTATTTAGGTTTTGTCTTTATTTTATTTATTGTTATGCCTTAAAAGCCTGTTTGTTTTGTCATGAGAGACAGAAAGAAGGTGGGTGGATCCAGATGGAAAGAAATGTGAGGAGGAACTTGGAAGAACAGAGAAACAGAAATTAGTAACCAAAAACATTTTCAAAAAATATTTACTAAATGAATTAGTGAATAGAATGTTGCTATTGAAAACAAGGAAGTCAGCCAGATGGCCTCGATAAAATGAGAATTATACAGTAATCAAGAAATACTAGATATCACAGTAGTCATACAAAATCGGGTAAAAGACTGTCAAGCTCTGCTTAGGGAGGTAATGAATTAACCAGACAGTATGATAATGTCTAAGGGATTGGAGACGAAGCCATTTTTCCCCCATCATACATAATACATTGTTAATAGGGAAGATAAAATGAGTATGATATAGGTAAGAAATACATATTAGATTCCATTTTTTTAAAATAAAGCAACTCCCAGAGTACATTGAAGTCTATATGGGCAAGGTGTGGTGCTTAATTCTATCAGTGACAAAGACATTTTAGGATTCAAATAGAATAGCCACTCCCACATCTTATTTCTAACATCTGCTAGTATGTGAGCAGAATAAATAACATTTACTTTGAAACGAAGCACTCCTGAATACTGCTAAGGATGAGCTAAGGGAAGATGGCTAGCATAGTTATTTGGGCATCAGAGCCATCATCACATGGCTTTACTGCAAAATGCTCGGGAAATACATATAGATCCATTTTCTAGAGAGTGGATCTCATCACTGGTGGTGTAGGTAAAGGCTCAGAGCCATCATGTATTCTGTATTTTAAAGGGAGGACCATGAGAAACATAGTGTATAGAAGCTGTAGACTTCCAAATCC
Source organism: Micromys minutus (assembly GCF_963924665.1). Taxonomy (NCBI): domain Eukaryota; kingdom Metazoa; phylum Chordata; class Mammalia; order Rodentia; family Muridae; genus Micromys; species Micromys minutus. The sequence goes on along the minus strand of NC_137979.1, from coordinate 39,005,679 downwards.
AGACATTCTATTTTCATCCTACAAGGAGGTTCATTAAGAATCTGGAAACCGACAATCATTTCTGACCTGGGAGAGCAGAAACACAGGAGAATCACAATACCCCTCTGCAGGGCTACACACCAGGAATCCAGTTCCTGGAGAGGACTCTGAACTGTACACAGATGCAAGGAGCTCCAGTGTGGCAGTTCCTGGGTCACCTTGAGACTCATGAATCAGAATGAGGAAGACTTTGGGGATATGTAGCCATTTTTGATTGAAACACTTTGAGGTTATAGTTTCACTCTTCAATAAAAATGCATTTGGATGACTCAGTGTTATTTTTATACAACTGGTGGAAACTTACCTTGTGGAAACACTTATTCTTATAAAATTCCATCATTGTTTTGTTCATGGCATGTTTGGAATTCCTTTGGAACAAAACTGTCTATTCCATCAACACTGACTAAATTTTCTGATCAGAGATTAAAAAGCAAAATGACTGAAGGATTTTCTGGCATGTCTGGGAAGGACCTGAGGCCCTAATCTTGTAGAAGGTCTAGGTGAAAATCAAGAGATGTGTTTGTAAGTTTTGAATCCTACAAAGAACTCGTGCAAATAGGAATGAGAAGACAATTGGATCCTTTCAAGAGAACATCGCTGCTGGAATTAAAAATCTGCATCTTAGTCACAGTGATTTGAAGAGACAGGGCTTATTAGTTTATAAAGTGTTGTGTGCCCTACATTGTTGCATGGTTTTTGCCCTTTCTGTCTTTGTTTTGGAAATCTCAAAATTACTTATTTTTGTTCATATATTCCAGAGCATTTGTCATGGATCTAAGAGAGAAACAAAGATGACACATTATAGAACTGTAGGGGTTGGCAGTTCATCCATATCTCACACCCTATTCAAGGATAAGGTTTCAATACAAAGGCATGCTAGTATTCTTTAACCATAGGAAATGCAGAGGAGAAATAATGGTTATTACAATCTTTGAATCTCTCTATCAGTGGCTTTTAATATGCTAAAAATGTCTGTTTATAGGATTTTTACTAATGATTTTATTCATGAATAGAGATGAAGGGTGGAAGAGCAGAAACAATACAGCACAAAACAAATGAGAAAAGTGCTTATCAAGAGTAGAAATAACTTTCAAGTTCAGGAAAGCATACAAAATTGTAAAGATGTACAATAGCTACTTTTGCATGAACTTCCTGCTGTTGTCATATAATTAAATGCAAGATGACTAGAAGAGAGAATTCTGAGGTGAACAAGAACACATTCCACTTGGCTGACTTTCCTACTAAGCAAATCTTTCTCTTGGCTTGAACACAGACCTTCATTTATTTTCATCAAGAATCATCTTCCTGGGAGTTACTGTTGCAGAAAGGGTGCTTCTTTTAGTTCTGATCAACTCAACAGCCACAGTCAGTCGGTGGTAAATGAGCTTAACATTCAAAGTTTTATCTTGAGATATTCCCTGCAAGGTTCTCATTGTGTCTGTGAAATGGTCTTTCTGTGTAGAGCCACAAAATATCACCTTGGAATTGAACCTGATTTTCTTTGTGGATTTAGTTTGTGCCTTGCCTAGCTATTTTCTCAACCTCTCTGTAATTTGGTGGGAAGAGCTCATTAACCATCAGATTATTACAGATGTTTCTGCCTTTCTTCTTCAAAGCATACCCTGAAACTAGAAATATTCCAAAAAAATTTCTAGAGAAAGGCAGAAAACATAAAATTAGAGATTGAAAGGAAATATTTTGTGAAATACTGTGACATTTTATTATAAGAAGCTTCAATTATATTAAAATAATAAATTATACTTATATACTATTTTATACATATTATTAATATATTAAGTATTTATACATTTAATATGAATGATTTAATATAATCCATCAAATTATTTTAAAATGATTTATCACTTTCTTTTTAAAATATAGTTAATTAGTTATTTAATTAATCATTTTTTTGTTTATTTATTTTACACTCCAGATTTTATTCTCCTCCAAATTCTCACTCTGACTGTTTCAAGTCACATACATCCTCCCCACAACCCCTGTCTCCACGTGGATATCCCCTTCCTAGCCAGCTCATCAGACCTCTAAACTCTCTGGGGCCTCCAGTCTCTTGAGGACTAGGTTCATCTTCTCTGATTGAAGTCAGACCTCTGCTGTGTATGTGTTGAGGGCCTCATATCAGTGTATGCTGCCTGGTTGGTGATTTAGTGTCTGGGGGGCTGTAGGAGCTACTGAATATGATTCCTGTTTCTCGGGGTGCAACAGTACTCCGGGGAGGATTTCAGTCTGTTTGGTCAGTTTTCCTGTATGCCACAGAGCCACCAGGAGGTCTTCAGACTGTGGTATAGCCTGCCAGTTGCCCTTTGTACAGAGAAACTTCTGGAATGCTTTTAATTGGTGGTCTCCCGAGTTCAGTGGATCTCCTGTGATGTCTCTGGCTGTGGTTTTAGATGCTTTGAGTTTATTGGGTTTTCTGGGATGTCTCTGGCTGTGGTTTTAAGTGGCTTGATTGTATTGGGTCTCCTGTGATGTCTCTGGCTGTGGTTTTAAATGGCTTTAGTATATTGGGTTTCCTGGAATATCTCTGGCTGTGGTTTTAGGTGGCTTGAGTGTATTGGGTCTCCTGCAATGTCTCTGGCTGGTTTTAGGTGGCTTGAGTGTATTGGGTCTCCTGGGATGTCTCTGACTGTGGTTTTAGGTGGCTTGAGTGTATTGGGTCTCCTAGGATGTCTCTGGCTGTGGTATTAGATGGCTTGAGTGTATTGGGTCTCCTGGGATGTCTTTGGCTGTGGTTTTAGGTGGCTTGAGTGTATTGGGGCTCCTGAGATGTCTCTGGCTGTGGTTTTAGATGGCTTGAGTGTATTGGGTCTCCTGGGATGTCTCTGGCTGTGGTTTTAGATGCTCTGAGTGCAGCAGATCTCCTGGGATGCCTCAGGATGTGATATCAAATTCTCAGAGTGCAGTGAATCTTCTGGGATACTTTGGGCTATGGTGTCTTCAGGGGAGCGGAATAGCTAGCAGTCTGTGCCAGCATAAAGGACAGGGCAGAAGTGGACTTATTATTTTCTTATAAATGATAAGGATTAAAAAATGTCTCAAGCATATTATTGAAAACAATTGTTCTTTTCTATGTAATATTGATGACATTTAAATTTCCACAATGGTTTAAATTTAATCACACATTTAAATTTTTTTTAACTTGAGTAGAAAACCACACTTATAAATCAATAAGGTTTGAATTAGTTTAAATTAAAGAATGCTAGATATTAGATAAATTACACAAAACATCTCCAGAGCCACCTTACAGACTAACAGAATGTATCCATGTGGTAGGCGGTGAAGGAGTTTTTTTCTGTCACACTGTGGTAAGCATGTATGCTTTCTCCCCTTAGTGGTTAACCTAAGATGCAACATGTCTGTACTTACTGATTTCAAAGTTCCTTATTTTGTCATGCTAATTTGCTAATCTGGAAATCTGCATGATTTTCATAAGATAAATATTAACTAGTATTTACCAGAGTACTTGGTCTGCCTCAAGGACCCTAGCCTGGGTGTTACTGGTACAGAATTCATAAATGAAAGCAAAAAAGATGTCTCATGATGATTGGCATAAGCTGATTCCTTTGAAAGGACACTTCCTTGCTCACATAAATGAGACTGAAGAGGAACCAATTTCAAGGCAGAGACTATGCATTTCCCTTTGGGTTCTGAGGAAATAAATTTATACAAAAATGTTGTAATTCTGTTTCAATTAAAATACATTTTATTAATAATTGAAATGTTATAAACATAGAAATAGAACAAAACATTCTAAACACAAAAGCTGCTATCTGATTAGTAATAAGATCAAACTAACCAAACTGTGCATTATGATACATGAGCTACTTTCAAAATTAAAGACAAAGAAAATAAATGTTAGCATTAGATACTAGGATACTTAACAGGATCATTGTTAGGTAAAGATTTTGTTCTAGTTCTTTTTTTTTACAAAGTAGCAAAAAAAATTTTCTTTTTTACCATATCACAAAATCATTTGCTATTTGGATCTGAATTGGGAATTTTATAGGTACATGTGTAAAAATGTTTGCATTCAAGCCAATGTGAAGGACAGGTAGAAAACTAAATGTAGTTGAATGTATGGAAATCTTGCATTTACATTGTGAGACTCAATTTGATCATAAAGCAATTCAACTAAATTTTGAATTAAAGTGACACATTACAAAATGGCTTGCTTTGAAACATAGCCATTTACCTAAATATGCTACCATGGCTGTTTGACAGTGCATATTTCTATATTATAGTGTATTCTCACATATTTTCAACATTTATTTTATATAGCATGTGGGAGGGTGCCAAACCATATGTGAGAAGGTTAAAGAACAACTTTCTTTTCTTCTCTTTTTTTTTTAAATTTATTTTGGGTACATTTTTAAGGTTGTAATTAAGTATTTGTGGGTACATATACATACACACACATACACACACACAAACACAAACACACACACACACACACACACACACACACACACACATATATATATATATATGTATATATATATATATGTAACAATAATATATGAAAAGAGGCTATTAATTTGAGGGATAGGAGAGAGACTAGGAAGGGCTGAAGGGAGGAAAAGGGGATGTGATACAGTTCTATTTTAATTAAAATAAATATATTCTTTTTTTTGTTGAGCTTCACACAGTCTGTGAGTTGTTTCTGGGGTGTTCAGAGCTTTCTGGAGTTAGTATCCCATTATCAGTGACTGCATATTATGTCTGTTCTTTTGTGAGTGGGTTACCTCACTCAGGATGATATTCTCTAGATGCAGCCATTACCTTAAGAATTTTGTTAAGTCATTGTTTCTGATAGCTGAGTAGTAATCCATTGTGTAAATGTACCACAATCTTTGTATCCATTCATCTACTGAAGGGCATCTGGGTTCTTTCCAGCTTCTGGCTATTATAAATAGAGCTGCAATGAGCATTGTGCTGCATGTATCTTTGTTGTGTGTTGCAGCATCTCTGGGTAAATGCCCAGAAGTGGAATAACTAGGTCTTCAGATAGTACTATGTCCATTTTTCTAAGGAACCGCCAGACTAATTTCCAGAGTGGTTGTATTAGTTTACAACCCCACCAGCAGTGGAGAAGTGTTCCTTATTCTACACATCCTCCCCAGCATCTGTTGTCATCTGAGTTTTGGATCTTGGCCAATCTGACTGGTGTGAGGTGGAATCTCAGGGTTGTTTTGATTTGCATTTCCCTGTTGGCTAAGGATGTTGAGCACTTCCTTAGATGTTTCTCAGCCATTTGATATTCCTCGATTGAGAAATTTTTGTTGCTCTTTCCAACTCAATGAAGAACTGGGTTGGAATTTTGATGGGGATTGCATTGAAACTGTATATTGCTTTTGGTAGGATGGCCATTTTTAAGATGTTCTTTCCAATCCATGAGCATGGGAGATCTTTCCATTTTCTGAGATCTTCCTCGATTTCCTTCCTTAGAGGTTTGAAGTTCTTGTTATACAGGTCCTTCACTTGCTTAGTTAGAGTCACACCAAGGTATTTCATGGATTTTGTGACTATTGTGAAGGGTACCTTTTCCCTAATTTCGTTCTTCACATGTTTGTCCTTTGAATACAGGAAGGCTACTGATTTGTTTGTGTTAATTTTATATCTGGCCACTTTGCTGAACTTGTTTACCAGCTGTAGGAGTTCTCTGGTGGAAGGTGTGGGGTAGCTTAAAAACACTGTCTTGTCATCTGCAAATAGTGATGTTTTTACTTCTTCCTTTCTAATTTGTATCCCTTTGATTTTCTTTTGCAGTCTTATTGCTGTGGCCAGGACTTCCAGTACTATGTTGAATAGGTAGGGGAAGATTAGGCAGCCTTGTGGAGTCCTTGATTTTAGTGGGAATGCTTCAAGTTTCTCAGAGTTAAGTTTGATGTTGGCTGTTGGTTTTCTGTATACTGCTTTTATTATTTTCAGGTATGGGCCTTGGATTCCTGTCCTTTCCAAAACCTTTAACATGAAGTGGTGTTGGATTTTGTCAAATGCTTTCTCAGCATCTAGTGAAATAACCATGTGATTTTTTCTTTTTGAGTTTGTTTATATGGTGGATTACATTGATGGATTCCCTTATATTAAACCATCCCTACATTCCAAGGTTGAAGCCTACTTGATCATGGTGAATGATCATTTTGATGTCTTCTTGGATTTGGTTTGCAAGGATTTTAATGAGTATTTTTGCATCAATGTTCATAAGTGTAACTGGTCTGAAGTTCTCTATCCTTGTATGGTCTTTGTTTGGTTTAGGAATGAGGGTTATTATAGCCTCAAAAAATGAGTTAGGTACTGTTCCCTCGGAATCTATTTTGTACAATAGTTGGAAGAGTATTGGTATTTTGTCGTCAATAAATGTCTGATAAAACTCTGCACTGAATCCATCTGAACCTGGGCTTTTTGGGTTGGAAGGCTTTCAATGACTGCTTCTATTTCTTGAGGTGTTATGTGATTATTTAGCTGGTTTACCTTGTCCTGGTTTATCTTTAGGATCTTGTATCTGTCTAGTAATTCATCCATTTCCTCCAGATTTTCCAGCTTTGTTGAGTATAGGCTTTTGTAGTAGGAACTGATGATTTCTTGACTTTCCTCAGTTTCAGTCATTATTTTTTCAATTTCCTTTCTGATTTTGTTAATTTGGATACTCTCCCTTTGCCCTCTAGTTAGTCTGACTAAGTGTTTATCAATCTTGTTAATTTTCTCAAAGAAACAGCTCTTGGTTTTGTTGATTCTTTCAATGGTTCTTTTTGTTTTGATTTGGTCTATTTCTGCCCTAAGTTTGATTATTTCTTGCAGTCTACTCCTCTTGGGTATGTCTGCTTCCTTTTGTTCTAGAGCTTTCAACTGTGCTGTCAGGATGCTAGTGTATGCTCTCTCCAGTTTCTTTTTGGAAGCACTCAGAGCTGTGAGTTTTCCTATCAGTGCTGCTTTCGTTGCATTTTATAGGTTTGGGTATGTCATGTTTTCATTTTCATTGAATTATATGAAAATCTCTAATTTCTTTCTTTATTTCTTCTTTGACCTTGCTATCTTCTAATAGAGCATTTTTTAGTTTCCATGTGTATATTGGCTTTTTGTTGTCTTTGTTGTTATTAAAGACCAGCCTTAGACCATGGTGATCAGAAAAGATGCATGGGAGTATTTCGAACTTCTTGTATCGATAGAGGCTCGTTCTGTGTCCAATTATGTGGTCAATTTTCGAGAAGGTGCCATGAGTTGCTGAGAAAAAGTTGTGTTCCTTAGTTTTAGGATGATATGTTCTATAGATATTTATTAATTCTAGTTGGTTCATAGTCTCTGTTAATTTTACAATGTACTTGTTCACTTTCTGTTTCCATGATCTGTCTATTGGTGACAATGGGGTATTAAAGTCTCACACTATTATTGTGTGGGGTAAAATGTATTTTTTGAGCTTTTAGTAGGGTTTCTTTTATGAATGTGTGTGCTTTTGTATTTGGAGCATATATGTTAAGGATTGAGAGTTCCTCCTGACATATTTCCCCTGTAATGTGTCAAAGGTGTCCTTCCTTATCTTTTTTGATAACTTTTGGTTGAAAATCTACTTTATTCAATATTAGAATGGCTACTCCAGCTTGCTTCTTGGGGCCACTTGCTTCGAAGGTTTTTTCCCAACCTTTTATTCTGATATAGTGTCTGCCTTTGTCTTTGAGATGAGTTTCCTGTATGGAGCAAAATGCTGGGTTTGTTTATGTATCCAGTCTGATAGCCTATATCTTATTATTGGGGACTTGAGTCCATTTATTTTAATAGATATCAAGGAATAGTGATTGCTGTTTCCTGCTGTTGTTGCTTTGGTAGGTTGAATTGTGCCTGTGTGTCTTTCTTCTTTTGTTTTTCTTCCTTAGAAGTTTTCTTGTTTTTATTATGAGGTGGTTCCCCTCATTGTATTGGGTTTTCCACCTATAATTCGTTGTAGTACTGGGTTTGTGGTCATATATTGTGTGAATTTAGTTTTGTCTTAGAATATCTTCGTCTTGCCATCCATTGTGATTGATAGTTTTTCTGAGTATAGCAACTTGTGCTGGTACTTGTGTTCTCTCTCAGGGTCTGCATGATGTCTGTCCAGGCTCTTCTAGCTTTCATAGTCTCTGCTAAGAAGTTGGGTGTGATTCTGATTGGTCTGCCTTTATATGTTACATGACCTTTTTCCCTTATTGCTTTTAGTATTCTTTCTTTGCTTTGGGCACTTGGTGTTTTGACTCTTATGTGTCCAGAAGAATTTCTTTTCTGGTCCAACCTATTTGGAATTCTGTAGGCTTCTTTTATGCTCGTGGTCATCTCATTTTTAAGGGTAGGGAAGTTTTCTTCCAGGATTTTGTTGAAAATGTTTACTGTACCTCTTAGTTGATATTCTTTGCCCTCTTCTATTCCTATTATCCTTAGATTTGGTCTTCTTATTATCTCCTGGATCTCCTGCACATTTTGGGTTAGGAGCTTTTTGGTTTTTGCATCTTCTCTGACTGGTTTTTCTATGTTTTCAATGTTGTCTTCGACCCCCAAGATTTTCTCTTCCATCTCTTGTAGTCTGTTGGAAATGCTTGCATCTGTGACTCCAGATTTCTTTTTTAGGTTTTCTACCTCTAGGGTTGTCTCTTTTTGTGTTTTCTTTATTATTTCTATTTCCGTTTTAAATTCCTTTTTCCGTTCCTTCATCTCTTTGGTTCTGTTTTCTTCTAGTTCTTTGAGTTTTTTTCTTCTTTCTTCTTTAAAAGCTTCTAATTCTTTACGCTTTTCCTTCTTTTCTTGTTTAAGGATCACTATCATCAACTTGAAGTAGGATTTCGTGTCTGAGTCTTCTTTTTCGGGAGTGTTTGACATTCTGCTGTTTGTTGTGATGGGAGAGCTGGGTTCTAGTGGTGCCAGGTTGTCTTGGTTTCTCTGGGGTACATTCTTGTGCTTTCCTCTTGCCATCTTGTTGTCAGTGATTGGTTCTTGCCTTTTCCTTGTACCTAGTCTGTGTCCCTGGATCTCTGCTCTTCCATGGTGTTGGATGTTCAGAGTGCCTGTTGTGCACCCCGGAAGTCATCAGCTGGGAACAGAGGGCCTGATGCATCTGGGTTCCTGGATCCCTGGATCACGCTGGGCGGGCAGGCACACACTTTCTGCATGCTCTGCTGAAATCTCTCTGCCCCCTTGCTAGTCAGAATCCCTTCTCACCCGGTTCTCACCAGTCCTGTGTTGTCTGGGTCTCCTCCTTTTCTGGTGGGAATGTTCTGAGTCATAACTTTCTACAATTAGTTCTCTCCTTTTACCATGTGATTACTTGAAATTAAAACTAGGTTACTAGTCTTTGTGGCAAGCCATACTTAGAAGACTATTTCACTACCCCTGTTATATATCTTCTTGAAGAATTAAATGTGCATTATATTTATTGATTATGAATTAACTTTAAAGGGTAAAAATCACATGATAATTTTTCATAGCCTCATAAACTATGCTAAAAGAATGATAATTATAAAATTAATATACAAAACATTATTTCAGTATCAATTTAAGTAAAAATACTTCTAAACCAAAAGTTTAGATCATGGCTCAAACTATGTTATCTTCAGCAATATTGTTTTATGTTGTGATATGCAAGGATGACAGGCATAAGGTAAGGCAAGGCCTGTGATTGGACAAAAAATAGATAGGCAGGACGAGAGTTTTGGAAAGGAGAGAAAAGCCAGGAAAGGAAGAGAGAGGCAAGATGGAGGAGGACAATGAGGATCAATCTCTGTGTGTGATTTCAATTAGCCACAGGTAGCTATGAATGCTTTACAAGGAATAGACTATTATACAATAATTTGTCTTATCTAGGTGGGCAAATTATATCATACCAATTTGATCTGAGTTTATAGTTTGGATATTTGTAAAGAATAAATTTACTGAGATAAATCTGATTGTTAAATTATAAAGTTCTGAAGAATTTTGTAATTGATTTGGTCAGGCTGGTGTCAGTTGAGATAGTGACAAAAGGAGGCAGTTCCTGGGAGTGTGGGCAAAGTTTGCAGTTGCTGATGGGACCAGAGCGAGTCTCATAGCCATGGGTAAATGACTGCTGCTAGAACCTCTAGAGACATGATTTTTCCAGGCTAAAGGGAATGTGAGCAGAGTTTCTTGCTGGCAGAGAGACAGCTGGAATAGGGCTGCTAACAATGGGGGCAAAAGATGACTGGGACCATAGAGTAGATGTGGTAGCATGGAGTAGTGTCACTGGAACCAGCCACTTCTGAGATGAATATAACCCATTTATTTTTATATGACTCAACAATGCCAGAAATAGTGAGAATTGGTGACTCTTATTTTCAATATTTACTGTTACAGTTTTACATGATAGGTAGTTTTGATTTATATAATAAACATGACAATACAAAATATACATGTAATTACACATATGGATATCAGTATAGATAATATATGTATAAAATTCAAGATAGAACCTAGAAAATATGAAGTCCTTATTAGTCATTGCTGCCATGAGTCTTTGGAGGAGTAAAGTTGCTATGTTAATATTTGAGTGAATGGATCATTACCTAACTCTATGATGTTTTCTACCAACATGGAACAAATAACAGGTCTGATGTTGTGACTTGTAACTGCCTGTGCAGAAGATTGGCTCTTCCATTTAAATAACTATCACAAATATGGTACAAACTCACTAACTATATCAATGTTAGAGACAGAAATTTTTCTTAAACATTTTCTAGACAATAAACTTTAACAAGAAGATCCAGATTCTTAAAACCTTCAGATCATACAATATTTCTGAATTTGTTGCTTGTTTGTGTGTGTGTGTATGTGTGTGTGTGTGTGTGTGTGTGTGTGTGTGTGTGTGTGTGTGTGTGTTTTGCTTTTGGTGTATACCAGGAATTTCAGCTAGCTCTGTCCTTGGTCTAAGCTCCATCCACAATGATTTTGGTAAATTAAAAGGCTATGGTACTTTTTTTTTTTTTATAAAGAAGGATAGTCATGTTATGAAAAATTCTAAGAACTTTCATTTACAAACTGATGCAGAGCTTCTGAACTTTCATTAAAGAACCAATTGTAAAAGAAATACCCATAGTTCTCTTTGTTCTCTGTCAGCCTCTGTACTGCAGGCATTTTAAAAATTCCACTTATTGTAACTATTCACACAGCTGAAATAACACTTTATATCACGAGAATTTTGCTAAAATAAAAGCAATTAATGAAGGATAGAGGGGTGGGGGCAATACAGGTGAGAACAGAGTAGACCCTGAGGAAACATGAAATAGTGCAATATCCTGTAATAGTTTGGATTATACATCATCCCTCAGTATGTCCACATGCAAACTCAAACTTTCTGAGGATGTGATATTATTTAAAAAGAAGAACTTTACATATGTCATGAAATCAAGACTGGTCATACTAGATTAATCTGGTTGCTATTTCACTGAATGGTATCCTTATAAGTAAAGGAGGGTTTGGCCACTGACACCTAACCTAAAACCACTGTATGTTTGCAGTAGAAATTGTTTCAATGTTTCTATAAGCTAAACATTGTCTATTATTTTCACCAAGTATGAAAACATGAAGAATGTGTGGGGGTATTTTCCTAAGGCCTATTAGAAGAAGCATGATGCAGCCAACAACATGAATTTAGATTACTTTTCTGCCGACTATAGAAAAACATAGTATTTTGGTATTAAATTGGTATTTGGTTTATGCTTCATGTTGATGGTAGAGAACAAATTAATAAGACACAAAGTAAAAATACTTTTTATAGGCATCTCGTTCTTTATGCTAGGAAATTTTTCTACAATTTTGGATTTTGTTTAAGATAATTTCTGTGTCTTTGAGCTGGGTATCTTCTGACTTCTATTCCAATTATTCTTAAGTTTGATGTTTTCATAATGTCCCCAAAATTCTGATACCTGAGATGAAGAGGCTCCAGGGTGTCTATAAGAATGACTCTATGTAAGTCTTCTATCAGGGGAAATATGGAGCCTGAAAAGGGTTACCTCCTGTAACCAGTTAGAGAGATAAGAATACAAACCCATCTACAAAACCTTTTTCTTCCTACAAGAAGTGAAAAAACAAAGATGGAGCAGAGAATGACAGAATTGCCAACCAATGAGTGGTCCAACTTAAGACTTCTGCCATGGGCAAGCACCAATCCCTGACACTAGTAATGATACTATGTTCTGCATATCGACATGAGCCTAGCATAACTATTTTTCTGAGAGATTCCAACCATCAGCTGAATAAAACAAATTCAGAGGCATAAAACAGAGCTCTTTCAGAACATTTGAAGGAAGGATTGAGGGCTCCAGAAGAGATAGAAACTCTACAGGAAAATTAACAGTCAACTATCCTGGACCTTTGGGCATTTTCAGAGACTGAACCACCAAGCAAAAAGCATATATGAGCTGATCCTATGGACTCCACACATATAAAGCAGAAGTGTAGCTTGGTCTTTATCAGGTCCCCAACAACTAGAATGACTGCTGTCTCTAATTCTGTCACCTGTCTATGAATCTTGTTTCCATAACTGGGCTGCCTTGCCTCACCTCAGTGAGAGAGGATGTCTCTAGTACTGCAATGACTTAAAGTGTAAGAGTAGGTTGGTACACAGAGGTGGTATCCACCTTCTCAGAGCAGAAAGGGAGGTAGAGCAGGCCTATGTGAGTTGCAAACTATGACGGACTAGGCTTTGGTCTGGATGTAAATAAATTAATGATAATAAAATAATAATAAGATGTGTACTGCTACAGATCTTCCTAGTATTGCTGTGTAAAAGTATGAGGAGTTAGAAGCCCACATTTGAAGACAAGTACCTTTGAACTGTTACTCTGATAGAACAACATGTCTAGAAGATTTGGCTAGAGCAGGAAGCTGAGAGGTCACATTTTTCTTCTTATAGAGGAAAGGTGAGGAGTATGAAGGGGAGTGAAAGGGAGAAAGACAAAAAGACAAAGAGAAAAAGAAAGAGAAAAAGAAATAGAAAGGGAAGGAGAAGGAAAGAAACAGAGACAGAGAAACAGAGAGGGGAGAGGGAGGGAAGGAGGGAAAAAAATGCAAGTGTCCTTAAACAGAGGAATGAATTCAAAAGGTGTGGTATATTTACACAATGGAGTACTACTCAGATATTAGGAAATAATGACTTTATAAAATTCATAGGCAAGTGGATGGAACTAGAAGCTATCATCCTGAGTGAGGTAACCCAGTCACAAAATAACACACATGCATGCACTCTCTGATAAGCAGATAGTAGCTCCCAAAAGCTCTAAATACCCTATAAACAATTCACAGATTTTATGAAGCTCAAAAGAAGGGAGGGCCAGAATGTGGATGCCTTGGTGTTTCTTGGAAGGAAAAGCAAGAAAGACACTCATGGGAGGATATGCAGGAACAAATAGAGGAGCAGGAATTGAAGAGAGGTTAATTCAGTCACTGCCTCACCAGGGGCAGCCACCAGGCCCAGGCTCCCATGTTTAGCTACCAGGCCCAGGTACTGTTGTTGATGGCAAGAAGTGCTTACTGGCAGAAGCCAGTTATAGAAGCCTCCTCAGAGGCTCTGACAGAATCACAAAGATATATTTGAGGATGCTTGCAGACTGAACAAGGAGACTTCAATGGAGGAGCTGGAGAGAGGACTGAAGGAGCTGAGGGGGTTTGTGGCCTCATTGAAGGAATAGCATTATCAACCAACCAAACCCTCCAAAACTCCCAGGCACTAAAACACCAAACAATGAGCACACATAGAGAGACCCATGGCTCCAGTTGCATATGTAGCAGAGGATGTAATTTTCTGGCATCAATGGAAGAAGAGGCCTTTGGTCCAGTGAAGGCATGTTTTCCCAATGTAGGGGAATTCCAAGTAGCTAAGTTGGAGAGGGTTGTTTGGAGAGGTTGCACCTTCATGGAAGTAAGTTGTGCAGGAGGTGAGATGGGTGTAAAGGGGATAACTTTTTAAATGTAAATACAGAGAATATTCAATAAAAATTAATTAAAATTCTCATGCATACTTTAACAGATTTGAATGAAAACTTTTTTTATACTACTGTGTCCTGTGCTTTCTCAAACTTTCACTAGACCCAAATATTATGGTAGAAGATGATTATATCAACTCTTCTCCTTCAGAGGCTTTACATGACTAAATTCCAAAATAACGTCTTCTATGAAGGTCTGATAGAATTTTGCATTAAACCCATCAGTTTTGGGCTTTTTTGTTGTTGTTGTTGTTGGAAGACTTTGATGACTTCTAGTTCTTAGGGGTTATGGAGCTGTCTAGATGGTCATTCTGATCCTAATTTAACTTAGGTAGCTGGTATCTGTCTAGAAAATTATCCATTTCCTCTAGATTTTCCAGTTTTGTTGAGTATATGCTTTTGTAGTAGGATCTGATGATTTCTTGAATCTCCTTAGTTTCTGTTGTTATGTCTCCCTTTCATTTCTGATTTTATTAATTTGGATACTCTCTCTGTACCCTCTCATTAGTCTGGGTGAGGGTTTATCAATCTTGTTGATTTTCTCAAAGAACCAGCTTTTGGTTTTGTTGATTCTTTGTATAGTTCTTTTTGTTTCTATTTGGTTGATTTCAGAAATTATAGTACATATACACATTGGAGTACAAAGCCTCGTCAAAGGCTTTGTCAGAGCCATATTGATACAGAGGGGGATGCTTGCAGCTAACAGTCAGACTGAACATGAGGTCCTCAATGAAGGAGCTAGTGAAAGAACTGAAGGAGCTGAAATGGTCTGCAACCCCATGGGAAAACCAGAATTATCAGCTATTCATACCCCCCACAGCTCTCCAGGGACTAAAACACCAACCAATGAATTTGCATGGGAAGATCCTTGGCCTGAGATGCATATGCTGTAGATGATAACATTTTCTAAAATCAATAGGAGGAGAGGCCTTTGGTCCAGTGGAGACTTGTTTATCCAGTGTAGGGGAATGCCAAGGTGCTGATGTGGTATAGGGTGGTTAGGATAAGGAGCACCTTCATGGAGGCAATTGGTGGGGTAGGGTATATGGAATTTTGGGAAAGGGATAACATCTGAAACATAATGCAAAGTAATTTCAAATAAAAAAGGATAAAAAAGAATAACTATAGTTCAAAAGCTGTTAAAGTTACAATAATTTAAACCAGATAGGCAAAGTGCCTATGGAAAGACATAATTCCATGAAAGGAATTGAAAATATTTTGTAATATGGAGAATATAGGGAAATATTACTAAAAATTTGTTAAAATTGCATTTCTATTATTAAACTATTTCTAAAAGATGTCAAATCAGGTAATACCAAAAGCATTACCCAGAGTATAAGAACAAATCTGAGAAATCCTTAGAAAGGTGAAAAGGGGGACAAATGACTCCCCAATTAGGGCTCTATACATGTGATAAATCCTGCTGACTCACAGACAGAAGCATACAAGCAGAAAATAACATGGCAGAAACAATGAAAGCAATGTAGCTCATCAAATTTTTTCCCACAGTTTAAGGTTAAATTGTCACATATGTTAATTTTACTAAATATATGTAACATAAAACCCAGAACTTGCTAATATTAGTAATTTAAGCTGGATATTACAGACCCACAGCCCTGGAGATTTGGCTATAATCAAAACTCATGTGATATTCAGTTTTGTTTTTGAAACTAGAACATAGTGCATCGAAATATTCTTAAAGTATGGTATGTGGTACATTATTCTTTAAAGCAGTTTTCACTTCATTTTTGAACTCAGTTCACATGATTTATTATATAAGTAGAATGGTCTATATATGAGTTCATATATGAGTAGTAGACTTTCAAAACATTGGTTATACAGTGGACATTTAAACTAAGATTAGAGGAGCATTTCCCAAAATTTCTTTGCTCTTCGTTTCTATATACAAATAAAACATTTCTACTTAACAAAATAAACTACAAATTTATTTTGTCTCTTATTTATACACAAAACACATTAAAAGTTAATGAAAGAAGTAATTCATCTTTGCTCTCTTTGTCCAAACCATTGCTCTTATTTCCCCAATAGTCAGGACTCTTCAATCTACCATGACAATGAATTATCAATACCCGCATGGAGAGACAGAGTTCCAATACACTCTATACTCTACTCACAATTTGGAGATAAGTGAAAATAGCCTTTATATCTTAGGTATCACTGTATCTGTTTCAGCTGCATTGGGGAGGCTTTCACTATGGAATTGACTCCAATCTTTTCTTTTGTTCACTTTCTTTTGCTACAAATTACTGCAAACTTCAGCACTCCTGACATTCAGTAAGGCTGAAGTGGATATAATATTGTGTGTTTTTTTCTCTCATTTTTCTATGGGTTGTTTGCCATCTTATTTTGCTATAATTACAATTAAACTGCTCAATTGTTTGTTGTTTCTACAAGAAATACATACATATATATGAAGCATATATATGTGAATATATATGGTGTATATATGCATATGGTGTATTTGTATGTGGATATATGTCTATGTTGCATATAATATATATGTGGTGTGTGTGTGTGTGTGTGTGTGTGTGTGTGTGTGTGTGTGTGTGTATGTATGAATGTTCCCTGGAAGGAATAAAGTAAAATCAAGTTCAAATCTCTATTATATAACTGTACTTACTTATCTCAAAGGCAAGAAATTACCAATTCTTCTATTATTATTATCTATTTACATGTGTATGCATGCATACTAGTTTGTGTGTACATGTATGTTAAGATTTGCTTACATTTGAACATCATGTAATGCTTTACTGTGCATCTGCATTTTTTCTCTCCATATGCTTCTTCTGCTGATAAACACTGCAGTCCATAATTTTCTGTGACATGTAGCTTCCCATTGAATTGGAACAGTCTAAAGATACCAAAGGAACTTAGAAGCAATGAGAGGGGCAGAGGATAGATTGTGTCGCTAGTTTTCTTCCTGTCCAATGGCAGAACTTGGACGTAACTAGTCTTTGGAAATGTAATACAGTTTATTTTGTTATATTTTCTTTATATGAAAAGTCCTCCTGTTTGATAGCCCTCATATATCCTAATTTGAATACCCACCCTGTTTCCTAATGTCTAATTCCTCATTCACAAAGCACACATACATGCACATCCACAAGCAGATATGTGCTTACATATTCAATATTACTTATATAGTTAAATCTATGTTACTCCAAAATTTGTATGAGGTGATGTAATTATTTTACTCTTATTTTGTATTTTTTACTATGAGATTTCTCAAATTATAGTCAATAACATTATTCATACCCTCATCTAAATATTTCACCAAATTATTGCATTTGTGTAAGTTCCTAACATTAGATTTTTGTCAAATCATACTTTCATTTTTCTTATTTGAGAGACATGTAATTATTTTTGATCCTATATAGTGTATTAATTTTACCTCTGTCATATAATGAATTTAGGCTCCCGATGCATGAACATTATAGAATGAGTGCGTTGGATGTTAGTCATTCTGGGCTATTTTGAGCAGCATGCAGCTATTTGCATGAGTAAAAGATTAAAGTTCATGGGCTAACACTATGCCAGCAATGAGACTTAAAACTAATTTTAAAGAAATTCAGGTTCATAAAAACATGTAAATATTTAAAATGCCATGGTTTTCACTGTTACTGGTCTCTGAAGATATATATTATTTATAATATACATACATATAAATATATAGATACATATAGTATTTTGTTACTTTATTTTGCTTGAAAACATTTATCTTACAGCTAATAATTGATTTCATTAGAAAAGATATATCTTTAATTTTCTGTGATAATGACCTGGAAGGTAAGGAAATCTTCCTTATGGGAAAATATACTCAGGCCCTACAATCACTGGTGTTGGGAAATATTTGTTTTTAATTCCTTCACTCTGTTTTTAACAGTGAAGGAATCCCACTTAAAATTAAACTACATTCTCAGGATTGGAAGTATTATGATAAATCAGAATCATACCCTGGCTCTAAAGTTTATAATATTTCAAATGTATTACTGTTTAACAAACTCCCTGTAACAGAAAATAAGTTTTGTTTACCTCTCAGTTATAGATGGGCACTTGATCTGATTACACATAACGAGTCCCCGTCTCATCATTCAAGCTCAACAACATAAACTGGCTTTCACTGAAAATAAAAAAAGTTAAATAAAACAAAGAATTCATTTGCTACATGACTCAGTTGCTACATGAATATAAAATTTCTAAACAAATATTTTAATACTTGCAATGTTTATAATGATTCTGTTCTGATAAAATATACTTTGTAAAATCATTTTGTGTATAGACCACATTCTAGATTGCATTGTTTTCTAAAATACTTACCAAGATATCTTTCTCCCTTCCAATAGTAAAAGATCTCCTGTTATTATTGAATCAATCAGAATTCTGCCTTTCTGTAGAGGCAAGGTTGAAACATATACAAAATGGTCATTTGAAAATTTACTTGGAAAAAGTAAGTATTCCTTGAGGGATGTTATTGATAAGTAACAAATGCAGAAAGCTGTGGTTTAATTTTTTCTCCATTAAGGAAAAAACAACTGTTTTCAAAGTTTGTTATAGGCAGAAACTTGAAGTATGTTGTCTTTATTTTTATTCCATGGAGTTTAATCTTTCTTTCAGAAAATTACTTTTTATTTAATGAGATATTTTGTTCAGTCCATTTGTAAATAAAGCAACCATACTTAAATAATGTGGATTCCTGTGGCTTCTATTTCACATCTGATTTCCTTCTAGGCACATCTTCCAGGCTGCCTGGCTTGATTGTTTTCCAAACTCCCTTGCAAAGAAAGTTGTGCACTGTGTACTGTATAGAAATTATTTTAAATTTTTAATAATTTTGAAATTTTTTACCAAAACATCTTCTTCCAAATACACTTACCTAATGCTATTTTATTAAAAAATAAAATAATAAAATAAGTTTATTATCATCAACACTGGCGGTAGAAGAAAGAAGACTAGATATTTTCAGAGATATTTTTAATTAATTAAAAAGATGGTTTAACATATATCACAAATTTGTTATATTTCCATGAATTCCAAACTAAAATAATATTTATATTGTCAAAATAACAGCATCGCATTCATTAGTGAAAGACCATGTGCCATAACCGAATTAAAGATGCAGAAATTAAAATTCTACTTTTCTGATGAAGAAAACAAAGTTAAAATAGTTACAAAATGGGTATTTGAAGATTTAGCTGGAAAACATATTCCTTGAAGAATGTACTTGTTAAGTTACACACTGGAAGGTCTAATTTTATTCCCCAACAAGCAGATGACAACTAATTTTGTAGAGTTTCTAAATTCATTTTTATATGGAAACACACCTAAAGTGTCCTCAAAATGTCTTCACTTTAAAATAAAAAAATTTGAGTTAGTGAAATGGATCATCAGATGTATATACTAGCTCTACAAGCCTGCTATTCTTTGTTCAGTCTTTGGAAGTAGGAAATCTGCTACACAAAGGTTTCCACTAAACACCGTTGATGTGCCACATGTCTACATGCAAACACACACAGAGAGGCAATAATGATTAATATCAAACACTTTTAAATTAGTTTACTTTACAAATAAGGTGATGCTCATTTCCTTTCTTTTGGGGAACTTTTTCAATCGAAAGAAAACTGCAAAGTGCCAGGATATCTAAAACAATATCTTTATGAAACTAATCCTTAATAATATATTATGAATTAATTTTCATCAAACCCAAGCTCTATTGCTGATGCCAAAAAGTGTTTACTGGCAGGAACCAGATGTGGATGTTTCCTCAGAGGCTCTCCCAGAGTCATATAGACACAGAAGAGGATGCTTACAGCTAAACTTCAGACTGAACAAGGGGACCCCAATGAAAGAGTTAGAAAAAGGACTGAAATAGCTTAAAAGTTTGCACCCTCATGGGAAGAACAACATCATCATCAGCCAAGGCATTGAGGTGGCGAGAGTGCTTGGGAGAGGGAGCATCTTCATGGAGGCAAGTTGAGGGGGAGAAGGGAGAAGAGTAGGGGAGAAGGGTATTACATTTAAAATGTAAATACAGAGAATATCCAATAAAATTGAAATTAAATATATATATATGAATATATATAGCCTTTTTGTTAACCCACAAAAATTTCTACATAAAATAAATGTTAGGTCAAAATGTTAGGTCATTTCTTCACTGTAGGACACATTTTTTTTTTATTTTGCTTGAAGTTGTCACCTTCATAAATGATTGGGAGTCTTGCCTCAGAGTGATTCTGTACAGCTAAGCAGAAAGCCAGGAGCTGTGTTGTACTGATTTTTACAATTTGTCTCTAACTTTTAAGCTCCCATTTAGTTCCCTTGGGCTGCCATAGCAAACTACCACAATCTGAGTGGCTTAAAACAACAAACATTTAAAAACGTACCTTTCAGAGTTTCACAAATAGCAAGTCTGAAACTAAGGAGAGGGCAGGATTATGTTTCCTCGGAATCCTGGAGAAATGATCACAATTGCATCTGCCTCACACTAATGTCTGCCACAATGTGTTCTTACTATGTGTCCCATGATCATGAATTATGCATGCAGTTATTCATGAACACTAGACATGTATGAATGCACTCATGTATAGCTTAGGTAATTATTTATAATGTTACAGTTTTTTTATGATAAGGTCACAACCTGGGTTGTGGTGCAATAATTCTTCAACAGCATTTTTAGAAGAAAAGTTATGTTTTACCTTATCAAATAATCCATCTAACAATTTATGAAGTCCTACAAGTATTCTGATCGAAGCAGTGAATGCTTTTGTTGGAATTTATGCTAAAGACTGTGAATCTCATGAGTGTTAATTACTCTCTTATTCTCACATTATCCTCTTTCATACACATACGACACCTACTCATAATATCATCATCACCCTATGTGTTTTGTTTTCTTTTCATTATAAATTGTTAAAGACTTTAAAAAAGAGTAAGTTTTTTTTTTTTTTTTTTTTTTTTTTTTTTTTTTTTTTTTTTTTTTTTTTTTTTTTTGCTCTAGGTTGAATTTAGGGCTGACTTGGGGAGGTTTAGAAATTTGCTTGGACTTAAGCTATGGCAACATTTATTATTCTAATGAAAACATTAGAGATGACATTATAATTATCACATTTTGCAGATGAGAAAAACAGAACTTATCTGAACTTCATCATATAAATTTCCAGAATTTGGAAGGAACAAGAGAACACAGAAAGCCAAGAGATGTGTGTCTGTCATGGTAAACAATCTATTTTCAATACAACTGACTGCATCCCAGTCTATCCATGCTAGTAGGTTCTTGAGTAATCAAGGCTATACAAAGGCAATGACCCATCTTTATTTTAGCATTGGATTATGTTGGTTGCATTGCTTATGTAGTAATGAACTACCTTAATTTAACTTATAATATCATAAGTGAGTGAGGTTAATTGGGGTTCCAGAACATAGTAAGAGTTAAAAGATTTAAGTAACAAAAATCTTTACCTAAAGCAATGCACATATAAGAGTATTGGTGATAAGATAATGATTGCCTTGTAATTACAGCTGTGTACTTGCAATTACTTCAACAACCTTATTGACCATCTAATAAGAAACCATCAATATGTCAGAGGTTGGCTGCCCCTCTATAGCCTTCATAATAAGGCAGCCAATGCTAGAGCTCTAATGAATTCTATGGCTACAGTAACAGGTCATGTACACCATGACCTTCAAACACTGAACTGTGCTTGGCTTCATTGCACATCCCATACACACATCTATGCTACCTGGATTGCTCTTTCTCACTTTATCATAACTTTTCTGAATTTTCTCCAAAATAAGAGCACCTACCTTATAGTGTGCATGGGCGCATGCGCACACCCCCCCCCCCACACACACACGCAATCAAGGTATTCAAGGTTGTCTTTTAGGATCCTCCAAACATATTTTTTTGGTGTGCTTTAATGTTAATGAGTGTGAGTGTATAAATTATTCTGTGTTCAAAATATGGTTCTTAATGTAACATTGCTGAGGACAAGCAGAACATGAAAGTTACAGACTTATGCAAGAGTTAATATTACCTAGGAAATGAATGTATTACCACAAAAATTATTGCATTTTATTTGCCTTGCATGTGTCCTTGGTACTATTCTTTCCATTATTCTATCCATCCATCCATCCGTCCATCCTTCCATCCATCCATCCATCCATCCATCCATCCATCCATCCATCCATCTATCCATGCTTTCCTATCTCTATCTATCTTCTTTCTCCAACCCCAGGTCTTGTCTTTTTCACTCTTCCACAAAATATTATGAAATTTTATAGTACTAAATCACTCAATAATATTGACTGAATCAACAAATGTTGACCCATTAGAAATATTTATTATAGAACACATACCCCTTGGTATTCTGTTATAGGAATCCAAAATAAGGTAGATATTAAATTTCTATTTGTAGGAGGAATCACCATAGCTGCATTGTGTTATTTGAGAAAGCTACTTGCAATGTTTTGAGAAGAAATTAGGAAAGAACCAAAGCAATCTTCAGTGATGAGCAAAAAGAAAAATGACAACAAAACATGAAAAGCGAGAAAGCTGTTTATAGAAGCCTGTGGAATGTTTTACACCCATTATAGTGTGCAATTATATATTTTATATATTTATTATGTATTTATAATAAATATGGGAAATAGTAAAATCGGTTTATGCAGAAATCAATAGGAAAAATAAAGCATGGCCTCACTTTTCTTTTCCTTTACGAAGACTAGTTGGCCATAGTCAAACAGAATCAGATACCCTGGGAGCAGATAACCATATGGCAGCCTGAAAAGTCAGTATTCAAGGCAGAGAGAAGATCAACAGTACAAACTTTCAGGACACGTGCAAGATTTTCAGTAAGTCAGTGGAAGTCAGGGACACAGACTCAATGTGGACAAATTGCTGTCTTCTCAGATTCCCCTGGAGTTACACCTGAGTGATACTAACCAAACATGAGAACCTTTGAGGATAATGCCCCCTCTAATGTCCATGTGTCTTCTGCAATATGCTGAGAAAATTTTGAAGCAAACAATTTGTATATTGCAGGATCAGGTGTGGGAGGAGATGGGGAAGAAGTACAGAGATTCAGAAAATTGAACAGAGATGTGTAACAATGGGGGATAGGAAAATGGCAGTAGCCACCAGAAAGTACCAAAAGCCAGTAAAGTAAGAGGCTCCAAGGACCCAACAGGAATGATATTAGCTAAAATACCCAGCAAAGGGGAGAGAAAATTTTTAGAGACCATATTCAGAGGTTAGGCACTTGAGGGATGGGACCACCTACCAATCCCAAAAATTTTAATGCAGAATTAAAAAAAATTCAGGGCAAAGCATGGAGCAGAGACTTAAGAAAAGGCCATCCAGAGACTGTCCCACTTGGGGATTCATTTCATATGCAGTCACCAAACCCAGACACTATTGCTGATGCCAAGAAGTGTTTGTTGACAGGTATCTGTCTCCTAAGAGGTTCTGCCAGAGCCTGACTAATACAAATGTCAATGCTTGCAGCTATCCATTGGATTGAGCACAGGGAAGAGTTAGGGAAAGGACAGAAAAAGCTAAAGGGTTTTGCAACCCCATTGATATCATCTAACCTGACCTCCTCCCGCAGAGGTCCCAGAGACTAAACCACCAACAAAAGAATACCATGGAGCTAAGCAGATTTCTGCAGAGCTTTCTGAAATTTTTATTTCCCATCAGCAAATATTACTTTTCCTTAAGCTTCTGATTAAAGGCTCGTACATAACTCATTAAACCATTTTATATCTCTCTTGTATTCTATGGTCCAATGGTGACTATTTGCATATTTCATGAACTTAACTTACATTTACAGATCAATGTTTTTTTTTTTTCTGCTCTCCTATGCTATTAAAACATCATCACTCTAAAATTCCTCAACGATATCTGTCATTCTGTAATAATGTTAATCAGTGAAAACCCATATTTACCTAATTAAAGATTTCAGCACCTTTTTTGTTGTTGTCTACATGTCTACAAGATTGGTTAATTTTTCCAAGACCAGAATGTACTGGATTCTTAACTTACTTAGTTTCAATTTCATTCAGTGGTCACCATATTCACTGGTAGTTTCTGACTAAAAATATAGTGGGGAGCAATTGAGGAGGGAAAGTAACCCACCTCTGGCCTCCATGCATACCTACAGCAATCTCAGTGAAATCAATCATATGCATGGGCACACACAGACATCTAAAGTAATAACATATTTTAATCATAAGTAGTTAAGGTGAAACCATATGATCGATAAGGATGATAATGACAAAACAAAAAGAATTTTTATTCTGAGATCTAAAATCTAATTTATACCTATTAAATAATTATAATCTAAATATTATAAAATCAATTGAAAACATGTGTTAAAATTATATGTGATTATATACAGCATAACATAACAGTGATAAACATGGTGACTAAATTATGTTTTTTGTGCAAGAAAATTTTGGTATGAATTAAAATGTCATCACTTCATTAAACATTTTGTCACTGAAACCAAATAACCACTGAGCTGCAGCTGCTACTCTGGGCCTAAGAATTGTTTGAAAGGAAGAAAACTATGTCATTTGGGAATTCCATTTCACTTCCAATGACACTGAATGGTTTTATGAATGTATTTGGAGTATCACACATCACTCATTGTTAAAATCTTATCAACAAAGAAACTAATTTCTCAAAAATATTTCTTTTCTTCCTTGAAATACTATCAGAATTGAGGATTATGTGAAAAAAGCAGATATGGAAAAGCATTCCCACTTTGTAAACTTTAGAAAACACATGTAGCATTTTTTTTTTACTATGGAGCTGAAGTAACATAGGTTCAGCAGCTAGATCCAAGTCTTCATAAATCTGTGAGGGCTTAGTGTAAACAAAGTGAGTCTCATTGTTTTTTGCTTTGATTTTTCAATTGTGTAAATTGAAAAGCATTGTGTTCTCCCTGCAGGATTTTCTTTTTGTTTGTTTGGTATCATTATTTTGCTTTTGTAATTTGTTTGTTTTTCTGTGTTTTTTACATTTTTTTTTTTTGAGTTTTGGTGTTTTATTTATTAGATTTTTTTTTTATTGGATATTTTCCTTACTTACAGTTCAAATGTTATCCCCTTTCCCGGTTTCCCCTGTGGAATTGCCCCATCCTATTTCTCCCCAACCTGCCTCTATGAGGGTGTTCCCCCACCTGCCCACTCACTTCTATCTCCCTGCCCTGGTATTACCTTACATAGGGGCAATGAACCTTCACAGGGCCAAGGGTTTCTCCTCCGATTGATTCCTGAAAACGCCCTCCTTTGCTACCTATGCTTCTGGACTTGAGACTCCAGGGAGTGGGGAGGTCTGATGGTGGGCATCTTTTCCAAAAGACAGGGAGGAGGAATGAGATGTGGAACTGTCCAGAAGTCTACTGGAAAGAGGTAATAACTGGACTGTAAAACAGTAAAAGTTATGATTTTTAAAAAGAATGAAACATTGCTACCTATTTAGAAAGAACAAAAAATTGGACTCCACTTGTTGAAACAGACTGGTTGACTAAGATTTGCTTATTGGAGATCGTGGACCAGAAAGGTCTTTCTAGGACACACATTGTATACTTAGAGATGTCATATTTTCTTAAACTCACCAGGGTGTTACTATGTAAAAATCAATTTCTTAAAAAAGGAATATAAATATATGAAATTCAAAGCTTCTTGGAACCATAAAAAGAATAGAAATTCAAAGCTTCTTGGAACCATAAAAAGAATATTTATCACTCAAGAATACTGTTTTCTTGATATTTCAATCTTTCAAAATCTATTCATCAAAGAATTGTAAATTAAAAAACTGTCATTATTTGTCAATACTAATAGAAATATTTATTTTTTATTCTCATGTTAACTGAGCCCATTGATAACTGCCAATACAAGCCTCCAATATTTTGTATCATATCTTAGTCATTATTTGGTAACAATATCTTATGTGGGACAACAATTATTCAGATTATAGAATAAGTTGAAAACTATTTATAATACCCTTGATCATTTTGTAATCATTTTATTTATGTAGTATGCACAATTTAGGAAAATGATTTTTTAATATATAGACAAAGTGCAGTTTTCCCAACATTATTTCTACTAATTACAGATGCTGAAGTCAGGCTGAGCTTGAACCACTGAATAGAACAGCAGGATTCCAGGAAACCCATCCATTCCTGAGTACAATATGTACAATAATATGAAGCGAAACACTCCACCCTGCTGAAGTTAGTCAGCATTCGAAAAGCTTCTGGGTAAATAATTTACATCACATTAGATTAATACTAATTAACTTCTCAAAGGAACTAAAAATCTCTGGACGTTATTACTTAGTTCACATGTACAGGAAGATATATAAAAAAATCTTTAACTTCTTCCTGATTATTTTCATACTTAGGCTTTGTTGATGTTGCTACTGATCTATACATTTATAAATGTTTGAATATGTGGATCTATCTATCTATCTATCTATCTATCTATCTACCTATTTATCAGGCAACTTCCTATATTTCTTTGTCTACCTGAACTCATTATGTAGCCCAGACTTGCCTTGAATTCACAGATATCGGCCTGCCTCTACCTCCTGAGTGCTGGCTTGGTTTAAATGTATGAGCCACCAAGTCCAGCCAACGTAGTATTTTATTTTAAATGTTCCCTGTTTAATGCCTTACATCAGTGGATGAAGAGCACTCTAGTGCTGCTTAAAACTGGCTGCCATCTTTCATTTATTCTAGAAGCAAGAAATCACCTAAAAAAAAAAAAATACCAAACAAAACCAAAGTGAGTATAAAGAGCATGTATGCTTTAACAGTTTATGCTTAAAATAATCTTTATGATCTACTAAACACAGAATAAAGCTATGATAAATCCTCCTTCATAAATATAGGGTGCATCCTTATTAAAATAAATGTGAAAAAGTACATGATCATGGAGCAATATTGTTAAAATAGTTGAAATTATGTTGTACAGTTCTCTATTTCTGGATTAAAAAAATAAAAATAAAACTATTTGTATTTGTTTCCCCTTATACTTCACAAGGATAACATAAAATGGAAGCCAGGCACACTAGTATATATATCTTTAACTCCAGTGTAATGGAAGTCAATATATGAGAAAAGAATGTTCCAGACCAGCTTGTATTTTCCAGTGAAACTCAATCTCAGCTGTTAGTAACAAAATCAAACAAACAAAATGTCCCATGGAAATACTGATAATCAGCAATCTGCATTTTATAGAACAACACTAGTAACCTTAAGGAACAATTTAGAAGAGAGTATACTGAAACATGTTTTGGAGTAGCCTCTTTAATCATTTTAACTTTAACATTTTATTTTGTTTATTGATCACATATATATCACATTATACTACAGGATAAAATAGAATGATACTTCCTAGTTAATGCAAAAACATTAATTTCTCATTCAATACTGAAACATATGATAACACAGTGAAATTCATCAAAATGTCTTTCTTTTTTTTTCTCTTCTCTTTCCTTTTTTTATTGGATATTCTCTGTATTTGTACTTCAGATCTTATACCTTTGGCCCCAA
Organism: Micromys minutus; assembly: GCF_963924665.1. Taxonomy (NCBI): domain Eukaryota; kingdom Metazoa; phylum Chordata; class Mammalia; order Rodentia; family Muridae; genus Micromys; species Micromys minutus. Next base: position 38,978,090 of record NC_137979.1, on the reverse strand, counting down.
TACCATCCTCCTTCCCCTCCCATTGCCTCCATAAAGGTGCTCCCTCTCCCAAACACCCTGTCTCACCGCAGCTTCTTAGCATTCCCCTACACTGGGGAAACATGCCTTCATTGCACCAAAGGCCTCTTCTCCCAATGATGCCAGAAAATGCTGTCTTTTGTTGCATATGCACCTGAGGCCATTGGTCTCTCCATGTGACCACATTGGTTTGTGTTTTATACCCTGGGAACTGTGGTGGGTTTGTATAGTTGATAAATTTGTTCTTCTCATGGTGTTGCAGGCCCTGTTAGCTCCTTCAGTTGTTTCTCTAGTTCCTTCATTGGGGACCTCGTATTCAGTCTAACAGTTACAAGCATGCTCAGATGTATCTTTATGACCCCGGCAAAGCCCCTGAGGAGGCATCCATATCTGTTTTCTGCCAGTAAGTACTTCTGGCCATCAGCAATAGTGCTTGGGTTTAGTGACTACATATGGGGTGGATCCCCAGGTGAGGCAGTCTCTGAATAACCTCCTCCAAACCCTGCTTTTCTATTTGTCCCTCTCTTTCCTTCCATGCACATTTTGTTCTCACTTCTAAGAAGGACTGAGGCATCCACCTTCTGGCCTTCCTTCACTTTGAGCTTCATAATTTCTGTGAATTGTTTCTTGTGTATTCCAAGCTTTTGGGCTTATAAGTAAGTACAAGCCATGTGTGTTCATTTGTGACTGGGTTACCTCACTCATGATGATAACTTCAACTTTGATCCATTTGCCTAAAAATTTCATGAAGTCGTTGCTTTCAATAGCTGAGTAGTATTTCATTGAGTAAATGTACCACAACTTCTGTATTCATTCCTCTGTTGAAGGACATCTGGATTCTTTCCAGCTTCTGGCTATTATAAATAAGGCTGCTGATTGAGCATGTGTCCTTTTTATATTTTGGAGCTTCTCTTAGATATATGCCCAGGAGGGAAATAGCTGGGTCCAAATTTCTGAGGAACTGCCAGACTTATTTCCGTAGTAGTTGTGCCAGTTTACAATCTTACAAACAGTGGAGGAGTATTCCTCTTTCTCCACATCCTTGCCAGCATCTGCAGTTACCTGAGTTTTTTATCTTAGACATTCTGACTGGTATATGGAGGAATCTTAGGCTTATTTAGATTTGCATTTTCCTGATGATTAGGGAGGAGTGTTGAACATTTCTTTAGGTTCTTCTGAGCCATTCAGTCTTCCTCACTAATGCATGGATATTAGCCAACAAGTGTACAGAATACGCTGGATACAGTCCACAAGACTCAAAAATGTTAACAAGCAAAAGGGCCCAAGTTAGCACACCTTGGTCCCACTTAGGAGAAAGAAGAAAGAAATCATAGGAGGAAAGGAGAAACCTGGTGGGAAAGAAAACCGGGAGGGGAAGAGGGAACGTAATCACGTATTGAGTGGGGGAAAGGACTGAATCCCTGGAGGCTAGCAGAAAGAATGGAAACAGACAGCTTGAAGAGGCTGGGGGTACCCTCTAGAATGTACTAGAGACCTGGGAGATGAGAGACTCTCTGAACTCAAAAGGAGAAACCTTGGCTTTAATACCCTACAGTGGGGAGAGGGAACTTGTAGAGCCTATGTCCAGCAAAATAGTAAAGAATTAAGGAAGAATGGGGGTTGCCATCCCACAGTCAAAAAAACTCTGACCTATAATTGTTTGTGTCTGAAAGAACTGCAGGAACCAAAATGGGAAGAGCCTGAAGGAACGGAAGTCCAGTGACAGACCCAAATTGGGATAGAGCTCAAGGGGAGCTCTAAGTCCTGACATCATTACTGAATCTATGATATGCTCATAGATAGGAGCCTAGCATGTCTGCCTTCTGAAAGACTCAACAAGTATAAAATCTGGAGTGTAAAAGAAAGATTAAATAAAATTAAAACAAAACAAAATGTTTTCCAGCTACAAAAAAGGAAGAAAGGAAACAAAACAAAATAGGAAGGAAGCTACAAGAAAATTAATAAGGAGGGCATGCTGACAAAGTTAGTTTTCCTTAAAATTTTAATTGATAAAAATCTTAAATGATGTGATGATGTAAACAAAAGAATAACAAGAAATGGCTCACGAGGTGCAATCACTTCATATTCAAGGTTGACAGCCTGAGTTTAATCTTTGGAGCTCAGACTGGAAGGAGAAACCCAGCATTATCCTCTGCCTTGATTAAACACAGGAGAAAACAGAAACATTGTCTTCTTATTTACACACACACACACACACACACACACACACACACACACACATGTACACACACACACACATTAAAATAAAAAGAATATTTAATTTAAAAAATGGTAAACACTCTTCTCCCAGATAAGCCTCTGTATGATAGCATGTATGAAGCAAGGCAAGCTTGAATGTATGTGAAGCTCTGTTGCTGGTGAACATGTGACCTTAGTTAGATTTCTTAATCTCTGTTAACTTTTAGTATAGTAACTATGGTGCTATGTAGTAGCAATCTAGATGGCTACACTCAATATACTGAATAGCAAATATTATTTTGCTCCTGTATGTTAACTCTCAAAATTGGTTCAGGAATTCTAAAAAAGTGGTAGAGAAAATTGTGAGTTGTTTTCAAGAGCACAGATACCATGCTCTTTGATCAGGGAGCAGACAGTTTTCTCTGATATTAAAACATAAGTTCTCCATTCTCTTACTACTGTTAGGATGTGGATATGAAAGTCCTTCATCACGCTACCTGTTTTAGTATGGCAAGTGTCCCTGTTTTTGAGTGTCCCTGTTTCAGAGTGCCCATGTTTTAGAATGTTTCTTCTTTGGAAAGTTTGAAAGCTTTAGGAAGAAGAACAAAGTGGGCAGAACCACTATATTCTAATGCAGAACCCCACTTCCTGTTTGGTCTCAGTCTCTCGAATATAGATACCATGTAACCAGCGCCATTTGTCCCCTGAATACTAGCAGGTTGTCCTGAACATGGTGGGCTATAATCCCTCTGAAATTAGAGGCTAAGACAACTGTCTCGCTTGACTTGCTTTTTTTGGAGTATTTTTTCACAGAATCAGGTAAAGGTCATTTTTAAAGGGATATAAAAAGGAGCTGCTATGCAATTCCGACTCTTTTCTGACCTGGAAAGCTCCTCTTCCTTTGCAGGTTTGAAAACCTGCCCAAGCATGTCAGGCGTAGCTGTAATTTCTCGAAGATCAGAAAATGAATGCCCACTTAGTCAAAGAAACTCCATTCCTAGACTGTGTATCTCTTACAGGTTTTGAGTATTCTAAGAGGCTTTCTATCTAATGAATAGAGCTAAGGCACATGCCACCATTCAGCAGCTTCTGAGAGTGAGAAGAACACTGTGGGGTGAGAATCATTGTTGCATTGACATCCATAAAATATGTGACTGTATGAACCACGATTTTTGTATCATAGAAAGCTCAGACTATGAGGTGTGCTGCGTGAGAACAGTGTACTGAGATGTCATTCACTGGAAGGAGACAGAAGAATATACTAGATCCACATCAAGAAAGGAAAAGGAAAGAAAGAAAGAATGAGAGAGAGAAAGAGAGAGAGAGGGAGGGAGGGAGGGAGGGAAGGAGGAAGGAAGGAAGGAAGGAAGGAGAAAGAACCAAATTTAAGTTTTCACCTTTGCCTCAGCTTTTAGACCACTATGAGCTTCTTTTCCTTGTTAATATAAAAGAGCTCAATCAAGGTAAAGACTTTGAAAGCATTAGTAAACTTTGACTTATCAGCTAACTACCTCTTGTATTCTTTGGCCCACTTTGTATAATTACAGAAAGATAAATGTAACTACATTTAATAATTGGCACCATGAGCCTGAGGAATTTACTGCTTAACTTAAACCATGCAAGAGTGTTTGCTGATATCCCAACTCTCCTCCCTGTGGATATCCAAAAATGAGCTAAGAAAGTTTGAAATTAGTGTTGGGTTCATACTGAGGCCACCTGGATAATCATGAAATTTACTATGCTTTAGAAAATTGATGAACTGAACAATTAATATTTAAATGGAGCTTTCATTCTGTAATTACTCATATTTTGTAGCCAATATAATATCAGAACAGCACCAATAACCTACCATTAGGTGTTTAGAGTATCCATTGACATTCAATATTCGACTGGAGCAGGTTTCAGTTGCATGGATATTGAATTTGCAAGAACTCATAAATACAAATCCTTTCAGCATCTCATCAACACCTCTTTCTTAATACATACTTTAGAAAACTTACTATTTCTATTCAATAAGTTTAGATAGCTCTACAGACCAATACCTACCTATGCTTGTTTCAGGATATAGTTCATAGATAGAGTCTCCAGATTTGTTTTCCCACACCCAATATGCTACTGTACACTGTAATGACGCCATTAATAAAGTAGGAGACAGAGTTAAAGGTGACACCCTGATCTTATCATTTTCTAGAGGAACTAGTCTACTTTTAGAAACAATTTTAAGCCTCAAAAAATCTGGTTTGTTTTTCAATTAAATGTGGGCTTGATTTTATGAAATAATCATCATCTCCCATTTCTGAATGTATCTTGACCAATTTCCTTCCTCTTAGTTTATCTCTTTCATTAACTGGTGCTTCTGACAGCACAAATAATGACTGGTCCACACTACCAACAGATGGATTTAACCTACTCTACTAGAAAAGATAAACATCTGTCATCCAGGATGCCACAGGCATATCTATTTTTCACACAGAACATTCTAATGCATAACAAAAATTATGCAAGTTTGTGTATAATTTTATTTATGTAACATTCAAGCAACATTACCAGTTTTCTTTCTGATATTTGTTAGATTAGGCTATGCAAAGACTAAAATGTGTGAACATATTAACTTTATTTTTTTTTGCAAATCTTGTTCTGTGCTTTTCTGTATCTAAACAGATCATTATGGAGCTGTGTTGCCCATTATGACATGGTCACTTATGGAAATAAAAGTAACTATCTTGCACCAATACTATTAGAAATATTAGGTTTCTTTTAGACTCTTGGGAGAGTAAAACAGGGCACTAAACTTGGAGAGGACTTTTGTTCCTCAGTCTTTAGTAACATGTTGTTTTTACTCTTGGGACGTTACTCAGAATGCATTCTTTTCTCTGAGATTACTGGAAAACTTGTTAGACTTTGGAAAGACCATGAGACTATTAATTGAGTAACAAATAATTAGCACATTATAGATAACACTGCTTTGATCAATGACTTCACAATGTTTCATTTAGGATTCCTTTGGCCCTCTAAGTTTCCATTAGGTACTTATTGGCCATTAAATATGTCATTAAAAGTTTAAAGGTTCCCTTTTCTTTGGAGATTTCTGATATCCAATATAACGTGCATTTATTTCATTTTATTGATTAAAGTCTGAAACTCGCTCAATACATTAAATGTCTTGATATATACCATAATATAATAAAAATCAGAGAAAAGAGAATCTATAACATCTATTTATATAAAGAAATATCAAGCAATAGTTTCTAGAAGTTTAAATCCTTCCATGACAACAGTTAAACTGCATCACACTCATTGAAATGTGAACACAAACAAAACATGTTGAGACTGGCTACTGATGCATCACATTAATAATAGATCACAATGTCTTTTTAACAATTTTTAAACTTTTGAATGTCAACTAAAAATTCATAAGCCAAACTTTAAAGCACTAACCGACTTCATAACCCATACATAATTAATAATTATGGAATTATGGCATATATTATAGTCAAGAGCATCCTGTAGGTGTTTCAGAAGGAATTCCCATAACCCGTATGGAGCATAGCAGCAAATTTTCCACAAAGGAAAAGGAAGTCATGGTGTTCAGAGCTGGAAGATGAGTTTATGTCCTGAGTCCCATTTCAACATTTCAGATATTGAAATGGAAGAAATATAATGAATGTTTTAATGTTCATGAAATTTGAAATATGAATTTTTCAGAATGATAAACTAGCTACTGACATGTTACATTCATCTCTGTGGAATGTTGTTGAGAAGCAGCCAAATAATTTGGACAAAGACCTGAAAGTCTTTCTTCTCCAGTCTCTGCCAAGGAATGGCCACTTGTGTGGACACCACAGGAATCAGGACCAATATCCTTCAGGGTAAACAGCTGACCTACAAAACTGGTACTAATTCCTGTGGGAAAGGGGGCTGTTTGCCAACTAGGAGACACCTGCTATACAGAACTTGAGCATCCTGTCTATATCTACTATGCTGGATATGCTAGAAAATTCTTTAAGACAGATCACAATGGGTGTGATTCTAGCTCCTAACAAAATGGGGCTGTGTACCATAGTATAATGGCTTCTCCAGCTCCTGCATGCCAGGATACCGAGGCTGGCATTTTGACTTGGAAGTAAATGAATTTGTTTCTGAATACTGCAGGAATGTGGCCAATGTGTCAGTAATATAAAAACCATGTGTCTGTCCTCAAGTGTATTCTGGTGAGAACTGTAAGTTGGAAATTGGTCAATGCAGATCCCGGGTATGTCTACATGGTGTCAGTATGTTCTTGGGCCTTACTTGTGTGATTATGAATTTGGAACTGCTGGAGACCACTGTGAACTCCACCGTGATGAATGTTCTGATCAGCCATGTCTCTGTGCAGGTCTATGTGTGGGTGGAGGAGACAAAGCACCTGTGACTGTACAGATAGCGAACTCAAAGGGGCACAGTGTGAGACTTTGATTTCTCTTGTTCAAAACTGTGTCTCAATGGCACAACATATGAAGACACGGTTGACAGCTATATTTGTCACTGCTGGTGTAGGTACACAAGTGCCTTGTGTGAGCCGGACTTAAAGGACTGCAGAGACAGCCTCTGCCAATTTAGTGGGAAATGTGCTGTGCGGTCCTCAGAAATTCAGTAGGAACATACTGTAGGCTGCCCTCCTCCTTCAACTACCTTTGAGCCTCAGGCTATGTTTGTGTCTTTCAGCCTAGCTCTACAGACAAAAGCCTAGCATAACTGTCCTCCAAGCAGCTGACTGAAACAGATGCAGAGCCCACAGCCAAACATTATTATCAAACTCAGGATGTCTTGTGGAAAAGTTGGGGAAATGATCGAGGGACTCAGAGGGACCCTTGTGGTTCCATGAAACTAAAATACTAACCAAAGTGCGTATAAGAGCTGGACATAAGACACATGATCAAATGTGGCAGATGTGCAGCTTGGTTATCATTCATATCTACCAACAACTGGAGCATGGGCTTAAACTGACTCTTGCATGCTTTTGGATCCTGATCCCCTAACTGCTCTTGTTTTGCCTCAGTGTGGGGAGGGTGTGCCTAGTTCAGTGAAGGGGTGATATAGGTTAGGATTGTGTGAGTAGGGCCCAGGAAGGAAGTGGGGCTGCAAATGGGATGTAAAGTGAATGAATGAATAAATAAATAAATGGATTAAAATTAGAAACTAAAAATCAAATCAAATAGCATATATATCTTATGGTACATACAGAATAATTATCTTTGTCTCAGAAATTTAGAAAACAATAGATTTACCCAGACAATTTCACTTAAAAATATAAAATTACATTTGAAATTATGTAGACTACATTATTATAATTCTGATTCAAATATACATGAAATAAAATATTTAGTGGGTTAACTTTTCTCTCGGGAAATTTGTATCATCATAATAAATTACTATTTCCCCCTGGAAAATCATTGAGTAAATTCTATGGTTAGATTCTGTTATTATATTTCTGTATTTTATCTTGCAGTATGCTAGTGGTATTTACAACTCAAGGTCTGCTTAATAACTAACTACCCTGGCTATTCCCTTGAACCATGGGATTAAGATCATTTGGTCTGAGTTTGTTGAAAATCATATTATTTCCAATACTCATCTAAATTCACTCTGCTTTTGAGTAAGTTGAACATTTAATTTCTTTTAATATATTCTATGGGCTCTAATTTCTGTAATTTCAACTTTACGTTAATTACTTCTACTGTATTTTCTTCGTTCCCTCTCTGCTCTTATCCACCTTGCGACATTTCAGAGTCTTACTCGGACACTGACCTCACTCTGACATGTGCAGAATGGATTCTGGAATACATTTGAGATTCGATTAGCAAGATGCATGTTCTGGGAAATAGCAAGAATACTAATGGTACTGTGCATTAGAGTGGTCTGTGATGTAGTAAGAAGGACTTACACTACTTGAAGATAAGGCAAACTCAATATAAAGTGGGCATTCTAAAGTTAGGACTTTGTGAAGCAGTTTTACCATGACTTACTAAAACACCCACTACAGGATTTTCTGTTCTAGCAAGAACTTACTCAGTTGTAAAGTACAGTAGAGAAACGAGCTTCACTAAGCTTAATTGTAATCACAGACTGTGGTATTGACAGTTCCATACTTGGTTCTATCAATTAATTGTAACATTTAGATATTTTTTGTTATTTTTTTATTATATTTTATGTTTGTGGTGCTTTGCCTCTAGGTATGTATGTACAATATGTGCATGTAGTGTGTGCATGGAAGCTAGAAACAGGCACTGGATCTCTCAGGACTATAATGGCAGATGGTTGTAAGCTACTATGTAGGTGCTGAGAATTTAACACAGGTCATCATGCAGAACATCCAGTACTCTTAAATGATGAGCATCCTCTTGAGCCCTATATGTAACTTTTGTAATAGACATACAACATATAATGTAAGAAATATACATGTGATATACTTCAATATTAGTTATACTCATAACATGGACAAATAATTGCTAATTTTTTTATCTTGATAACTGGGTACTTTTTAATGATGTAAATAAAAAATTACACATTCTCCTGGAAATTAAACATTATATATATATATATTTGATATTATATGAATGTATATTATATAAACTTCTATGAAATATATGTGTATTACATATATACACATATGCACATATATATATATATATACATATACATTGTAAGTCTTTCTTAGTGCTATGTCCAATGTAATATTTTAATAGGATAAATATATATATGTGTGTGTGTGTGTGTGTGTGTGTGTGTGTGTGCCAGAAAGTAAGTGGATAAATTAATGTAAAGATTTATTTACTTATTTATTTTTGAACAACTTTATTTTAAAAAACAAAGATAAATGAACAAATTTTAAGCATTTTTGCATAAAAGTATACAAATACATTTTTGTCAGTGCTTGGCTTTTTCTTTTCAAAGGTTTGATAGTGTGCATTAAAGGCTTACTAGTTACAATGAGCATAAAGTACATGTAAAACAGGATGTAACCTGGAATTAGTCAAAGTTTTCTTGGTGTGTAAGGATTGAGCATAATGGTTTTTTCTTTTCTTCTTTTCTTTTTTTTTCTCGAACTTCACACAGTCTGTGCATTGTTTCTGGGGTGTTCAGAGCTTTCTGGGGTTAGTATTCCATTATCAGTGACTGCATATTATGTCTGTTATTTTGTGACTGGGTTATCTCACTCAGGATGATATTCTCTAGATGCATCCATTTTCTTAAGAATTTCCTTAAGTCATTGTTTCTGATAGCTGAGTAGTGTAATTGTACCACAATTTTTGTATCTATTCATCTATTGAAGGACATCTGGGTTCTTTCCAGCTTCTGGCTATTATAAATAGAGCTGCTAGATTTAAAAGATGTTCATAGAAGAGATGCCAAACAAAACTATTGTAACAGAAAGGACCAATAAGACATACATTGATTATAACACTAGCATATCTCATAAACTGTGGAGCTGAAACTTGTTGAGTCAAAGAATGTTATGAAGTCTTACTTATTAAAATATCTCTCCAATAGCAAATACCTACAAAAATGTCATTAAAGAGATTAATGTCTCCAGCTGCACATGTAGCAGAGGATAGAGGATATGAGAGTGAAGGCCCTTGGTTATGTAGATGCTGGATGCCCCACATAGGAGGATGCTATAGCAGTGGGGAAGAAATAGGTGAGTGAGAGGAGTACCCTCATAGAGATGAAGAAGAGGTGGAAAAGGGGAGATGGTGGTGGGATCGGGTCTGTGGAGAAGTAACTGGGAAAGCAAAATCATTTGAAATGTAAATGGGTAAAATAAAAATGGCATTATCAACATCAATCCTAGAGGTAAGATAGTGAGAAGTGGAGTTGATATTCAACAGCAACACTGTTTCCATCTAGAACCATCTCATCCCAACACCTCTTTATACATTATTTAGTATATGAGTTCTTTTCAAATGACTTCAGCTTTGTATTTAATGTTTTTAAACACATTCCTCTTAGAGGCATTTAAAAGGAATGGTATAGCTACTTCCATTTCTTCTGTTCTGGTTATTATCCAATATGATAAATGCTACAGATCACAGAAAAAGAAAAGGAAGAGATTGCAGAAGAAACATGTGTTACTCAGGCTGTAAATATTTTGACATGAGGTATTGCTCTACAATTTCGAGCAAAAGTATCACTAATTGGTAATTGGAAACTGATTTTAATTTGCTAGAATAAGGCCAGAACACATTAAAAATGTAGTTAGCCAATGTTATATCAACTTATCAGGTGACACAGCTCCTTCATGTATATAAACTTAATAGGAATTACACAGGCATGCATTAAGCAATGAGTAAATTCATGACAAATCAAATAACAATCATTTTTATATACCACTCCCCAAATTTGCAGTTAAGTTTTATTGCAAAGTGTTAACACACACAAAGTAAAATACAGTTGCAACTTGGCCTGCAATTATACATAGTTCACACACGTATATCTATGTATGTCTTATATATTTACAGAAGATTTGTGTGATCATTAATGTGCACATATATAACACACCTTTCATTCCAGATGAGCTACAACCTAATGAAGAAATTATAATTTGAAAATACTATATTAAAAACATACTTAATAGAGCTACCCTCTTTACTAATTAGGATTGCTAATTATTGTATTTTAAATTGACACACCAACACATGATTTTTTAAATCACCTAAATGTAAATCTATTGTAATAAAATGCTTAGAAGTTAAGAAATTTTTGGAATATTGTAGAATATATGTTCTTGGCAAGGGGTACTTACTGACTGAGGACTAAATCTTGCGATTATTATCTGTTTTCACAAAATAGTATCTGTTACTGGCACAAATAGTTACTGAAGTCCAAATTTCTAAATTTCATTTTACTGAAAATGTGGTGCATTTAAATAGAGAAATGATCTCTCTTTTACATGTTCCTTTAGGGAATTAAAATTGAATATACACCCAAACATGTAAATAGAATTTTAGAAAACTGAGGAGATGCCCATATAAAGAGTGCCAAATAAAAATTATAGCATTATACAGAAGCATCTTATTAAATGTACTGAATATAAGACTATTATTGAATGTCAACTAACTTTAATATGAGAATCAAAGCCATTGAAACCTCATAAGTAATTAAAGCAGCAAACAAAAGAAGGATAGACAATAAAGTCTAGCATGAACTAAATGAAGGCATATTAACATTGTTACTACATTAAAATATTAAAATCGAGCAGACAAATATGCATTAATTAAACATAAATGTTAGTGCAATAAACCCAATGGAAGTTTTTGAATTGTTTTATCCTGGCAGTATGGGAACACGTAGGAGAAGTAAGAATGTGGTCAACAAGGAGCACAGATTGAAGCTTTGCTTTAGGGAACAACACAAGTAAAGTTGTTAGTAACATTGCATATTAAAGTCCTCTGCTTTGCCTAGTCTCTGTTCTTCTTATTTTATTTAAAACAAATGAATCTCATTGAGCTGGTCAAAAGATACACAGTGATACAGTTGATAGAGTGCCCAGATTGTGGGGCAAAGTGGGGGGAGCCTGTTACAAGGTACCTACAGATTAAGCAAGATGAACGTTTGGGACACATTCTGTCATTTATAAGCGATACTAGGAAATACAGCACTGGATCAGTGTGGCAGTGACTTGGGTAGGGCATTTGTGATCCTGTTTTCCCTTCAGTGCATATAGGCTTATGTGTCTTCCCAGAGTCACCGGTCCGGGCTTCCAGTACTGCAAAAAAAAAAAGAGACTCTGTCTCAAATTTGATGAAAATTCAAAATTGACACATGAGGTTGTTTTCTGGAATATATGCATTTTGTCCATACTAACACAGAGAGAGGATGGAGGAAGGGGAGGGAGAGGGAAAGAAAGAGATGGGTGTGATGAAGGAGAGGGGGGAGAAGGGAGGGAGGAGGGAGGGACAGAGAGACGGAAGGAGGGAGAGACTACTTCTGCCTTTTTTATTGGTATTTATACAAGTTAATACTTCCATAGATTGCTTCTCAGTGCTTTATTTTCCTGCAACACTACATCTCTTAATTTTCTACTTACTACCAGTCTCATTACAGCAGGATTTTGCTATAAGATATCATAACTTCCTTTGCCTTTGCCTGATTGATCAAAGTTGGTTCATAAAGTGTCTATCAGAAGTAAAGATTTTCAAGATTCACTGGCTTTGTATTATAGGATATTTAAAAAATTTGGAAATATACTTACTAGTGGTAATTTATGTCCACTTGATGAAATACTCACTATGTGATTTCACATACTTCACATACTTATTATTTAAATATTGTACACTTCTTGTGACAGTATTTAAATGTGCTTTTATAGCATAGTCCTCAAAGTTATAGAGAAATCTGATTTTAGTTTTCTTGTCATGTGCTTCTTCTACAAATAACTTGCAAGCCTCTCTCCCTTTACCTAATATATAAGGAATATAATGCCAGTGTTTCAGAAATGCATTGTTCATTGTAGAATTGATAGTGGAAATTTTAATTCCTTTGATGTTAGCAAGTAGCATTTTCAAAGTTTTTCAAATGGGCGATTGCATGTTGCAAATAACTATTTTTGAAAATCTAATATACTTTAGGCAGTTAAATACAAATTTAACTCAGAAGGTAAAATGACTCTGGTAAAACTTTTCTGGGATTCTAGCAAGGTCTGTTTAGCATTTAATGGCTCACAGTACAGTAGTGCTTGGGAACGTCCCACTTATGCCCGCTGTATATTCAGTTGAGGTGCTAGAATACGTTATGAAGATTAAAACCCAAATGTAATCTATTTTGGGAACTATTCATAACCAGAAGCTCACATCTGCATAAATTAGAGCTCCAAAATCATGTCATACATATTTTATAGATAAGCTATCCTTTCTCAATACAATTAAACCTACTAACTCAATGAATAAATTATGTTTGATTTTGTCATTTTGACCTATGGGTAAATATATATGTGTAGCTAAGTTATTATTCTGTTATGCATTTTCTTATTCATTTCCTACTCTATAATCTTTTCTCTTATTTGGCAAAATGAAGATAATATGGTGTGTGCTCAATGGCTCTTTGGCCAACTGTCTCATTTGAAAGCACTGTCAAGGGAATATTTAAAACTCTAAAAATGTCATTACTCATGGAGCCTAACACATTTCTATTCCTATTTACTATAAGAAACAGGAACTTAATTTTCTGATATGGAGTCACTAACCATATGGCTGTTATTACAGCCTGAGGAGGATGAGTTTAACATTCTGGCCACAAAAGTTGTCACCCAGTCCAGGTCTGGCCAGTTAAGAGTTTATAGTTTAATACAATGTAGTACAAAGCAATCTTGATCCAAGCTGAGCCAATAAAGTCACCTTCTAGTTTTTCTAGTGATATTGGAAACCAGACCTTTTGTTCTGCTTCATATTAGTAGCCTAGTAAGTATGTAGCTGGAATGGGCAGTCTTTGCAAGGCCTGTTGAAATTGAAGTCATCTGGATGCAATAGGGCTGATACACATAGAATTCAAGAGACACAGACAGCATACTTAAGGCCTTCAGAAGTTCAATACAGATAAAAATCCGAGTATCTAGAATAGGAATTAGACAGAGACCCCCAACACCAATAAAGTGGCTATGTGTAATAAATACCTAGTGGGAAAGGGAAAATCAACTTTGTCCAGTAGAACGTCACTGGGTATTAAAAACACATTCCAGAATAGACCCTATGCCCAGGATTATGTATTTGCCCAACAAAAAATGTAGTACACATTTGTGTGTGTGTGTTGTTTTGATATTTTTCTCACATCATATTTTTATTTGTTTTGATATTGATTTTTTAGTGGGAAAGAGGACAAACAAATTTAGGTTGGTGGACAAGGCAGGCAGCATCTGGGAGGGAGGGGTGTGGAACAAAGTGAAAAAGATATGTAATATATATAAAAATGAAAAATAATAGGCAGGGGCCAGAGATGCAGAAATGCTGATTTCTCTGACATCCTCACTGCTGCTGCAGCAATACTGACACTATTACTACTTCTCTAACCCACAGGACCAGGTTCCTCCTCCCAGACTGTACACAAGCTACATTCTAGCTGTGATTCAACTCTCCAGACTGATGTTCATTCCCATCAGTAAGGTCTTTCTTGATACTTCACAGTTAGGCTCCTGTCTTTACTAAAAAGTACAGATATCTTTTCCCCTTAATGTCTAATGAATTCTCTGTTTGAGGATACTTATACACATATATGAAATTCAAATGACATGCATATATGATATGCATGTGTGAGTTTGTGTACATGCTAAAAAATCACCAATATGTTTTTTGTGCATATTTGTGCATATTGTGCATATTTCTATATCCTGTACAGTGTTTTATGTAATGAACCATCCTTGATTCTTGATTCTTTCCCTTAGTGCTATTTTGTAGCTGATTTTTATAACACACACATTGTTTCATTTTCCTAAATGAGGGAATAATATTCTATTAATGTATGTATTTAACAAAATTTTCCTTTCACTTAGTGTGTTTTTTTAAATTGAACAGCTTTATTTAAAAAAACAGAGATAAATGTACAGATTTTAAAAGTATTTTTGCATAAAAGTATATGAATACATTTTTGTCAGTACTTGATTTTTTTAAAGGTTTGATAGTAGGCCTTAAAATCTTACTAGTTAAAATGAAAAGTACATGTAAAACAAGATGTAACATGGAAATAGTCAAAGTTTTTCTTGGTGTGTAAAGATTAAGCATAATGATTTTTCATCTTTTTGTTCTTTGTTTTACTTGAACTTCATATAGTCTGTGAGCTGTGTCTGGGATGTTCAGAGCTTTCTGCAGTTCGTATCCAATTATCAGTGACTGAATATTATATCTGTTTTTTGTGGCAGGGTTACCTCACTCAAGATGATATTCTCTAAATGCATCCATTTTCTTAAGAATTTCATAAAGTCATTGTTTCTGATAGCTAAGTAGTAGTCCATTGTATAAATATACCAACATTTTTGTATCCATTTATCTATTGAAGGATATCTTGGTTCTTTCCAACTTCTGGCTATTATAAATAGGCTGTTATGAATATTATGGTGCATGTATCTTTGTTGTAGGTAGGAGCATTTCTGGGGTATATGCCCAAAAGTGGAATAACTGGGTCTTCAGGTAGTATTGTGTCCAATTTTCTGAGGAACCAATAAATTGATTTCCAGAGTGGTTGTACCAGTTTATAACCCCACAAACAGAGGAGGAGTGTTCCTCTTTCTCAATAGATTGCCAGAATCTACTGTCATCTTAATTTTTGATCTTAGCCATTGTAACTGGTGTGAGGTGGAATCTCAGGGTTGTTTTGATTTGCATTTCCCTGAAGACAAAGGATGTCGAGCACTTCCTTAGATGCTATTCAGCCATTCAATATTCCTCAATTGACAGCTTTTTGTTTATCACTATACCCCATTTTTTAATAGGATTGTTTGATTCTCTGGTGTCTAACTTCTGGAGTTCTTCGTATACCTTGGATATTAGGCTTCTATCACATGTGGGGTTGGTAAAGATTTTTTCTACTCTGTTGGATGCTGTTTTGTTTTTTTGACAGTGTCCTCAACCTTACAGAAACTTTGCAATCTCATTAAGTCCCATTTGTCAATCTTTGACCATAGAGCATGAGCCATTGGTGTTCTGTTCAGGAAATTTTTCTCCTGTGCCTATGAGTTCTAAGGCTTTGCCTAATTTCTTTTCTAATAGTTTCAGTGTACCTGGTTCAATGTGGAGATCTTTGATCCACTTACACTTAAGCTTTGTACAAGGAGATAAGAAAGGGTCTACTTTCATTCTTCTTCATGCTGAGTGCCAGTTGAACCAACACCATGTGTTGAAGAGGCTGTCATTTTCCATTGAATGTTTACAGCTCTTTGGTCAAAAATCAGGTGACCATATATGTGAGGTCTTATTTTTGGATCTTCTATTCTATTCCATTGATCCACATGCCTGTGTCTGTATTATTACCATGCAGTTTTTAACTCAATTGCCTTGTAATATAGCTTGAGGCCAGGGATGATGATTCCTGCAGATGTTTTATTGTGGTTAAAGATGGATTTCTCTATTCTAGTTCTTTGGTTCCTCCAGATGAAATTGCACATTGCTCTTTCTAACTCTTTGAAGAACTGGGATAGAATTTTGATGGGGATTGAGTCGAATCTGTAGATTACTTTTGGTAAGACAGCCATGTTTTCAATGTTGTTTCTTCCAATCCATGAGCATGGGAGATCTTCCCATTTTCTGAAATTTTCCTCTATTTCCTTTTTCAGAGATTTGAAGTTCTGGTCATACAGGTTCTTCACATGCTTAGAGTCACACCAAGATATTTCATATTTTTGTGACTACTGTAAAAGGTATTATTTCCCTAATTTCTTTTTCCACATGTTGGTGCTTTGAGTAGAGGAAGGCTTTGTTTGAGTTAAATTTATATCCAGCCACTTTGCTGAACTTGTTTGTCAGCTGTAGGAGTTCTCTGGTGGAATTTTTGGGGTCACTTAAGTACACTATCATGTCATCTGCAAAGAGTGATGTTTTTACTTCTTCCTTTCCAATTTTTATCCCTTTGATTCCCTTTTGCTGTCTAATTGCTCTGGCCAGGACTTCCAGTACTATGTTGAATGGGTAATGGGAAAGTGGGCAGCCTTGTCAAGTTCCTGATTTTAGTGAGATTTCTTCAAGTTTCTCACCTTTAAGTTTGATGTTGGTATTGGTTTGCTATATATTGCTTTTTTGTTTAGGTATGGGCCTTGTATTCCTGTTCTCTCCAAGTCTTTTAGCATGAAGGAGTGTTGAATTTTGTTAAATGTTATCTCAGCATCTAATGAGATGACCATGTGGTTTATTTCTTTGAGTTTGTTTATATGGTAGATTACATTGATGGATTTCCATATATTATACCATACCTGCAACCAAGGGATGAAGCCTGCTTCATCATGGTAAATGATTGTTTTGATGTGCTCTTGGATTCAGTTTGCAATGATTTTGTTGAGTACCTTTCCATCAATGTTCATAAATGAGATTGTTCTGAAGTTCTCATTCCTTGTAGGGTCTTTGTGTGGTTTAGGAACAAGGGTTATCGTGGCCATGAAAAATGAGTTAGGTAGTCTTCTATCTGATTCTATTGTGTCGAAGAGTTTGGGGTTATTAGGTGGTCAATAAATGTCTGACAAAATTCTGCACTGAACCCATCTGAACCTGGGCTTTTTTTTGGTTGGGAGGCTTTTGATTACTGCTTCTATTTTTTTAGGTGTTAGGTTTACCTGGTTCTGGTTTAACTTTAGTATCTGGTATCTGTCTAGGAATTCCTCAATTTGCTCCAGATTTTTAAGCTTTGTCGAATATAGGCTTTAGTAGTAGGATCTGATGATTTCTTGAATTTCCTCAGTTTCAGTTGTTATGTCTCCGGTTTCCTTACTGATTTTGTTAATTTGGATTATCTCTCTTTGCCCTCTAGTTAGTCTGGCTAAGGGTTTATCAATCTTGCTAATTTTCTCAAAGAACCAGCTCTTGGTTTTGTTGATTCGTTGAATGATTATTTTTGTCTCTATTTGGTCAATTTCTGTTCTGAGTTTGATTATTTCTTGCTGTCTAATCCTCTTGGGTGTATCTGTTTCCTTTTGTTCTAGAGCGTTCAACTGTGCTGTTAAGTATCAAGTGTATGCTTTCTCTGGTTTCTTTTTGGAAGCACTCAGAGCTATGAATTTTCCTCTCAGTACTGCTTTCCTTGGATCCCATAGGCTTGGGTATGTTTTGTTTTCATTTTCATTGAATTCTAGAATATCCTTAATTTCTTTCTTTATTTCTTCTTTGACCATGCTATCGTTTAATAGAGCATTGTTAATTTCCATGTGTGTATGGGTTTTTTGTTGTCTTTGCTGTTATTAAGACCAGCCATAGACTATCGTGATCTGATAGGATGCATGGGAGCATTTCAATATTCTTATATCTATTGAGGCATGTTTTGGACCGATTATATGGTCACTTTTAGAGAAGGTGCCATGAGGTGCTGATAAGGAGTATTCTTTTGATTTAAGATGAAATGTTCTGTAGATGTCTATTAATTCTAATAGATTCATAACCTCTGCTACTTTCACTGTGTACTTGTTCAGTTTCTGTTTTCATGATGTATCCATTAATGAGATTGGGGTGTTGAGGTCTCCCACTATTATTTTGTGGGGTACAATGTATTTTTTGAGCTTTAGTAGGGTTGTGTGTGTGTGTGTGTGTGTGTGTGTGTGTGTGTGTGTGTGTGTGTGTAAATGTGGGTGCAATTTTTTTTGTAGAAAATATATTAAGGATTGAAATTTCATCCTGGCAGATTTTTCCTGTATTGAGTAAAAAGTGTCCTTCCTTATCTTTTTTCATAACTTTTGTTTGAAAATCTACTTTCTTAAATATTAGAATGGCTACCCCAGCTTGTTTTTGGGCAGTTTCCTTGGAAGGTTTTTTCCCAACCTTTTACTCTGATATAGTGTCTGTCTTTGTATCTGAGATGAGTTTTCTGTATGCAGTATAATGCTGGGTTCTGTTTATGTATCCAGTCTGATAACCTTTGTCTTTTTATTGGGGGAATTGAGTCCATTTATGTTAACAGATATTAAGTAATATGGTCTCTGTTTCCTGCTATTTTTGCTTTTAGAGTTAGAATTCTGCTGATGTGTCCTTCTTCTTTTGGTTTTCTTGCTTAGGTATTTTCTTGTTTTTACTAGGATGTAGTTTCCCTCCTTGTATTGGGTTTTCCACATATAATTCATTGTAGTGCTGGTTTTGTGGTCAGATATTGTATAAATTTAGTTTTGGCTTGGAATATCTTTCTCTCTCCATGTATGGTGATGAGAGTTTTGCTGGGTATATCAGCTTTGGCTGACATTTTTGTTCTTTTAGGGTCTGCATGATGTTTGTCCAGGATCTTCTAGCTTTCATAGTCTCTGTTGAGAAGTCGGGTGTGATTCTGATTGGTCTGCCTTTACATGTTACATGACCTTTTCCCCTTATTGCTTTTAGTAGTCTTTATTTGTTTTGGGCACTTGGTGTTTTGACTATTATGTGTTAGGAAAAATTTCTGTTCCACTCTATTGCTGTGATGAGAGAGCTGAGTTCTGATGTTGGCAGGTTGTATTGGTTTCCATTGGGTAAGTTCTTTCTCTTTCCTCTTGCCATCTTGTTGTCTGTGATTATAAGTGGTCATAATGTCAGTAATTCGTTCCCGTCTCTCCCGTGTACCTGGCCTGTGTCCCTGGATCTCTGCTGTTTTAGGTGGCCAATAGCTCGAGAGTCTGTTCCGCACTCAAAGGCCTTCTGGGTGGAAACCGAGTCCCTATGTCTGAGTTCCTGCTCCCCTGAACCAATCGGGGGGGGGGGCATGCTCTCTGGACACCAAATCTAGCCCTCTCTGTTCTCTGGCTACTCGCTCAGTCCAGTATCACCAGGCCTGGTTCCCTGAATCCTCCCTGTTACAGGCAGCAAATGGCCTGAATGTTTGGTATGCATTCAAGGGTCTTTGGGTGGAAACTGAGTCCCTATGGCATTGTTCCTGCTCTCCTGAACCAATCGGAGGGGGGCGCGGTTTCCATGTGTTTGGTCCAGACCTCTCTTTGCCCTGGCTACTTGAAGTGCTGTCTCACAAGGCCTGTGTCCCTGGATCTCCGCTGTTCCAGGTGGTAAATGGCTTCGCCAATATCTGGGTCTAGCTGGTGCTCGGGAAACTCTGTGTCTCCACAATCTTCTCCCTCTTCAAAAATTCATCTTAGAGGCCAAAACAAAGAGCATTAAACAATTACTTAGGTCCTTTTTCAAATAATTTAAATAAACACAAAACTAAAAACTGTATATGAGAAACATCACCTTCAAAGAATATACATTGTTTTTTCAATACCAGAAGCTCAACTTCCTAACCTGCTCCCTCTTCCTTGACAACCATCTTATGGTCTGTGGGTTGTGTCTTGCATATTCTGTAATTTTTCATTATACCCACTTATCA
The DNA here is from genome assembly GCF_963924665.1 of Micromys minutus. Taxonomy (NCBI): domain Eukaryota; kingdom Metazoa; phylum Chordata; class Mammalia; order Rodentia; family Muridae; genus Micromys; species Micromys minutus. Next base: position 38,957,867 of record NC_137979.1, on the reverse strand, counting down.
GTGAGTACATATTGTGTATGTCTGTTGGGCTTGGGTTATCTCTCTCAGGATGATATTTTCTAATTCTATCTATTTTCCTACAAAATTCAAGATGTCCTCATTTTTAAAAGCTGAATAACATTTCTTTGTGAAAATGAACCACACTTAGATATCTGGGTTGCTTCCAGATTTTGGCTATTTTTAATAAGGCTGCTATGAACATAAAAGAGAATGTGTCTTTGTGGTATAGTAAAGAATCTATTGTTTACAAGCACGGGAGTATTAGAGCTGGGTCTTCATGTAGAACGATTTCCAGTTTTCTGAGGAACCACCAGGTTGATTCCCAGTGTTGTTGTAACAGGTTGCAATCCCACCAGCAATGGAGGAGTGATTCTCTTTTTCCACATTCTAGTTAGCATCTACTGCCACTTGAGTTTTTCAATCTTAGTCATTCTTCTTTCTTTAAGGTGGAATTTCAATGTCATTTTGATTTGCAATTTGTTGATGACTTTAAGTGCTTCTCAGCCATTTGAAATTTCTCTGTTGAGAATTCTGTTTAGCTCTGTACCCCTGTTTTAACTGGGTTATTCGGTTTATAGAATTCAAATTCTTGAACTCTTTCTATATTTTGAATATTTGGATAATGTCTGTCAGATGTGCAATTAGTGAAGATCTTTTCTCAATCTCTAGGTTGCCATTTTGTCTAATTAGCAGCGTCCTTTGCCTAACAGATACGTTTCAGTTACATGAGGTAACATTTATCAGTTGTTGATCTTAGAGCGTGAGTCACTTGTGTTTTCTTCAGGAAATTTTCCCCTCTGCTGAAGTGTTTGAAGCTATTTCCTACTTTTGCTTCTGTTAGATTCAGTTTATCTGGTTTTATGTGGAGTTTCTTGATCCAGTTGGTGTTGAGATTTGTGCATGTTGATAAATATGAATCCATTTGCATTCTTCTATATTCAAATAACCAATTAGACCAACACCATTTGTTGAAATGGCTTTTGAGGGAGGCAGAGGATGTGATGGGCCTAGATGGGTGGGGACAGTAGGATCAAGGATTGGGTATGAGAGAAGAGAGGAGAAAGGCCCAGAGGGCTAGGAGAATAGATAGGGATGTATGGTTGCTGGAGGTAGGCAGTGAGGGGAGCCTCTGGGAGAGTCCCAGAGTCTTGGGATGTGGGTGCAATCCAGGACTCAGTGTGGATGACCTGAGCTGAAATGTCCAACAATGAGGAGGTGGAACCTGAACAGTCCATTTCTAATATTTAGATATGGACCCAGTGAGGAGATGGAGGCACCAACCCACTTTCAATATATTTGTTCCAGAATTGTTTCTGTCTAAAAAAATACACGGACAAGAATAGAGCAGAGACTGAAAGGAAGGCTGTCCAGTGACCAGCTCAACTTAGGCTGCATCCCATGGGTGGGCACTAAACCCTGATACTATTATTGATGCTATGTTTTGCTTGCAGACAGTAGCCTGCCATGGATGTATTCTGAGAGGCTCTACCCAGCAGCTGAATGAGACAGATGCAGATATTTACAAAGAACCATTGGACTCAGGCAGGAACCCACCCCTATTGAAAAGTTAGGGGAAATACTGGGAGAGCTGAAGGGAATGTTAACCCTGTAACAAAGTGTCAACTAACTTGAACCCCTGGGAGCTCCTTGATACTAGGCCACTGATCAAGGAGCATATATGGGCAGATCCAAGGACTCTGGCAAATGTGTAGCAGAAGACTGCCTCGTCTGGCCTCAGTTGGAGTGTAAGTGCCTAGTCATTTAGAGAACAGATGCCTCAGGGGGAAAAAGGATACCCCATGGAAGGGTGAGCACTCTCTTAGAATCAAGAGGGTAGATGATGAGATAAAGATCTCTGGGAAGGGGGACCAGTGCAGGTAGCAACATTTGCAATGGAGTAAATACAATAATTTATTGGTGAAAATCTACACAACCACACATATCTTGTTTTGGCCATGCCATGGATGGCAGTGAGTAGGCACAATGTGATCTTGGAAAAAACTTGGAAGTAATGAAACTCTAGAAGCAGGCTTATGAAGGGCCTGGGAACTGCACTGCTTACTTTCAAGGCTTCAGTGTATAATTTATATCAGAATTGTGTTGTTTCTGCAAGCTTATCCTGGAATAAGGATTTCTGGGGTATTGGGACATAGCTCAATGATAGTGTGTATCCTTAATATGTACAAGGACCTATCTGGGTTGAATCTTTCAACCAAGCAGACACAAAAACAATGTAAAATTTTTATCTATGTAACTGTGTAACAATTTGTGTGATCATTTTTCCACCAAGCAAAATATCTGTAATAAAATCTATTTCCTGGCAAGTAATCTTATCTATAGTCTTTCCCCTTTGATACTTCAATGAGCACTGGATAAAGAAAGTCCTTTATCTAGTGTCTCTCTGGTTAAACTAAAGGGGGAAAAGGCTGCATTTCTTAACGTTTCAAAGGCTGAGAGGAAGTCTGGAACACAGGCTGACCTTCTGGATAAATTCAAGTATAGGTCAAGATGCTCCTCCTAAGAATCACAAGTCTCAGTTACTAAGAAAAAGATGTATTAATTATTTATTTTGGGAGAATCTATATTTTTCATATTACATAAATGCTTGGTTCTCTGCTTCTGTTTGCCTGGGAAGGAGAGGGATGGCAAGGCTTGGGTCAGACCAAGATACCAGTGTATAATTTTAGGGAAAACAATTGATGATCTCTATTTAGTGCTGTGGGACTTGCGTCTTGTATCCTAAGGGCTCTGTTCGTAGTCACATCTAAATAAGCTGTTTCTTTTGCCCATTTTCACCCAGACACAGACAATGCTGTTTTACTTTATAGGCCAGATGATAGGAGATATAAAGGAATCCAGTGTAGAACTTCTCAATTTTCTTTAACTGTTATGAGGAAGGCAGAGAAAAATTATTATTTTAGGAGTAAATTTCCCACAATTGCAAGGAAACAGGGAGAAATTATAGAAGAGCTTCAAGAACCATGGAGGTGGGCATCTTGTCAGAAATTCCACACTGTTCATAAGGCCTGGGGACCTGACTCAGCAAAGAAATGCCACCCACTGGCACCACATGTCTCCACAGAAGTGAGCTCCCGTGTCGTGTGTTCTTTGGAGACTTGCCACGGTATAGTCAATACCCAAATATCTCAGATGGAAAACTGGATTCATAGAAACAAAAATAAATCCACACTGTAAGAAAAATAAAAGAAAGAATGAAAAAGAAATGAATGTATGCTTTTCTACGGAGAGACAGAAAGGCAGTGGGTCAGATGGGAGGAGGCTGGGAGGCAGGATGGGGAGCAGAAGGAGGAGAATCTTTAATCAGAATGTATTATGTGAACAAAGAATTTATTTTCAAAAGAGGAAAAAATACAAAAGAGGGCCAGGCTAATTGACATTTAAAATGAATTAAATATTAATCTAGACAATAACTAAGTCCAAAGATTTCATGAACAAAAGAAAAATATTAAATATATAGTTCTAAAACTATAGTTTTCAGGTAATATATACACAGAGAAAATGTAGTGTCTTAATTTTTTCTTAAGGAACAAACATTGGTCTCTCAATTATATAATTTTTATCATTTGCTTATCGAGTTGATATTCATAAAACAAATTTAACCATATTCAAATCCCTGGAGATTAGAATATTTATGATATTGTTCAGTTTTGTTTTATTTTGTTTTCTGGCATTAACTTTTCTGAAGCCTAAACCATTATCCACAAATTGATTCCAGGATTTATTATATTTTTAATTAGTTTTTTATTGGATATTATCTGTATTTACATTTCAAATGTTATTCACCCCACCCTATTCCCATCTCTACTCTCCCTCCACTTGCTTCCATGAAGGTGTTCCCTCTACTATCCACCCTCTTCCAATGCAGCGCCATGGCATTCCACTACACTGGGAAAACACACATTCACTGGGCTAAAGGCCTCTCCTCTCTTTAATTCCAGACAATGCTATCCTCTGCTACATATGCAACTGGAGACATGGGTCTCTCCAACTGTGCTCATTGGTTGGTATTTTGGTTCCTGGTAGTTTTATGGGTTTGGTTTGTTGATAATGTTGTTCTTACCATGGGGTTACAAAAACGTTCAGCTCCTTTCATTGGAGTCCCTGTGTTCAGTCCCATGGTTAGGAACAAGGATCTTCAACTGTATCTGTATGATTCTGGCAGAGCCTCTGAAGTGGCACCCATATCTGGCTCCTGCCAATAAGCACTACTTGGCAACAGCAATTTTGCTTGGGTTTGGTGGCTGCATATATGTTAGATTCTCTGGTGAGGCAGTCACTGAATGATCTTTTATTCAATCCCTATGCCTGTATTTGTTCCTGTATTTCCAACTTCTGGCCTCCCCCCCCTTTGTTTTTGAGCTTCATAAAATCTGTAAATTGTTTCTTATATATTCAGACCTTTCTGGGAGTGCATCCCATGTGTGTTCTTTTGTGACTAGGTTACTTCACTCAGCTTCAAGTTCCATCCATTTGCCTAGAAATTTCATAAAATCATTGATCTAATATCTGAATAGTATTCCATTGGGAAAATGGAACACAATATCTATACCCTTTCCTCAGTTGAAGAATATCTGAGTTCTTTCCAGCTTCTGGACACTATAAATAAAGCTGCTATGAACATGTGGAGCATGTGTCCTTGTTATATGTTGGAGCATCTTTTCGGTGTACGACCAAGAGTGGAATAGCTGGGTCTTCAGGTAGTACTATGTCCAATTTTCTGAAGAACTGTCAGACTGATTTCCAGACTGCGTGTACCAGCTTACAACCTCACCAACAATTGAGAACTATTCTTCTTTTTCCACATCCTTGACAGTATCTGCTGTTACCTGTGGTTTTGTTCTTAGCCATTCTGACTGGTGTGAGGTAGAATATCAGGACTCTTTTCATTTGCATTTCCCTGATGACTAGGGATGTCAAACATTTCTTTAGGTGCTCCTCTGCCATTTGGTATTTTTCAGTTGGGAATTCTTTGTTTAACTCTGTACCCCATTTTAATAGGATTATTTGATTCTCTGGAGTCTAACTTCTTGAGTTCTTTGTATGTATTGGATACTAGCCCTCTATCTGATGTAAGACTAGTAAAGATTATTTCCCTATCTGTTGGATACTGTTTTGTCCTCTTGACTGTGTCCTTAGCCTTACAGAAAATTTACAATTTAATGAGATTCTATTTATTGATTCTTGATATTAGAGCATAAGCCATTGATGTTCTGTTTAGGAAAATTTCTTCTGTCCCTGTGTTCTAAGCTCTTTTCACTTTGTGTTCTATTAGTTGCAGTGTACCTAAAATACAGATTGTTTTTAAGCAGTTATTATTCCATACTTCCTGCTCACCTCAGATCCAAATAGTCACCAAATTACCAATGTGATTCCTTTTTATAAGATCAGTTTCTAAATAATATTCAGTAATCTTTACATTATATAATGTATACTTTGTTTCTGACATCTTTCATGTGGTATTGTTTTTGTATTATAGTGTGTGTGTGTGTTTGTGTGTATGAGAAATAGACAGAGACAGAGAGAGACATAAACAGAGAGAGACAGAGAGACAGAGAAAAAGAAACTTAATTTCCTTTTGTGGGTGAAGAATATTTATTCTCTCTCTCTCTCTCTCTCTCTCTCTCTCTCTCTCTCTCTCTGTGTGTGTGTGTGTGTGTGTGTGTGTGTGTGTGTGTGTGTGTGTGTGTGTGTGTTTGTACTCTATTTCAAATGTGTGGTTATTTGTGTTTTCAGTTACTTTTTGAAATATAGCTTAAAATCTAAATTTCATGGAATGTTTGAAGAACTATCCATAGTTTTGATACTCTCTTTTTAAAAATCTCTTCTTTAGTCTTCATTTTATCTTGATTTTCTTTTGGTTTTAGATATAATTTTCTCATATTTTTTTCTGATCTTTTACCATGTCTTGAAAAGATATTGATTTGACATTTATCTTCTTTTTTAACAAACATATTTATAAATACAAAATTTCCTATAGGCTTTCCTTTTTAAATATTAATAGTATTTTGTATGTGGTATTTTTAATCATTTATAGTTAAATATTTCCAAACAATTTGTGATTTATTCTTTGACCCATTTATTGATTGGCCATGTTTTATAATTCCTACTTGATTGTGAATTTGTCATTTTTTCTTTTGTTATGATTTGTCATTCAGTTCAAGTTTGCTAGGTGAAGAAGCCCTTAGATTATTTAGTATTTTGGTGCTGAGATATGTTGTTTTACACAACACAGGCCTTATCTTGTAGAACATCCCTGTCTTCAAAAAAAATGTATATTCATTATTTTATAAGGAAAATGCTGTTTGATATTAGAACCTAGGTTTTATCATTCATCTAGAATTTTCTTTATCAACTGAGCATTTTTAATGTTATATTCATTTTGAAAACTGAACTAATTAAATATTTTAATATCAATGTAAAATTATCTCTCTTTTAATTTTACAATGAATATTTTATTAGCATATATTTTGAAGTACTTGTCTAAGTTATTAATATATATATATTCATATATAGATTATATATTCTTAATATATTATCCTTTTAAATTTATTATATATATATATCTATATTAGAATACATACCCCAGATCTTCTGTGTTGATTTTTAGAAAGCAATGATACTCCAACTTTTTTTTAATAAAGTTTTATTGAACAACATTATTTTAAAAAACAAAGATAAATTTAAAAAATTTAAGCATTTTGCATATGTATATGAATACATTTTTGTCAGTCCTGGCTTAATTTTTAATGGTTGGATGGTATGCATTAAGGTCTTACAAGTTACAATGAGCATAAAGTACATGTAAAACAGGATGTAACCTAGAATTAGTCAAAGTTTTCTTGGTGTGTAAAGATTAAGCATAATGTTTTTTTTCATTTATTTATTTATGTAATTTTTTTGTCTTGAACTTCACACAGTCTGTGAGTTGTTTCTGGGGTGTTCGGAACTTATGGGATTAGTATCCAATTACAGTGACTGCATATTATGTCAGTTCTTTTGTGACTGGGTTACCTCACTCATGATGATATTCTCTAGATGCATCCATTTTCTTAAGAATTTCATTGTCATTGTTTCTGATTTCTGAGTAGTACTCCATTGTGTAAGTGTACCAAATTTTTGTATTTATTCATCTACTGAAGGACATCTGGATTCTTTACAGCTTCTGGCTTTTATAAATAGAGCTGCTATGAAAATTGTGGTGCATGCATCTTTGTTGTATATTGGAGTGTCTCTGGGGTATATGCACAGAAGTGGAATAACTGGGTCTTTAGGTAGTACTATGTCTAGTTTTCTGAGGAATCAGCAGACCAATTGCCAGGATGGTTGTACCAGTTTATAACCCCACCAACAGTGGAGAAGTATTCCTTTTTTCTCCACATTCTTACCAGCATGTGCTGTCATCCTAATTTTTAATCTTGAACCATCTGACTGGTGTGAGGTGGAATCTCAGGATTGTTTTGATTTGCATTTCCCTGATGGTTAATGATGTGGAGCACTTCCTTAGATGCTTCTCAGCCATTCAATATTCCTCAATTGAGAATTTTTGTTAAGCTCTGTACCCCATATTTTAATAGGATTGTTTGATTCTCTGGTGTCTAACTTCTTGAGTTCTTTGTTTACCTTGGATAGTAGGCCTCTATCTGAAGTGGGGTTGGTAAAGATCTTTTCCCACTCTGTTAGCTGCCATTTTGTTTTCTTGAGAGTGTCCTTAGACTTATAGAAACTTTGCAATCTCATTAAGTCCCATTTGTCAATTTTGACCTTAGAGCTCAAGCCATTGGTGTTCTGTTCAGGAAATTTTCTCCTGTGCCTATGTGTTCTAAGGTTTTCCCTACTTTCTCATCTAATAGTTTCAGTGTACCTGGTTTAATGTGATCTTTGATCGACTTGCACTTGAGCTTTGTACAAGGAGCTATTTTTATTCTTCTGCATGCTGAGTGCCAGCTGGACCAACACCATTTGTTGAATAGGCTGTCCTTTTTCCATTGAATGTTACAGCTCCTTTGTCAAAAATCAGGTGACCATATATCTTAGAACTCATTTCTGGATCTTCTATTCTATTCCATTGATCTACATGCCTATTTCTGTACCAGTACCATGCAGTTTTCAGCACAATTGCCTTGTAATATAGATTGAAGTCAGGGATAGTGATTCCCGTAGATGTTTTCTTGTTGTTGAGGATGGATTTCATGACTCTAGGTCTTTTCTTATTCCAGATAAAATTGCACATTCCTCTTTCCAACTCAATGAAGAATTGGGTTGGTATTTTGATGGGGATTGCATTGAATCTGTAGATTGCTTTTGGTAGAATGGCCATTTTTACAACATTGATCCTTCCAATCTATGAGCATCGGAGATCTTTATTTTCTGAGATCTTCCTCAACTTCCTTCATTAGAGGTTTGAAGTTTTTGTCATACATACAGGTCCTTCACTTGCTTAGTTTGAGTAACACCAGGCATTTCATATATTTTGTGACTATGGTTAAGGGCATCTTTTCCCTAATTTTTTCACCACATTTTCCTCCTTTGAGTAGTAGAAGGCTACTGATTTGTTTTAGTTAATTTTATATCCAGCCATTTTGCTGAACTTGTTTATCAGCTGTAGGAGTTCTGTGGTGGAATTTGTTGGGTCACTAATTACGCTATAATGCCATCTGCAAATAGTGATGTTTCTACTTCTTCCTTTCAAATTTGTATCCCTTTGAGTTCCTTTTGATGACTAATTGCTTTGGCCAGGACTTCCTGTACTATGTTGAATAGGTAGCGGGAGAATGGGCAGCCTTTTCAAGTCCCTAATTTTCGTGGGAATACTTCAAGTTTCTCACCGATAAGTTTCATGCTGGCTGTTGGTTTGCTGTATATTTCTTTTATAATGTTTAGGTATGGGCCTTGGAATCCTGTTCTTTCCAAGTCTTTTAACATGAAGGGGTGTTGAATTTTGTCAAATGCTTTTTCAGCATCTAGTGAGATGAGCATGTTTTTTTTTGGTTTTTTTTTTTTTTTTTTTTTTTTTTTTTTTTTTTTTGAGTTGGTTTATATGGTGGTTTACAGTGATGGATTTCTGTACATTAAACTTTCCCTGAATCCCAGGGATGAATCCTACTTGACCATGCTGAATGATTATTTTTGATGTGTTCTTGGATTTGGTTTGCAAGGATTTTGTTGACTATATTTGCATCAATGTTCATAAGTAAGATTGTTCTGAAGTTCTCTTTCTTTGTAGGGTCTTTGTATGCTTAAGGAACGAGGATTATTGTAGCCTCAAAAATATGAATTAGATAGTGTTCCAGTTGATTCTATTTTGTGGAATAGTTTGGAGAGTATTGGTATTAAGTTGTCAATAAATATCTGATAAAATTCTGCTCTGAACCCACCTGGACCTGGGCTATTCTTGGGTTGAAAGGTTCTTATGAATGCTTCTATTTCTTTAGGTCTTATGGGATTATTTAGATTTTTTACGTGGTCCTGGTTTAACTTTAGTATTTGTTATCTGTCTAGGAATTCATCCATTTCTTCCAGATTTTCCATCTTTGTTGATTGTACGCTTTTATAGTAGGATCTGATGATTTCTTGAATTTTTTCAGTTTCAGTTATTATGTCTATACATTCAATTCTGATTTTAATAATTTGGATACTCTTTCTTTGCCACTAGTTAGTCTGGCGAAGTGTTTATCAATCTTGTTAATTTTCTCAAAGAACCAGCTCTTGGTTTTGTTGATTCTTTGAATGGTTCTTTTGTTTTGCTTGGTCAGTTTCTTCTCTGAGTTTGATTATTTCTTGCCTTCTACTCATCTTGGGTATATCTGCTTCCTTTTGTTCTAGTGCTTTCAATTTTTCTGTCAAGTTGCTAGCGTATGCTCTCTCCAGTTTCTTTTTAGAAGCACTTATATCTATGAGTTTTCCTTTCAGTACTGCTTTCATTGCATCCCATATGTTTGGGTATGTTGTGTTTTGGTTTTCATTGAATTCTAGAAAATCCTTAATTTTTTCTTTATTTCTTCTTTGACCCTACTATTGTTTAATAGAGCATTGTTTAGATTTCATGTGTATATGGGCTTTTTGTTGTCTTTGTTGTTATTAAAGAGCAGCCTTGGACCATGGTGATGTGAAAGGATGCATAGGAGTATTTCAATCTTCTTATATCTATTAATACTTGTTTTGTGACCATTTATGTGGTAAATTTTTGAGAAGGTGCCATGAGATGTTGAGAAGGTGTATTCTTTTGTTTTAGAATGATATGTCCTGTATATATCTCTTATTTCCAGTTGGTTCATAACCTCTGCTAGTTTTACATTGTCTTTGTTCAGTTTCTGTTTGTATGATCTGTCCATTGGTGAGAGTGGGGTACTGAGGTCTCCCAATATAATTGTGTGGGTCACAATGTATTTATTGAGCTTTAGTAGGGTTTCTGTTATTAATATCGGTGCTTTTTTATTTGGAGCATATGTGTTAAGGATTGAGAGTTCCTCCTGACAAATTTCTTCTGTAATGAGTAAAAGGTGTCCATCTTTATCTGTTTTGATAACTTTTGGTTGAAAATCTACTTTTTTCAATATTAGAATGGCCACTCCATCTTGCTTCTTGGGGCCATTGCTTGGCAGTTTTTTCCCAACCTTTTACTCTGAGATAGTTTCTGTCTTTGTCTCTGAGATGATTTTCCTGTATGCAGGAAAATGCTGGGTTTTGTTTATGCATCCATAGCCTATATCCTTTTATTGGGTAATTGAGTCCATTTATGTTAACAGATATCAAGGAATAGTGGTTGCTGTTTCCTGCTATCTTTGCTTTTGGAGGTTGAATTGTGCCTTTATGTCTTTCTTCTTTTGGTTTCCTTGCTTAGGAGTTTTCTTGCTTTTACTAGGATGAAGTTCCCCTGATTGTATTGGGTTTTCCACCTAAAATTCATTGTAGTACTGAGTTTGTGGTTAGATATTGTGTAAATTTAGTTTTGGCTTGGAATATCTTAGTCTCTCCATCTATGGTGATTGAGAGTTTTGCTGGGTACAGCATTTTGGGCTGACACTTGTGTTCTCTTAGTGTCTGCATGATGTCTGCCCAGGCTCTTCTAGCTTTAATAGTCTCTATTGAGAAATCAGGTGTGATTCTGATTGATTTGCCTTTACATGTTATGTGACCTTTTTCCTTTCTGCTTTTAGTGTCTTTCTTTGCTTCTGGCACTTGGCATTTTAACTATTATGTGTCAGGAGGAGTTTCTTTTCTGGTCCAACCTATTTGGAGTTCTCTAGGCTTGTTTTATGTTCTTGGTCATCTCATTCTTAAGGGTAGGGAAGTTTGATTCTATGATTTTGTTGAAGACATTTACTGTGCCTCTTCGTTGATATTCTTCACCCTCTTCTATTCCTATTATCCTTAGGTTTGATCTTCTCATTGTGTCCTGGATCTCCTGGATTAAAAGGCTTTTGGTTTTTGCATCTTCTCTGACTGTTCTGTTTATGTTTTCAATGTTTCTTCAGCCCCCAACATTCTCTCTTCCATCTCTTGTAGCCTGTTTGAAATGCTTGCATCTGTGACTCCTTTTTTTTCTTTTTAAGTTTTCTATCTCCAGGGTTGTTTCTTTTAGTGTTTTCTTTATTGTTTCCATTTCTGTTTTAAATTCCTCCTTCCATTCCTTCTTCCCTTTGGTTCATTTTTCCTCTAGTTCTTTGAGTTCTTTGAGTATTTTTTCCTCTTTAAATGCTTCTAATTCTTTATGATTTTTCTCCCGTTTTTGTTTAAGGATCTCTATCATCATCTTAAGGCATGATTTTGGACTTGAGTCTTCTTTGGATTGTTTGGCATTCTGCTGTTTGCTGTGATGGGAGAGCTGTGTTCTGGTGTTGCCAGGTTGTCTTTGTTTCCCTGGGGTACGTTCTTTCCCTTTTCTCTTGATATCTTGTTGTCAGTGATTGGTTCTTGCCTTTCCCTTGTATCTGGCCTGTGTCCCTGGGTCCTTGCTCTTCCTGGTGGCAGATGGTCTGAGTGCCTGTTCTGCACCCAAAGGCTGCTGGCTGTGAACAGACAGCCCAATGCTGGGTTCCTGGTTCCCTGGACCAAGCGGGGGGGGGGGCACACTTTCCAAATGCTCTGCAGAGATCTCCCTGCTCCCTGGGTACTCGGAATGCCTTCTCACCGGGCCTGTGTCCTTGGATCTCCACTGATCCTGGTGGTGGATGGTCTGGTACTCCAACTTTCAATCATTTCCCTTTATTGAAGTTCAAAAGTGTTCCTTAGAAAAAAGTTATACTCCAGAAATCAATTTGGATGTTCCTCAGAAAATTGAAATTAGATCTACCTGAAGACCCAGCAATACAACTCTTAGGAATATACCCAAAAGGTGCCTCATTATGAATCAGGGGTATGTCTTCCACTGTGTTCATAGCAGCCTTGTTTGTGATAGATAGAAGCTGGAAACAACCCAGATATCTGAAGACATTAGAATATATACAGAAAATGTGTTTCATTTATACAATGGAAAATGACTCAACCATTAAGAGCAAAGACATCTTGAGTTTTGCAGGCAAATGGATGAAACTAGAAAATATCATTCTGAGTGAGGTGACTCAGACCCTATAGACATGCGCAGTGGTATGTATATACTCAGTAATAAGTAGTTATTATCAAAAGCACTGAATATCTAAATTACAATCCACAGAATTCAAGAAGGTCAACAAGCTGATGGTCTGAAGTGAGGAAACCTCAGTCCCTCTAGGGAGGCAGAAGAAATCAACTGCAGCGGAAAGAATAAAATCTGCCAGGGAAAGGAGACTGGGGGTGGGGTGGGGGACATGATCTGGTATCTTAACCACTGAGGGCCAACAGAGAGAACAAAAACAGGCAACCTCAGAGGTAGGGGATAGGGAAGACCCTCCAAAATGCACCAGAGACCTGGGAGGTGACTCTCAAGACTCAAAGAGAGGGACCCTAAATGTAATGCCTCTCAGTGGAGAGAGGGATGTTGGAGAGCTCACCTTCAGCAGAAAGACAGGTCATCAAGTGAGTAAAGGGGTGATTTCTATCCCACAGTCAAAGCTCTGACCCATAAATGTTCCTGTCTGAGAGAAGTGAAGAGATGAAAATGAAGAAAACCCGAGGAAAACATGGTACAGCTACAGGACCAAAGTGGAATCCAGCTCAAGGGTTTGCTCCAAGGCCTGACATTATTACTGAGGATATGGAGTGCTCACAAAAAAGGACCTATCAGGACTGCCCTGCAGAAGACCAACAAGCAGCTGAAAGATTTAGATGCAGACATTTGCACCCAACTGATGAACAGTAACTGCTGACCGCTGGGATTAAATTCAGGAAAAGCTGAAAGAACCTGAGGAGGAGGGTGACCCTGTTGGAGAACCAGCAGTCTCAATTAGCTTGGAACCTGCAGCTCTCTCAGACAATGGATCACCAAACAGGAACCATACAGTAGCTGATATGAGGCCCTTAGCACACACGGCACAGGACTCTCTGGTCTGGGTCAAGTCAGAGAAGATGCACATAATCCTCAAGAGACTGGAGGCCCTAGGGAGGTTGAGGTCTGGTGGGGTAAAAGTGTGATGAGGACATTATATACATACATATATATATATATGTTCTAGCTATATATGGTTAGAATATTACTGGCTATTCTAAGAGAGATACTTAATATGTACCCCAGGCTTTATTCTAAATCATGACCTTGTGGCTTCCACATCTGAAATGCTGTAAGTTCTTAATGTCACTTCTGCCCATTATTAGTCTTGCTTACTTGTGGAAATAATATTTATGGGTATTAAAGAATCTCAGCATGTGCCTAGTAGATTTTGAACATAGGCTTCAAACCAATAGTTTTTTTTTTGTTTTTTTTTTTTGTCTACTTAACACTAGCACTATGTAGAGTAAATGTCTCTTATGTGAGATATGTGTGCTACCACCGAATTCCTGGATACTGTGCCTTTCAGCACAATTTTATAAATATATCCTCCAATTTTAGCCCCTGGAGTTATTCTCTATTGTGTTTTCAACTCATTTATGCCCTGAAAGTGCTGTGAGGTTGTTTGTATCCTTTAGAGTATCTTGAAAGTATGTTCACTATTGTTTCTCTAATGAGAATTTCAGCCTAAAGGAAACAAAGTACCTAATGCTATTTTTTGCTCAGCAGTTTTGGGCTTTTAAGTTGTTCTTAAACTTAATTTTGAATACTTTTTTTAAAGTGAGTTTCCTTAATGTTCTTATGGTTCTACCAAATCACATATTGTTGTTCTCAATACTGTGCTATTTAAACTGACAACAGATTTTATTTGACATTTTTTGAGCAAATAACTTAAATAGAGTAAGATAAGTAATTTTATCATTTGCAAGTAATCTGTAGTTTCTCTTGAATGACACAGGAAAAGTTCAGTAGTTACAATAGATATTATGTGGATTTTAAAACTTAAAATATTTACCATTTGGTTATTTGTAGAAAAAAAATGTGTATTGGTCCTAGCTATGTGTTAAAGGTGTCCAAGAACATTACCTTCTAACTCAGTAGTGAGTGCTGTGCAGAGAAAAAAACAACACATATATTGTCATTGTTATTAAAGATAATCCATCACTTACATGATGATTTGTTTGATACTGTAGATGCTATCTTCACATGAGAAATGTGATTACAAGGGATTAACCTAACTAGGTGGTTTCTTAATATGTTTTTAAAATTTTATATAACACTTAGGTATTACCTTTGATTGACAACAATAATAAAACTAAAGTATTTATATTTTTTTGACTTGCTTTTCAGAATCTGTATGAATTTCATTTATAAAAAGCATTACTTTGATTTTTAAAAGACTAAAAAGATTACTTCTTGGATGGCTTAATTTTATTATTAATTCCACAAAATATTTAAATGATTGCAAAACTGACAAGATGGAATTGATCATCTCTACAGCAATATTTTACTACTTTGCTTTTTCGAGAAATAATTTAGAAAGTTTATAGTAATGCATGCATTGTCATTTTGTGTAATAAAATGCTTTGATCAAAAACACAAATTACCCATCTTGTGTCTTTACATAATGAATAGACTGTGTCCTTACTGGTTATACATCCATTTATAGCGTTTCTATAATTAGATACTGGCAAACTTCAGATTGTTTCAAAAATGATTTATCAAACTTTTGCTTGAAAACTGGAAGGTAATGAGGATACAGACATGTCAGGATGTAAACGAAGGTAATTTTAATATAAATAGGGCAGTCTTTCCAACATCTTTGTCTTTTTCTGTTTGCCCTCATGCCTATGAAAACAGAATTTAAGCAGCCTGAGATATTTTACAGTTGCATTTGAATTTGAAGATTTTCTTTCTATCTCTGTAGGAGTGGTGCTGGAATTTTGATTGACATTGCTTTAATATATACCTTGGTAAATCTTTACAGACAGTAGGATGACAGTCTATACCATTAATTTACTAACTCATGAGTATGGAAATCTTTCTATCTTCTACTTTCTTCCTCAAGTTTTTTTTTTCAGTATTTTAATGTTTTGTACTAAAAATTCTTTTTGACTTTCATTTGATTTATAACACATTAAAATATGCATTTGAATACTCTTTTGTTTTGATTTTTTATACTATGTTGGTTATTGATATATAGCAAAGTTACTGGTGTGTGGTATATGCTAATTTTGAGACTTCCACTTTGGTGAAAGTGTCTAATAGCAACAGAAAACTTTCTGTGAAGTACTTAGGTTGCATCAGGAGACTCATGGCCGACAGGTGCATAAGCAGCAGAGGATAGCATTCTCTGTCATCAATGTGGTAAGTCCTTTAGTCCAACAAAGGCTCATGTTCCCAATGGGAAAGTGTTGTTGGGAGATGGAGCACCTTCATGGAGGAAATGGGTGGGGAGTGGGGATGGGAGTGAAGAAAGGGGATAACATCTGAAATGTAAACACAGAGAATATAGAATAAATAAAATAACATGAAAAAAGAATGAAATTCTTAGTAATAGGATTGGACTTGTTTAGTTGGATCTGTGATGTCATCTCCCAGAGAGTCCATAATAGGAAGTACCATGTCCGAGCCTTCTGCTTCTATAATAAATACCAAGTCTACAGGTAGGGTCTGTTTGTCTTATATGTCCAAATTATAGTTCATCACTGAGTAAAATCAAGGCTAGCTTGATTCAAGAACTGTCAAAGACTATTTATTATACAGCCCACAGTGATCTAGGCCCTCCCACTTCAAGCCTGACTGACACTCAGAGCAAAATCTGATGAAGGCAAATAAACAATTGAAGTAGTTTTCCTCCTCTAAAATGGCTCTTTTATTTCCAGCTGATAAAACTAGCAAACACAGATGACAATGTCAATTTTTTTCTGTACAAACTGATGAGTTTTTACTCAAAATAATACAGAAAGCAAACCCTGAGAAAATAGCACATGGTGGGGGCAGAAGTATTTGAGTTCAGTACTCAATAGGAAATGAAATGACAGAATGAAGGAAAAAGAAAGACAGAAAGGAAGAGAGGATGGCAGAGATAAAGAAGGAAGCAAGAGAGAAAAAGGAAAGAAGGGAAAAAAGAAAGGAAAAAGGAAGGAAGGAAGGAAGGAAGGAAGGAAGGAAGAAAGAAAGAAAGAAAGGAAGGAAAGAAGATTTCTGAAGCCATATCTGTGCAACTTATATTTTAGTGATGAATTTGTTACTTACCAAAAATAAAAAAATCCCAAACTGCAAATACTCACACACATACACACAAAACTTGTTACTAAATGTACAATGAATAATAGAGCTTCAACATAACTCAAGTAAAACTGACATAGAAAATATATTTATTACTTTGTTTTGGTATATGAATAGGCTTTTGTTAGCACTGCTGATTCCTGTGTTATGGCCATATAGCAAAATGTTCAAGATCTTTGTACAGACCTGATCAGGAACTGAAAGTGACCCTGAAGTCTAGCGATATACTGCTTTCCATAATTATCTTTTCTACCTGGCACTAATCGAAGGGTCTACAAAATTCTTCCAAACATATTTCTTAAACACAGTAAATAATTTAGTACTTGTAAACCAGAGACTTTTGTTTGCTGTCATTCAAACCTGCAGTTGTGGCACAAAATTAGTTACAGAATAGAAAATATTTTGATTTAATGGTATTTAAGCTTGTGTAGCTTTCTTGCAGTGTAGAATTTATTTCTTTGTAATATTTTAAATATTTGAATAAATTTTTGAATAATATTTTGAAAATGATTACAGAGTATAAACGCCCTTCTTAGTCAATGGGTGATTAAAACTGGAAATAGGTTGGATTTTGTTTAAAGCCTCATAGTATATTCACAATTTTTTCATCTTTTTCTCTAGATGAATTGTACATTCACCAATTTACACAATCATATCTTTGTGGTAGGAACACTAAAATTTCTTGCTTCTACTGATTTTTCAGTATATAGTTACTAGCCAACTCCAATTTTTTTCTTTGTCTTTTTTTTTTTTTTTTTTTTTTTTTTTTTTACAGTCCAGATTTTATCACCCTTCTGGTCCACATGTAGACTGTTCCATATCCCATACCTCCTATCCATATCTCCACCAGGTTGTGCCCACTCCCCCATACCCGCAAAATTCACCAGACCTCCCCATCCCCTGGGATATCCAGTCTCTTGAGGGTTAGATGCATCTCCTATGACTGAACCCAGACCCTGCAGTCCTCTGCTGTATATGTGTTATGGGCCTCATATCAGCTGGTGTATGCTGCCGGGTTGGTGGCCCAGTGTCTGAGAGATCTAGGGGATCCAGGTTAATTGGTATTGCTGGTTTTCATACAGGGTCACCCTCCTCTTCAGCTTCTTTCAGCTTTCCCCTAGTTAAACCATAGGGGTCAGTAGCTTCTTTCCATTGATTTGATGTAAATATCTATATCTGACTTTTTTAGCTGTTTGGTGGATCTCTCTGAGGGCAGTTATTATAATCCCCTTTTTGGTGAGCATACCATAGCCTCAATAATAGTGCCAGAGCTTGGGGCCACCCTTTGAGCTGGATCCCAATGTGGGCATCTCACTGGGTTTTCCTCAGGGTTTTCTTTATCTTTGTCCCTACAGCTCTTTCAGACAGTAAAGATTATCGGTCAGAGTTTTTGACTGTGGGATGGCAACTCCATCCTTAACTTGATCCCCTGTCTTTCTACTGGAGGTAGAATCTACAAGTTCCCTTTCCCAGCTGTAATACATTTCATCTAAGGTCCCACCTTTTGAATCCTGAGAGTCTCACCTCCCAATATTCTGGTATGTTCTAGAGGGTCCCCCTACCTCCAACCTCCTAAGTTTGCCTAATTTTATTCTTTCCACTGGCCTTCAGGACTCCAGTCCTGCTGACCCCCACCACCTGACCATGTTCCCTTCTTCTCTCTATCGCCTTTCCCACTCAGGTCCTTCTCTACCTCCACCTCCTTCTGATCAGGCCCAATCAAGCAAACAAGTGAATCTATCTAGTACTGGAACACTGCAAGTTATTCCTTTTACTATGTTCCAGCACTGTAGCTGCTAAACTCTCTTCATTACCCCCTTACACACCATCCCAGCCTCTGATTATGTGCATTGCACTACATTCTTCTAACATAAACAGATTAACACCTCTATTTAGGAAAGAATGCACAGTATTTATATTGCCCGCAGTTTATCTCACTTAACATGTGACCTGCAATTTCATCACTGTTGCTTCAGGTGGATTTTCCAATTACCTTTATCTGATTATTATGGCTTGTATCTATATTTCAAAAGGACATATTCTGCTCTATAACTATAAACTATTTTACAGAAACCCATTGCCACTGCCTTGGTGATAATACTTTGTTTTAACAGACAAAGCATGCATATTAGCCAGCAGAATTGTAGTTACTGAGACTCATTGGAAAAAAATGACTCAATACTCTCTGTCTATATTAAAATATTAAAAACAAATTTTGAAAAATTCGAAGTCTAACAGATATACAGAAGCATGGATATTCTGTATACAAATTAATTCATAATATGCAGAATTTCAAAAAGAAATGTGTGACTTCTTAGTTTTTTATATATTATAGCTAAAAAAAGTTTCTCAAGGGGGCCAGCACTATACGATTATGCAATTCCAAAATAAATATTACTTAATATATTAAATGTATAAATTATCTGACTTCTGCAAACTGTATCCTTGATTATTCTATTATTGCTTATTTAGTACTCTCCATTAGTGGATTGAGTCTCTTCCATTTAGGGTGTTTTGATGAAGGAACACAGAAGAACAGAACGTTTTGGTTGTTTTTTTTTGTTTGTTTGTTTGTTTGTTTTTGTTGCTACTTTTTCATTGCTATGATAAAATGCCAGGACCAAGGCAAATTAGAGAAGGAATTGTGTATTTTGCCCAGCAGTTCCAAAGGGATACGGTTCACTCATGGCAGAGATCGGTGGTAGCAGGAAATATGCAGAGTGGCCCAGGAGAACAGCTGAGTACTCATTTCTCAACCAAGTAGAAAACAGAAAATAGAACTAAGAGTCTGTTTAATTGTCACAGTCTGTTCCTTGTGACAAATTTTCTCAAACATGATGGTATCTCTAGATCTTCCTCAGACATCACTACCAAGTATAGACAGATATTCAAATATGTAAAGACTCTGGAGTATAGTTCTTATTCAAATAACCACAACTTTTACTCCTGCTCCTTATCTTCCTCCTCTTATTCCCCTTCTTTTTCCTTTTCTTCCTGATCATTTTATTCTCATCCCTCTTTCTTCTTCTCTTCCTCTTTTTTCCCTCCTCCTTCTTCCCCTCTTTCTCTTCCTCCTCTTTATCCTATTCCTATTCCTCTTCCTTTTCCTCCTTCTCTTCTTCTTATTCCTCCTCTTTGCCAGGTATTAAACCCAGGACAATGGGAATAGTATAGAATGGGTTTACCACTGAACTGAGCCCCCATCAAAAACCTAATCTTGGATGAAGGAAGCTTAGGAAGAAGAGCAAGGGGATAAAAGGAGATAAAGAAAAAGGAAAGAAAATAAGATCTCTACAATTCTAATCAATAAAAGAACTAAATAGACATACACTATAGATAAACTAAATAATGATATTAATGGAATACAAATGATAGATGAAATTAATTTCCTCTGTGCTAAATTGTACGTGTGTTTGCCAGTTGTTGAAGTTGGTGTTATAAGGTTATGTGGAATCTGGGCAACCAAACTATGTCTCATGCTTGCGCAGCACTGTTTCATTCACTGAACCATGCATCCATCAATTGTAAGCCATTTACTAATGATTGCCCAGGTCACCTCTTTGGTATCTTTTCAAAAAGTAAAACATACAGCACACAAATATTTTTCTGAATAAAATTTGTATTTCTAAGGATGATAACCTTTATAACAGCTTGCTTCAATTTCTTCATTTCCCATAAAAAGACAATAACAAGATGAAAAGATTAAATGCCCAGAAAACGTGTTGAATAATTTCAAACAGCACAGGTCACCAAGCAGCATACAGATAATTAATTGAACCCAGAGAAATGTGATTCCAAAAAAGCACAGTTTAGAAGATACACCTTGACCTGATCTTTCAACCGAACATGGATGAGACAGTAATACCTATAGCAATGTTTTTAATGTGTACTCTACTTTCTTCAGTTGGATGCCTGTCATTCTCTGTTAAATTACAAATTACCACAATAAATACAAAGTATAATTTAGTAGGTTACAAGGCCAAACTCAAGAAACTTAGGATATTTATACTATAAACCACGGTTTGCTTGTTTTGAATTTTAAATTTTCCAAGACAATCTCCCCTGCCTTGTTTACAATATTTTGAGAAAAGCCGCTCTAATGAAAAATATATTTCCACATTACTTTTAAATTGTGCTCTTCTTGCAGATGCAGTTATGAATCCGTGTTCTCATTTATTTTCAGTGCTTGATCCTGTATTCACTGCATAGAGGATTCTTAATATAGTTGCCAATACAGCATGCCGGGCATTGTCCTCAAATGTACTGCAGATGAATCTTAATGCTAACCCAAATATTGTATTACATTTTATTTGTTTTTGTTGCTCATCGATTCTCCCTGCAGTGGCAAAAGCTAAGATGCTGCTTAACTCTCCCTGGGTTACCATTTAAAGTTATAGTTTTATCTATTTTGTTACTCTCCGGTTTGAATACACATTGATTTTAAGTAAGTTCACAGCTTCCTACACTTCTTCTAGCATACTATATGTGATGCTTAGTATAGCAATATCGATTTCCTAACCAAACACTTTAACTTCACAATGTGAATATATTGAACAATGGGCTTAGGTACATATGTTTCTCTTATTTCCTTCAGAGAGTGGGCAATGGAAAAGTCAGTACAAACTCTAGGCTTCCACTAGTAATTTATTTATATGAACCACCTGAAACTACTGAAGCAAGCAGTAGCATTGCTTATCCTGAAATGGTTCAGGAAGGGCTAAAGGCTGAACATGAGGGAAGTGATTTGGGATTCTGGGTCTTGTCAGGTTATAGAATAGCCTTTCTCTAAGGCAAACTCTATTCCTTGTTTCTTTGAAAGGCTGAGCGTATACAAGATAAAACAAGAGAGTTTACTGTGACCTTCTTCTTACATGAACACATCCTCTGAGAAAACATGCATGAATTTCAGCACTGAAAACCTTACTTTTCTTGAGAATTAGAGTTGGCAAGAAAGTTCTCTGCAGATTTTCTGTTTCTGAAACATATGAAGCATTGAATATATGAAACATTGAAGGTAGAGTCTTTTCTAAATTGCTATGCTTTTGACTGTCAGTTTCCGATATCATACTTAAAGCAATTGCCATTGCATTATGTTGCATACAAGTTGTTATGATATGTGCATATACAAATATATGCTATATATATCTGCATATATGGTTTATAGTTTTATATATTGTATAAATGTGGTATGTATGAATATGTACATATACATGTATATATATGCATAAGCACATATATGTATGTGTACAAATATATAACTTATGTATGACATATTTATGTACACACATATAAACACACGCACTTATATCATAAACAATTAAGTTAGATTTTAGAAGGTAGCAGCAATGTTTATGGCATCTAATGGAGAGTCAAGCCAAAGTGACGATTCAGAGATTTGTCAGAATGAGTCAATGGATACATCCAACTTTCCTGATTAAAGCACAGGATACAGAGGCTTCTTAAAAGGAGTCACACAGAAAGAAGAAAGCAGAAATGGAGAGAACTGAGAGCGGACAGCGAGAAAATAGTCATGGACTTCGGTGGAGTAAAAAGGTATACATCCAGCCACATAGGCTAGATAATCTGTTAGATGAGCTTTCTGAGAGACTCAAAAACTCAAACTATACATGTTATTAGCACCTGCTGTGTAATTATTCATACCAGTAGTAGTCTGAGGTAATCCTGTTATCCTCATATTTAATTTAAATATGTAATCACAATAAAATTAGGTCTTAAAGAAGATCTTAACTCAAATTGATTGTTTTTCTTATGAAAATAGACAATTAACAAGCATCTTCAATAAATGATGCTGTTCTAACTGGCAATCTATATGAAGAAATATAAAAATAAATCCATATTTGTTACATTGCAGAAAGCTCAAGTCTAAGTGAATTAAAGACCTCAACATAAAACCAGAGACACTGAATCTGATGGAAGAGAAAGTGGGAAACAGCCTCGAGCTTATTGACACAGATGCAAATTTTCTAAGCAGAACTCCACTTTAAGATTAATAATTGATAAATGGAACTTCATGAAACTGGAAAGCTTCTGTAAAGCAAAGGATAAAACCAATAGGACAAATTGGAAACCTACAGATTGGGAAAATGTCTTAACAAACCCCACATTGAATAGAGGGCTAATACCCAAAATTTATAAAGAATTCAAGAATCCAAGAAACCAAACAAGCCAATCAAACAATGGGGTATAGAAATAAAGAATTCATAACAGAGGACTCTCAAATGGATGACAAACACTTAAAGAAATAATCTAAATAATTAGTGATCTGGTAAATGCAAATCATAATGACCCTGAGATTTCACTTTACAACAATCAGAATGGTTAAGATAAAAAACTCAGGTGACACCTCATGCTTTTGAAGATGTGGAAAAATAGGAACATGCTTCCCTTGCTGCTAAGATCCCAAACTGGTAAAACAATTCCAAAACTCAATCTGGATGCTCCTCAGAAAATGGAAATAGACCTACCTGAGGACCTAGCTATACCACTCTTGGGCATATGACCAAAACTATGCCTCACCATAACACAAGGGCATGTGTTCCACTATGTTCATAGCAGCCTTATTGTGATAGACAGAAGCTGGGAACAACCAAAATGTCCCATAATAAAAGAATGGATACAGAAAATGTGGTTCATTTACACAATGAAACACTACTCAGTCATTAAGAATGAGCACATCTCTCTGGTGACTGGAATGTTGAGCATTTCTTTGGATGCTTCTCAGCCATTTGGTGTTCCTCAGTTGAGAATTTTTTTTTTATCTTTGTAAACATTTTTTTTTTTTTTTTTACTGGATTGTTTGATTGATTCTCTAGAGTCTAATTTTTTGAGTTCTTTGTATACATTGGATATTAGCCCTATATCAGAGATAGGATTGGTAAAGTTCCTTTTTCAATATGTTGGCTGCTGTTTTGTCTTCTTTACAATGTCCTTAACCTTCCTTTGCAATTTCACAAGGTCTCATTTGTCAATTCTTGATCTTAGAGCATAAGCCATTGCATTCTTCTGCATGATAACTGCCAATTGAATCAACAGCATTTGTTGAAGAGTCTGTCCTTTTTTCATTGAATGTTTTTTGCTCCTTTGTCAAAGATCAAGTGACCATGGTTGTGTGGGTTCATTTCTGCATCTTCAATTCTGTTCCATTGATGTACCAGTCTATATCTGTATCGATATCATGTGGTTTTATCACAATTGCTTTGTAATCCACTGTGACATCAAGAATGGTGATTCCCCCAGAAGTTCTTTTATTGTTGAAAATAGATTTTGCTATCCTAGGTTTTATGTTATTCCAGATGAATTTGCATATTGCTCTTTCCAACTCTATGGAGATGAGATTCCACCTTACACCAGTCAAAATGCCTAAGATAAAAAACTGAAATGACCATTGATGCTGGCAAGGATATAGAGAAGTAGGAACTGTCTTAAACTGTTGGTGGGGCTGTAAGCTGGTACAAACATTCTGGAAATAAGTTAGGTGCTTTCTCAGAAAATTTAACCTAGTGCTATTTGAAGACCCAAGTATTCCACTCTTGGCATATACCCCAAAGATGCTCTAACATATAACAAGGCAATATGCTCCACCATGTTTGTAGCAGCTTATTTATAATAGCCAGAAGCTGGAAAGAACCCAGATGTCCTTCAACAGAGGAATGGGTATAGAAACTTTGGTACATTTACACAATGGAATACTACTCTGCTATTAGAAACAATGACTTCATGAAATTCCTAGGCAAATAGATGAAACTAGTGACTATCTTCCTGAGTGAAGTAACCCAATTACAAAAGAACACACATGGTATGCACTCACTGATAAGCAGATACTAGCCCCAGAAAGCTCTGAATACCCAAGAGACAATTTGTGGATCTTATGAAGCTCAAAAAGAAGGAAGGACAAAATGTTGGCACCTCAGTCCTTCTTAAAAGGGAGAACAAAACACTCACAGGAGGAAATAGAGGAATAGGGATTGAAGAAATGATAATTCAGAGGCTGCCTCACTTGGGGATTCACCGCATATGCAGTCACCAAACCCAAGCATTATTGCTGATGCCTAGAAGTACTTACTGGCAGGAACCAGATAGAGATGCCTCCTCAGGGGCTCTGACAGAGTCATACAGATATAGTTGAGCATGGTTGCAGCTAAACATTGGAGTGAACACAGGGGCTCCAGTGAAGGTGCTAATGAAAGGACTGAAGGAGCTGGAATGGGTTTCAACATCATGGAAAGAACTACATTATCAACTAACCAAACCCTCCAAAACTCCCACCATTAAGACTAAAGCACTAACTATTAAGCACACATTGAGAGACCTATGGATCCAGTTGCATTTGTAACTGAAGATCGCATTGTCTGGCATCAATGTGAGAAAAGGCCTTTGGTCCAGGGAGGGCACATTTTCCCAATGTAGGGAAATGCCAAGGCAATGAAGTGGAGAGGATGATTAGGAGTAAGTGTAACCTTAGTGGAGACAAGTGGAGGTGGAGGGGGGCTGGGAGCGAGGTGGGGGAAGCTGATAACATTTCAAATGTAAATACAAAGAGTATCTAATAAAGAATGGGGGGGGGAAGGAATGAGACTATCACGAGTTTTTAGGCAAATAGACCGAACTAGAGAATATCATCTTGAATTAGGTAACTCAGATGCAAAAGGATATGCATGCTATGTACTCCCTGATAATTGGATATTAGCAGATGAAGTACAGAATACCCAGGATACAATACACAGGACTCAAGAAGGCTAACAAGCCAAAAAGCCCATGTGAGAATGCTTTAATTATACTTGTTAGGGACAGGAAAGTAATCACAGGAGGTGGGAAAGGTAGGAGGGAGTGGTCTGGGTGGGAAAGGGGACAGGGGAGGGAAGAAAGGAACAGAATCAGGTATTCATGGTTGGGGAAATCATAACGGAAAGTCAGTAGAAAGAATCAAAACAGGCAACCTTTTAAGGTTGGGAGACACTCTAGACTGTATCAGAGACTTGGCAGGTACTCAGGACTAAAGGGATGGATATTAGATGAAATGCTTTATGGTGGGGAGAGGAAACCTGTAGAATATACCTTCAGTAGAAGGACAGGGTATTAAGTGGAGGGAAGGGATAGTCATCTGACCATCAAAAAATCAGACCCAAAATTGTTCCTTTTTAAAAGAACTGCAGGTAAAAAAAAAAAAAAAAAAAAAAAAAAATGAAGAAGAACGTGATAAAAAGGGGGTCCTGTGGTTGACCCAAATTGGGATCCAGATCAAGGGGAGACCTCAAGGCCTGACACTATTCCTGATCCTATGGTGTGCTTACAAACAAGGGCCTCTCATGACTGCCTAATAAGCAGCTGAAAGAGTCAGAAACAGATATTTACCCACAATCAATAAACAGAAGATAGTGACCCCTTTTGTTTGAATTAGAGAAAGGTTGAAAGAAGGTGAGAGAGAGGGAGACCCTATAGGGAGACAAGAAGTCTCAACGAACCTGGTTACTGGAATCTCTCAGACACTGAGCCACCAACCATGCAGCATACACCCATTGATAGGAGGTCCCTGCCACATATACACCAGAGGACTGCTGGGTCTCAACTCAGTCAGAGAAGATGCATCTAACACTAGAGAGACTTAGTACCCCAGGCAGTAGGGAGGTCTGGTGACATGGGGCTGGAGTGAGAACATCCACTTGGAGATGGGAGGAGAAGTTTTGGGATGTGGAACAGTTAAAGAGTGGACTCGGAGGGAGATAAAATCTAGACTGCAAAAATAATGATTAAAGAATGTGTGGTTGATATTAGGTGAGTGAAGGCACAGGATAAGGCAAGGCCTGTGATTGGGCAGTCAAGAAATAAGGAGTGGACAGGGCTTTAGAAAGGAGGAGCTGAGAAGCCAAGATGGAGAAGGAAGACAATGACTCATCTCTGTGTGGCTTTAAATAATCACAGGTAGCTATGAATATCTTATGAGAGATCTATTATTTTAGGACAACTTATGTTATCTAGCTGGGCAGATTATATCAAACCAATTGGCTCCTAGTTTATTGTTTGAACGTTCTGTGGAGTGAGATATAAATCTGATTGTTATATTACATGTTTCAAGAGTTTTGATATTTGTCAGGCTACTGGGAATTAGAAAAGTAACCATGGAAGAGGGAAGCAGTTGCTGAGATAACGAGCAGAGTTCACAGCAGAAAGCCAGCTGGGGGAAGCCAGCTAGTCTTGGGGGCAGAGAGAACACTGGGGACAGAGAGTAGCTGGAATAGTGTGTCATACACACACACGCGTGTGCGCGCGCGCACACACACACACACACACACACACACACACATACACACACACACACACACACACAGAGAGAGAGAGAGAGAGAGAGAGAGAGAGAGAGAGAGACTTGTTTGGACTATCTGTTTTCTAGAATTTTCAGATATGCTGTCAGGCTGTTAGTGTATGCTCTCTCTAGTTTCCTTTCAGAAGCATTAAGAGCTATGAGTTTTCCTCTTAGCACTATTTCACTGTGTCCCATAAATTGAGGTATGGTGTGCTTTCATTTTCATTAAATTATAAAATGTCTCTCTTTCTTTATTTCTCCCTTGACCAAGCTATCATTGAGTAGAGCCATGCTCAGTTTCCATGCATATGTGGGCTTTTTGTTGTTTTAGTTGTTGTTGAAGATGATCCTTAGTCCATGGTGATCTGATGGAATTCATGGGATTATTTCAATATTCTTGTATCTGTTGAGGTCTTTTATTTGACAGACAAGAGGGTCAATGTTGCAGAAGGTGCTGAGAAGAAGGTGTGTGTTCTCCTGGCTTTCCTGTCCTTCTTTAAGTATGTTATTTATGTGTTTCTCTAGGACCTCTGTCATCACCATGAAGTATGATTTTAAGTCTAAATCATGATTTTTCTGGTGAGTTGGGATATCCACTATTTACTGGGTTCTGATGTTGCTAGGATGCCTTTGTTTCTGTTTCTCAGGTCCTTGCACTTGCTTCTTGACATCTTGTTATTGAAGATGCTAGGTAATCTCTTTTGTCTGTGACAGGAGCTTTTCTCTCCTGTGGGTCTGTGGGCCTGTGGGCTCTGAAGGGAAAATGCTCTTGGGTGTTCTGTTCTCTGGGTAGTCTCTGTATTCTGATGGCAGTGGGCCAGCTCTGGGTTTGGTCCTGAATAGTCTGTTTTCAGGCAGCAATGAGCTACCTGCACCCTGAGTGTTCTGGGTGGTCTCTTTGGGAATACTCAGTTGAGAGGGCATATGGAATTACCTGTGGGTTAAGGAGTGAGAGTGCTTCTATGGCTCCTCTAGGTGCCAAGCAATCTGCAGGCAGGTCGCCAGTCCCTATGAAACTGGTATCTCTCCATTTAATTTGATAATGACTGTTGCTTTGCTGTATATAGCTTTTATTATGTTTAGGTATCAGCTTTGAATTCCTGATTTCTCCAATACTTTTAACATGAAGGAGTGTAGTATTTTGTCAAATGATTTCCCAACATCTAATGAGATAATGATGTGATTATTTTTTCTTTGAGTTTGTTTATATAATGGATTACATTAATGAATTTTTGTATATGAAACCAGTATTGCATCCCTGGGATGAAACCTAGTTGATCATGGTTAATGATAATTTTGAGATATTCTTTGATTTGGTTTGCAAGAATTTTGAATGTTTTTGTATCAATATTCTTAAAGAAAGTTGGTCTGAAGTTTTCTTTCTTTGGAGGGTCTTTCTGTGGTTTAGGTATAAACATAATTGTGGCTTCAAGTAACAAATTGGGTAGTGTTACTTCGGTTTCTATTTTATAGAATGGTTTGAGGAGTGTTGGTACCAGTTTTTCTTCAAAGGTCTGGTAGAATTCTATATTTAGGTCAGTAATACATGTGTTTCACAGTAAGTATGGGAATCTTCTCTAAGTCTACTATTCAAGGAGTTGGAAAGGTCACAAAAAACTATAATGGAGTAACATTTCAATAGTGATCCATTGTATGTGGATTCATTTTATTTCATGTACTATACCATATTATCAATGTTATAATTGTAAAGTTAGAAATGAATTAAAATGAGCATCTTAAGTTTCTGTGTTGCAAACCAAGATATCTGTCTCTCTGCTTTTTTCCCTTAGATGGTTTTCTAAATCGACATGAAATGGAGGTTTTCTAGACAGAAAACAGGTAACAAAGTTAAATAAACAAAGGCCCATACCTCCTAAGAGAATAGAAGTCATCAAAATTATTCCAACTAAAACCAGTCCAGGGCCAAATGATTTTAGTGCAGTTCTTGTAAGGGGTCCACAAAACAGAAGAAATCAGAGTGTTCCACCAGATTTACTTGTTTAGTATTCTTGAAATGGAGGTAGATAGTGAAAATAGAAACCCCAGAAAATTTTCTAGAGAGTTGATATGAGACTTGGAGATTTGATCTAAAGGAACAGAAAGAGTTGGGGAAGATCTACAGTCAACTTACCCTACTTGCTTTCAAGATGGTAGTGACCTGAGGGTTAACAGGGTGTGCCTGCTTGAGTTGGAAGCTGGGATGAAGCAACAACTAGTGTAAAGAAGTCAGGAG
Source organism: Micromys minutus (assembly GCF_963924665.1). Classification (NCBI taxonomy): domain Eukaryota; kingdom Metazoa; phylum Chordata; class Mammalia; order Rodentia; family Muridae; genus Micromys; species Micromys minutus. The sequence continues at coordinate 38,928,599 of NC_137979.1, read as the reverse complement.
AATGAGGTCTGTAGAATTACCAGTAGAGGTGCATGAAGCAGAGGTGGCTATAGCAGGTGTTCTGTAGTAGAGATAGTCATGACAGTAGAGATCGTATTTTGAGAAAAGAAAGGATTGATGGGTGTCTTCACTTAGCTTACTTGTTACCTGGTCTGCTCAGTTGTCTATCAGCAGAAAATGCTTTAGTGCTGGAGGTTTGAAATAATGATTTAGGTTGGGGGAAGGAAGGTCAGATGAAATGTTTGTGATCAATTGGGGATGCTGTCAGAAAGAAAAGGGAGAGCTCAGCAGGATTTCTCTTATATAGCTAAGAATATGATTGGGTGGGAGTTGAGACTAGGGGAATTTAAGATGAGGTAAAGATTTGTACTCAGACTTTCTGATTCCATGGAAAGGGTAACCTGACATTTAAGTATGTTGAAATTTCTTTGTGTAAATATTTGTAAAGGCAGAAAATATAGCCTAGATATGGAATCAGCCAAACAACCTAGCCTTCTATGAGTCATTAAATACAATCTAGTAAACACACACACACACACACACACACACACACACACACACACACACACATACACACATACACACACACAAACACAGAGAATGGTATTCAAAAACAAATATTGTATCATTGGTGTCAACATTAATTATAATGTTAAATGAAATAAAGTTGGCATAGAAAATATCCTAGTACATAAGTTCACTTTAATCCAGTAATCAAAGCCATTGATCTCATGAAAGTAGGGAAAGGAACAGTACTTATTATAGGTATGGTAGGAAAAGAAGTATGGGAAATATGCAGACAGACTGCTTAAGAGATATAGTTAGGTAAGAAAACTAAATTGTGATATAGTACTATCTTAAAAATGACTATAATGAATAATATTGTATGAAGCAACATTTCTAAAAGAAATGAGAATTGCTCAAAACGATGCTTACCCACAATATACAAAGATAGTCATTATGTAACATATGCATAGTTTTATCTACTTTTTTTCATGAAGTTGAGGTATTTGTACAAGTACATAATCTCACAACAAAGGTTAAGGAACAAAAATGTGTAAGTTCTAGCCCACAAAAGACTAGCTACCATGCCTGCCAGGCCATACTTCAGCACCCAAAATCAGACGGCTGAGTTCTGATTCTTGGATTTGTATCCAAACACTTTAATCATTAAGCTACCTTCTCAGTGTATTATACTTTCAATCCTTTCTTACATAATGCATAACTAAGAATATTATACAAATTCATGTAATAAGTATTGTGCTTTAATTAGTATAATTAACCATTACTTATATTTTCTGCTATGTTTATGTAATTATATACAGCCACAAGTTTTAAAGGGACTGAGAATAGTAGATATTTTTTCTTTTGTCCCTTAAGAAGTACTGTGGAATAGGGATAAAATTAAGAAAAGAAAAAGTAAAACACAAAGAGATTTAAAACTGCAAACAGTAAATATTATTTTTGATAGGAAGCCTTGTATGATGCCATCTTAACCATAGCAACTCGGTATAATTTGCCTGAAGTATTATTTATTTCTGATTATTACTGGTTATTCAAATTTATTTTTCTATGAATTATCATTTTATTTTCTTTCCCTATTTTCTAATAGTTGCATTTATCTTTTTGTAGTTAAAGACACCAGGGAAAATTAAGGACAAAGATACATCTAGCATAATGATACACTTGAACATGTAGGCTAAATTCTTTATCATGAGTTCAGTTTAACACATGTATACAAATTTTACAATGATATTTTTCAAATTCATGGGGCCATTAAAAAAACACACATGTTCATTTCCTTATGTTTTACCTTTCAAATTTTCTATATCAACTCTTATTAGGAATACAGCCCTGTAAATAATTTTCCCTTCATATATGTATTTTACTTTGTTGATTCTTCAGGTAGAAAAATAATGATTCTGAAGTTTAATAACTGTTATTTATAACTAGTTCAGGCACTGACTGCAAACATATGAACTTAGGCAAAGATCTAAGGGAATCGTAGAGAACATTGGGTTTTTGTTTTGTTTTTGTTGTTGTTGTTTTTCCTCTTCTTAAAGTGCAGAAGGAGCATTTCACTTCCCCTCTTGCACAAGTTTATCATAGAAATTGGTTTTACACATTTAAACACGTTTCCTGTGTCACTTCTAAAACAAACTCTTTACCTAAACGTTTGTTGCACAGCATGAAGATCATGGGATGGGTGTGATGCAATGCCAGTAGTCAGCCAGTGTCAAATAAGGAGCAGCAGTCAGCCAGATACTGGAAAGAGGAATAACAGTTAGCCAGTGTACAGGAAGGAAGAGCACTTAGCCAGTGTACAGGAATGGATAGCAGCCAGGCATTATACAGGATAGAATAGCAATTTTGGGCTATACCCATTTGCCTGTCTTGATTGATATAAACCTAAATTACAAAATTTGAGGAATTCTCAATCCATAGTAATTTTTTTCATTAACGTTTCTGGTGTCAACCAATTTGCTAGCAAATTTCTTTTTTTTTTTAAACGACTTTATTTTACAAAACAAAGATAAATGTACAGATTTTAAACATTTTTGCTTAAAATTATACATTTTTGTCAGTACTGCTTTTTTTCAGACATTGAAATAATTTTTACATAAAACTATGTGAATATATTTTTTTAGTCAGTACTTGATTTTTTTCAAGGGCTTGACAGTATGCATTGAAAACCTAATAGTTACAATAAGCGTAAAGTACATGCAAAACAAAACACAACATGGAAATAGTCAAAGTCTTCTTGTTTTGTAAATATATGTATATTTTTTTGTTTTCTTTATTTCTTGGACTTCATACACTCTGTGAGTTGTTTTGGGGGAAGTGCAAGCCTCTGGGGTTAGCATCCCACTATCAGTGACTGCATATTATGTCTGTTCTTTTGTGACTGGGTTATCTCACTCAAGATGATCTTCTCTAGATGCAGCCATTTTCTTAAGAATTTGGTTAAGTCATTGTTTCTGGTGGCTGAGTAGTATTCCATTGTGTATATGTACCACAATTTTTGTATCTATTCATCTTCTGAAGGACATCTGGGTTCCTTCCAGCTTCTGGCTATTATAAATAGAGCCGCTATGAACATTGTGGTGCATATATCTTTGTTGTGTATTAAAGTGTCTCTGGGGTATATGCCAGGAAGTAGAATAGCTGGGTCTTGAGGTAGTACTATATCCAATTTTCTGAGGTATCGCCAGACAGATTTCCAGAGTGGTTGTATTAGCTTGCAACCCCACCAACAGTGGAGAAGTGTTCCTCTTTCTCCGCAGCCTCACCAGCATCTGCTGTCCTCTGAGTTTTGGATCTTGGCCAATCTGACTGGTGTGAGGTGGAATCTCAGGGTTGTTTTGATTTGCATTTCCCTGATGGCTAAGGATGTTGAGCACTTCCTCAGGTTTTTCTTGGCCATTCGGTGTTCCTCAACTGAAAACGTTTTGTTTAGCTCTGTACCCCATTTTTTAATAGGGTTATTTGATTCTCTGTTGTCTAGCTTTTTGAGTTCCTTGTACACCTTGCATATTAGGCCTCTATCTGATGTGGTGTTGGTAAAGATCTTTCCCCATTCTGTTGGTTGCCGTTTTGTTTTCTTGAGGATGTCTTTAGCCTTACAGAAACTTTGCAATCTCATTAAGTCCCATTTGTTAATCTTTTATCTTAGAGCTTGAGCCATTGGTGTTTTGTTCAGGAAATTTTCTCCTGTACCTATGTGTTCTAAGGTTTTCCCTAATTTCTCATCTAATAGTTTCAGTGTATCTGGTTTAATGTGGAGATCTTTGATCCACTTACACTTGAGCTTTGTACAAGGAGATAAGAAAGGGTCTATTTTCATTCTTTTGCATGCTGAGTGCCAGTTGGACCAGCACCATTTGTTGAATAGGCTGTCCTTTTTTCATTGAATGTTTATTGCTCCTTTGTCAAAAATCAGGTGACCATATACATGAGGGCTCATTTCTGGATCTTCTATTCTATTCCATTTATCCACATGCCTATTTCTGTACCAGTACCATGCAGTTTTCAGCACAATTGCCTTGTAATATAGTTTCCACAAAAATATTTCAACTCATCGTGTTCAAAACATGTCCTTAGATACTATTGCTCATATATAACAAATATATAATTATGACTTTCTTTGTACACATGGTTTTGCTATATATATATGATTTGGGGTCTGACAGATTTGTACTGGGTAATCAAGTGACAGTTCACCTCCGGGAAAGAATTTATCTCCCACTTTTAGCATTCTTATTTGTTTTTAGTTATTTGTTTAGAAGTGTGACCCTACTGGGTTTCTTCTTTTATACTAATATTTGTATTTACTTATGTGATCATATCTTGTTTAGTCATTTAACTTGTTGAAGTGAAGCTTCCCTGTAATTTCTAAAAGGCACAGTCACAGCAGATTTTCTGTTCATTGGTCTCTTACAATTTTCCCAACCCATCTTCTCCAGAGTTTGTTGGAATTGTGTAACTATGACATGTGTTCGGCCAGGGATTGGGTGGTAGAACATAGAGAGGTTGTAGGGAGAAAAACAAAAGGGCTGGACATGATGTACATACTATTAAGTTTTAAAAAATAAAAAATAAAAAGGAAGAAGAAATGTCTTTCAGCTGTCACATTTAAACATCATGTTTTCGGTTACTGCTCTCTTATAGCAGTAAGTATAAATCTTTAGTAGAATTCTGTTGAGGTCCAAGAAATAGAATCAGAAAAATATGACATTAATTTAACCCCTATCTGTGTCTCACTAAGATAAAACTTTGCTTTTGTTTCAGCATTTATTATTTGATATATATATCTGCTTCATTTATACCCTAAGAGGAAATCATATTCCATAACAGGTGGTTGGGAGCTACCAATGTGAGTATTGGTAATTGAAATCAAGAGTTCTGGAAAATCAGCCAATATTCTTAACCAGTGAGACATATCTTCCGCCCCCAAGGGCTGTTATTTTAGTATTTGTGGTTTATATATTTATTTGTAAACTTGGAATAGAACTACTAAGTTTAGGTAGCTGTTGTAAGTGCTCTAAAATAGTTTATGTAGAAATGACAAGCATCGTCTTAGTAAATGCTTTCTACTAAGGAAATAGAACTTCATTTCTGTAGCATCAGACCATACATGTCAATCTTCATAATAACACACACACACACACACACACACACACACACACACACATGAATACACACATTCATAATCAGAATCATGAATATCACAGTAGAATTTTTTTAGAATATGCATATCTGTAGTATTCAAACTCTATTTCTATTAAAAAAAACACACTTAGACTCTAAAAATCCATCTTAATTAGAAACATTGCTGCCTCAATGTCTAGATAAAATATTCTACTACTCACCATTTGCATTCCTATTGTTTAGCTTTTGAATGTCTTTGCAGATTCACATGATGATTTTTGCCAATAGTGCTTTAAGATTTGCTGGAGCTTATATCCTTTGTTATAGAAAAATACTTTCTTTTTATTAAACTCATGTTTATAATCTAATATTTTGTTGCTATGTAAGTAAAATAATCTATTTTTGAATGTGTGCATTTGGGACAGATATTACATTGCAATAGAAATCTCATCTTTATTTTCAATAACAGCTTATAGGTATAATGGGATTTACAAATTTTGCAGTAGAGAGAAGCATCCCAACAAGCACTAAAGTCATCACTTGATGACTTAACATGAACTTTTCCAGTGACCATTTATTTCTACTGTTGTCTTGCTTTTTTACTACTAGAACAATCGTAGTGATAAAAAACACTCGACTCTATCACTATTTTATGACTTATATGATAAAATGTCTAGCTCATATTAATATAGGCTATGCAATCATGGTTTCTTCCCAGCTTAGCTATGAAAAGACCTAGTATTGAATCACAGCTTCCATTGCACACACAGTGAGTTTTATGTGCACCAAGAAGAATGATATAAAATCACTCATTTAAAAGTTATTTTTTATTGGTTAGTTTGTTTACAATGCATTTGTCAAACATGGAAAAGATTAGGTATGTATTACTTACAAGTACTATTAAAATTTTTGGAATAGAAACAATTTTATTCCTGATGCTTAGCATTTCAATGTCTGTATAATAATGAGAACTCTAGAGAATGAAAAATTCTTTACTGAACCATACATAATAAAGTAAGTTTTCTAGAAAGATAGAAACACAAAGATAGGCATATAAAATTGACTACAGTACCTTTGGGAAGCTATGAATGACTTGTATATTTGTAAGGAAATATCTAGAACCAATGAGTTACAGCAGACAAGAAGCAAATTAGAGGGTATCTAATGTAAAATGTTAAGAAATTTGGATTTCATTGTTTATACAGTGTTGAGATATTCATGACATTGAAAGATGTAGGCATCATTAATTTTTATTTAAATAGAGGACTGCACAGTTACAGGAAAAATACTGTGAGAAAGGGAGAAGGAATATCTCGATCATCTAGAAGAAGGACAACAGTGGAGGCATGCTAAAGTGTAGAGTTCATGAAGGGCACAGGGCTGGGAATATAGGAAGAGGAGAAGGATCTTAGAATATTGTAAAGAGTAACACTGAAGTATTTTGGTTCCCAAGTGAAACTGCTTAGAAGACAGAGGACACAGCTCCGTACACAGTACTGGGAAACAACTTTTTGCAAGAGTTTGTATTGTTTCTTTTTCTTTTTTCTTTTTGTATTTTTTCTTAATTAATCACTTAATTTGTTTACATCACAAATGAAATCCCACTTCCTGGGTACCCCTCCACAAACCCCTCATCTCACATTCAAACTCTCCTCCCTCACCTTTGCTTCTATCAGGAGTTTCTATTCTTTTGTTTGCTCTTCTTTTTTCCCCCACAGTTGTTGGTATGCAGATAGAGCTGAAGGATATATAATTCTCTGGCCATACAGATTGTTACTCTTGAGAAGCATGGAATTTAGTTATTTCACTGTTCATGTGGGCTAGCGTCATGCCTTGCTGTGATTGGGTAGAAGAAAAATTAGGCTTAAGAGGCTCAGTTGCTTCAGGTTTTTGTTTGTGGATTTGTTTGGTGGAATTATTTTTGCTCTAGTTTATTATAAAATATAATGACTTCTAATTGAGAAAAAGAAGGGGCAAAGACTTAAGAACATTAGCCTCTGCGTGAGGGGGAAAAAAGGGTACCAGGATTCTAAGCACATGAATACATCAACTACAGTCTAATCATTCTAGTGAGCTATCAATACCATAAATTATGACATATGTGCAGTCTTCCTTTATTACATATTCAAAAACAAATAAATAGATATTTAACAGTTACTCTGGTGTGCAAGAGAAATATTAGAATACCTCAGTTAGTTATTAACATTAATACTCTTTTTCTATATATCTTTTCTTCTTATATTCCCTTAGAAGAATATAAACAGATAGATAAAAAAATAATCCTATATTTACTCTTTTAATATCTCTAATTATTCTTCATATAGAATAATGGTAAAAATATTAGAATATTTACAATTATATAAAAAGAGTTCCCAATGGTACAGGCCTCGTAAAAAGTTGATCTGAGTAGCCAGGGGGCAGACAGATCTCTGCCAAGTGCACAAGGAAAGCATGCCTCTACCCTGCCTGATCCAGTGACCAGTAACCCAGCATTGGGACCTCTGTTCCCACCCACTGTCTTTGGGGCGTAAAACAGGGCTCAGACCATCTGCCACCTGGACCAACGGAGATCCAGGGACACAGACCAGCTACAAGGGAAAGGCAAGAACACATCACTGACAACAAGATGGCAAGAGGAATGCGAAAGAGCATATCCCAAGGAAACCAAGACAACCTGGCAACACGAGTACCCAGCTCTCTCATCACAGCAAACAGTGGAAGGAATGCCAAGCACTCCAGAAAAAGAAGACACAAACCTAAAATCATACCTCAAGATGATGATGGAGATCCTTAAACAAGAACGGGAGGAAAAGCAAAAAGAATCAGAAGGTTTTAAAAAAGAAACAAGAAAAACACTCAAAGAACTCAAAGAACTAGAGGAAAACGGAACCAAAGAGATGAAGGAATGGAAGAAGGAATTTAAACTGGAAATTGACACAATTAAGGAAACACTAATAGACATAACCTTAGAGGTACAACTCCTAAAAAAGAAATCCGAAGTCACAGAAGCAAGCATTTCCAATAGACAACAAGAGATGGAAGAGAGAATCTCGGGGGCAGAAGACAACATTGTAAACATAGACAAAACAGTCAGAGAAGATGCAAAAATTAAAAAGCTCCTAACCCAGCATGTCCAGGAGATCCAGGACACTATGAGAAAACCAAACCTAAGGATAATAGGAATAGAAGAGGGAGAAGAATATCAACTAAGAGGCACAGTAAATATCTTCAACAAAATACTGGAAGAAAACTTCCCTACCCTTAAGAATAAGATGACCACGAGCATAAAAGAAGCCTATAGAACTTCAAATAGGTTGGACCAGAAAAGAAATTCCTCCCGACACATAATAGTCAAAAAACCAAGTGCCCAAAGCAAAGAAAGAATACTAAAAGCAGTAGGGGAAAAAGGTCATGTAACATATAAAGGCAGACCAATCAGAATCACTCCCGATTTCTCAACAGAGACTATGAAAACTAGAAGAGCCTGGACAGACATCATGCACACCCTAAGAGAGCACAAGCGCCAGCCCTAGCTGCTATACCCAGCAAAACTCTCAATCACCATAGATGGAGAGATGAAGATATTTCAAGACAAAACTAAATTTACACAATATCTGACCACAAACCTAGCACTACAATGAATTATAGGTGGAAAACCCAATACATGAGGGGAACTACATCCTAGTAAAAACAAGAAAACTTCTAAGGAAGAAAAGCAAAATAAGAAAACGACACAGGCACAACTAAACCTAAAAAAGCAATAATAACAGGGAACAGCAACCACTATTCCTTGATATTTATTAGCATAAATGAACTCAACTCCCACATAAAGAGACATAGGCTATCAGACAGTATATATAAAGAAAATCAAGCATTTTGCTGCATACAGGAAACTCATCTCAGAGACAAAGACAGACACTACTTCAGAGTAAAAGGTTTGGAAAAAAACTTCCAAGCAAACAGCCCCAAGAAGCATGCTGGAGTGGCTATTCTAATATCGAATAAAGTAAATTTCCAACCAAAAGTTATCAAAAAAGATGAGGAAGGACACTTTTTACTCATTACAGGGGAAATTTGTCAGGAGAAACTCTCAGTCCTTAACATATATACTCCAAATACAAAAGCACCCACATTCATAAAGGAAACCCTACTACAGCTCAAAAAATACATTTCATTCCACACAATAATAGTGGGAGACTTTAATACCCCACTCTCACCAATGGACAGATCATGGAAACAGAAACTGAACAAGGACCCTGTAAAACTAGCAGAGACTATGAACCAACTGGAATTAAGAGATATCTACAGAACATATCATCCTAAAGTAAAAGAATACACCTTCTTCTCAGCACCCCATGGCACCTTTTCGAAAATTGACCACATAATTGGACACAGAACAAGCCTCAATCAATATAAGAAGATTGAAATACTCCCATGCATCCTCTCAGATCACCATGGTCTACGGCTGGTCTTTAACAACAACAAAGACAACAGAAAGCCCACATATACATGGAAATTAAGCAACGCTCTGTTAAACGATAGCAGGGTCAAAGAAGAAATAAAAATAGGAATTAAGGATTTTCTAGAATTCAATGAAAATGAAAACACAACATACCCAAACATATGGTATGCAATGAAAGCAGTACTGAGAGGAAACCTCATACCTCTGAGCACTTCCAAAAAGAAACTTGAGAGAGCATACATCAGCAATTTGACAGCACAGCTAAAAGCTCTAGAACAAAAGGAAGCAGATACACCCAAGAGGAGTAGAGGGCAAGAAATAATCAAACATAGGGCAGAAATAGACCAAATAGAATCAAAAAGTACCATTGAAAGAATCAACAAAACCAAGAGCTGGTTCTTTGAGAAAATCAACAAGATTGATAAACCCTTAGGCAGACTAACTAGAGGGCAAAGAGAAAGTATAAAATTAACAAAATCAGACAGGAAAGTAGAGACATAACAACTGAAACTGAGGAAATTCAAGAAATCATCAGATCATACTACAAAAGTGTATACTCCACAAAGTTGGAAAATCTGCAGGAAATGGATGAATATCTAGAAAGATACAAGAACCTATAGTTAAACCAGGACCAAGTAAACCATCTAAATAATCCAATAACACCTAAAAAAATAGAAGAAGTCATCAAAAGCCTCCCAAAAAAAAAAAGCCCAGGTCCAGACAGGTTCAGTGCAGAATTTTATCAAACATTTATTGTAGACATAACACCAATACTCTCCAAACTATTCCACAAGGTAGAATGAGGTGGAATACTACCTAAATCCTTTTTGGGGGCTAAAATAACCCTCGTACCTAAACCACACAAAGACCCTACAAGGAAAGAGAACTTCAGACCAATCTCACTTATGAACATTGATGCAAAAATACTCAACAAAATCCTTGCAAACAGAATCCAAGAACACATCAAAATGATCATTCACCATGACCAAGTAGGCTTCATCCCTGGGATAAAGGAATGGTTTAATATAAGGAAATCCATCAATGTAATCCACCATATAAACAAACTCAAAGAACAAAATCACATGGTCATCTCACTATATGCTGAGAAAGCATTTGACAAAATTCAACACCCCTTCATGTTAAAAGTCCTGGAAAGAGCTGGAATCGAAGGTCCATACCTAATCATAATAAAAGCAATATACAGCAAACCAACAGCCAAAATCAAACTTAACTGTGGGAAACATGAAATCCCACTAAAATCAGGGACTCCACAAGGTTGCTCACTCTCCCCCTACCTATTCAACACAGTACTGGAAGTCCTGGCTGGAGGAATTAGACAGTAAAAGGAGATCAAGGGGATACATATCAGAAAGGAAGAGGTAAAAACATCACTCTTTGCAGATGACATGATAGTGCACTTAAGTGACCACAAGAATTCCACAAGAGAACTCCTACAGCTGATAAACAAGTTCAGCAAAGTGGCTGGACACAAAATTAACTCAGACATATCAATAGCCATCCTATACTCAAAGGACAAACATTTGGAGAAAGAAATTAAGGAAAACGTACCCTTCACAATAGTCACAAAAACTATGAAATACCTTGGTATGACCCTAACTAAGCAAGTGAAAGACCTGTATGAGAAGAACTTCAAACCTCTAAAGAAGGAAATCGAGGAAGATCTCAGAAAATGGAAAGATCTCCCATGCTCATGGATTGAAAGGATCAACATTTTAAAAATAGCCATCCTACCAAAAGCAATCTACATATTCAATGCAATCCCCATCAAAATTCCAACCCAGTTCTTCATTTAGTTGGAATGATCAATGTGCAATTTCATATGGAACAACAAAAGACCTAGAATAGTGAAATCCATCCTCAATAACAAGAAAACATCTGCAGGAATCACTACCCCTGACTTCAAGCTATATTATGAGGCAATTGTGCTGAAAACTGCATGGTACTTGTACAGAAATAGGCACATGGATCAATGGAATAGTATAGATGATCCGGAAATGTGCCCTCATGTATATGGTCACCTGATTGTTGACAAAGGAGCCTTAAACATTCAGTGGAAAAAAGACAGCCTATTCAACAAATGGTGCTGGTCCAACTGGCACTCAGCATGCAGAAGAATGAAAATACACCCTTTCCTATCTCCTTGTACAAAGCTCAAGTGTAAGTGGATCAAAAATCTCCACATTAAACCAGATACACTGAAAATATTAGAGGAGAACGTAGGGAAAACTTTAGAAGACATAGGCACAGGAGATAATTTTCTGAAGAAAACACCAATGGTTCAAGCTCTAAGGTCAAAGATTAACAAAAGGGACTTAATGAGATTGCAAAGTTTCTGTAAGACTAAGGATATTGTCAAGAAAACATAACGGCAGCCAACAGGATGGGAAAAGGTCTTTACCAATTCCACATCAGATAGAGGCCTAATATCCAAGGTATACAAATAACTCATAAAGCTTGACAACAGAGAATCAAAAAACCCTATTAAAAAGTGGGGTACAGAGCTAAAGAAAATGTTCTCAATTGAGGAATATCGAATGGCTGAGAAACATCTGAGGAAGTGCCCCAAATCCTTAGCCATCTGGGAAAAACAAATAAAAACAATCCTGAGATTCCACCTCACAGCAGACATATTGGCCAAGATCCAAATCACAGATGACAACAGATGCTGGAGAGGTTGTGGAGAAAGAGGAACACTTCTCCACTGTTGGTGTGGTTGTAAACTAATACAACACTCTGGAAATCAAGTACTACAAAAATGTATACTTTTATGCAAAAAATGCTTAAAATCTGTACATTTATCTTTGTTTTTTTATAATAAAGTTGTAAAAAAAATAAATAATGTGGACTTGATATTTTCCCCCCAGAAGAGAATGGAGAAGTTTTTAACATTGTCTGCTATTTGTTCCATGTGTAATGCTCTTAAAATAACCTGTGATTCCTTTGAGCAACACCGATTAGTCTCCTGATGATTTTGCCCCAATGTATGATAAATGATGGCTACTCTTTCCATTTTCTCTGAAGATAGTGTGTGATATCATATACTTCTTAATAAGTTTGCCTGGCATAAAACATAGCTAGAACAAGGTCTTATGTTTATTTTCTTTTCTATTTTATTTCCTTTAATCTTCAGATAAAAGATTCTTCTCTCAAGACCCTCTAACTGAAGAAAAACTTGCTGCTGGTCTTGGACATTTTTTAAAATCTTTTACTATAAATATAAATTATACAAATATTTTCTGAGTTATATAGACCAGTGAAGTATATTTAATATATCAAAATATGTGATAATGGGAAGCTAATTTTATATCTGAACACTCAGAAACTTAGGTAAGACGACCTTTAACTTGCAACTTACAATCTAATGGAGATAGAAGAGTTCAGAAACTGTTCCCCCATTTGTGTACAACTGCTATCCCTGAAAGACAGTATTCATACTGGCAATAAAGCAGTTCAACCTGCCCACTGGAGGACAGACATACTGCATGATGTACAAGTTTTACATGTCTGTCCTAGGATGTTACCTCTTTTGTCCTATGCAACAAAAACATTAGTGTCCAGTTCTTTTTCTAACATACTAATATTGTCATCATTATTATTTTGTCATTTCTCCTATTTCTCTTCCTTTGTGTTGACACAGTGTCTATAGTTCTGAATTCCATGATTTTTCTTCTGTATTTTGTTCCTTTTAGTTTTCTGAATACACCTACACACACACACACACACACACACACACACACAATTATATATATATATAATTGCCTATCTTTGAATTCTGGACACTTCTAAAATATCCATTGCCTGTGTTCCTTTATAGGTTAATTTTTCTGTATCATGTTTATTTTTTTCCTTCTTAGAAATTTTGCCATTAATAGCAACTGTGGATAATGTTCCTTCAATGCCCCAGGGCTTGTTTGTTTTATGGATGCTTCTCTACTTGTTCAGTGACATGACTGAATATTTTTTAGCAGATTGATCATTTTTTCAATGTGAAGTCTCAGATGCCTTACCTTAATCATGCTTACAGGAGTGAGAGGACAGCGTGAGTGTTAGTCAGCCCATGTCTGCTGTATTTCCTTGACCTTAGGATAAGCAGTCTATCTTTGCTACAGTCCTGTGCCTCTCTGAGGCCCCAGTAGCTGCTTGATGATCCTTCTGTCCTGTATTGAAGTACAGATTCATAAATTGTAGCACATTTTGTACAAGTGACCTGGACTATCTCCCAGAGGTTACTTTCATACAACAAATTTATTCTGATGGTAAAAGGTTTATTTTTATGCTTAGTCAACTCTTTGCTTTGCTATTTTAATATGTCTCATGTTCTTAGATCTGAATTTTTGCTCTGAATTGGTTTAGAACTAAATAATCAGTCTTTTTAAAATGAGCCTTACATTTGTAATGACTAATGATTTGTTTCAAATAATAACATGCCTTTTGGGGACAGTATCAGACATCTTTGTATACATGAATTCTTTACTACCTGTTCTTGGGATCAGACTCTATGAGCCAAAAATTTGAAGCTCAGCATGGAGACACAGGTTGATTTGTCTCATGGTGGCTTTTCTAATTGTTGAGCACAGCTCTAGTATCAGTAGCTTAACATTTCTCATTTTTCTTCTACTAATATGTGACTCTCTGTTGTAATTTATCAGAAGGTGTTTAGCTGCAGTATTCTTGTGTCGCCCCTCTTGGTAAAGGTTTCTGTTCGTCTATTGTCATTGCTACGGTTTCTAGAAAACTTCCTCTAAAGCTGCCTGGCTCAGCTGTACCATGAGATACCTCAGTCCTGCTATTTGACTCTCTGTTATTTGATCAACCCTCCCAGCCACACACCACACTCCCCACCTATAGCATCTGCCATAGTGACAGACTGTTAAGGGATTAGAAGAGGTTAGAGTAGGAGTTTAGGCCATAGAAGGTTCTTAATGAAATATAAGCATGTTTATAACAAATAAACAGTTTTTCATTGCAAAGACAGCCTTGGAAAATCTCCAAAACTTGATTTCAACAATTATGGCAGCCTCCAGGAAATAGATCCAAGGATTGAATGACTTTTTTTCTCTTCTCTGGCAATAAACATGTTGAGATAATTGTATATTTAATATTATAATTTATTGCATAGAGAGGTGCCCACAATTATCTTTTAGTTGAGTAATTTTGTGACAAACAGGCTCCAGATAGATACCTTTGGAAAGACAAACATAGTTGGGAAAATATATCTCTAATGCCAGCGTATAGTCACATCTACTGTGGTGTTTCCTTTATTAAAGATCGCTGAGGGATGGCCTACCCCATCATGGGTGATATTATTATCACTTGGAAGATGCTGAGCAAGCAGGAACCCATGTTTTACCATGGCCTCTGCTCAGATTCCTGCTTCTGAATTTTGCCTTAAGTTCAAGCTCTAACTACTCTAAGAAAGGAATGTGAAGGAAAGTTGTTTTGAGCCATACTGTTTTATATAAAACAACAGAAAACTTAACTAATATCTTACTTGTGTATATTGTATAATCTATAAGGCTTAAACTCTGTGTTCTAGATACTTTTAGCCAACTGCACAATGCTATAACTTTTCCTCTCACAATCCCCAGCACCTTTTCTGATATTGTCATCCAAGATTTGAATTATTCTTCTGGCTGAGTGTCATCTTCATTCCTGGCCTACAACAGATAATATCATGGTCAAAAGAAAGTCCAAAAATAACAGAAAATTCATTTTATCATGGCTTAAATGAAAAAGCAGTATATTACATAACAAGAAATTGTATCACCCCTGTTGGATTGCTACATGTGTTTTTCAAACAAAGCTCCTAGAATTTTTGATTCTCATCTATATCCTCCATCTTTAAATGAAGGTTGTTTTTAAATGCTCATTTCAGACAAGTGTGTGCACACACATGCCAAGGTGTATGTGGTGTGTGTGTGTGTGTGTGTGTGTGTGTGTGTGTGTGTGTGTGTGTGTGCATATATATGGGATGGCAGAGGATAACCTGGGTTATAAGTCCTCAGATGCCAAAATTGTGTCATTATTGTTTGTTCCCATGTACTCCAAGGTAGCTTGCCTATAATCTTCTTGGGAATTCTTCTTCTCCAACGCTCATGTGCAGGTTAGGAATACATGAGGAACAGTGATGTACATTAACTCTATCTGATTTTACATCAATTCTCAGGATTCGAATTCACGTTCTCATACTTGCAGTCAAGGGTTTCCTCAACTAAAGCACCTTTCTCAGACCACACAATTTGACTCACTGTAATATTTCCACATTTGTAATTAGAGGCTAAAACTGCAAGCCTGATATTTTTGAATCATCATTCAATCCAGTTTCTGTAATTAATATTGCTGCTTTCAGATGTACTATTTTGCTAGGGGGTTGAGATTAATGTGAATTCCTTGTATAATGTAACCTCCTGAAGAAACACAGAATACTAAATTTGGAGGCAAATTGGGCAATTATTTTTACTTTTTTCCATATAGCATAAAAAACTGAGGTCATAAGGTTTTATGTAACCTCATTAAAGTCAAGTTTAAAACCTACACTTTAAAATTCTTTGCGCATTCAGCTTCTGATATGTTTTCTCTCATACATTTAGCTTTCATTGTCTTTAAAATTATACTAGTAATCTTTGTTAGGGCATGTACAGGATTTAAACAGTTAAAAATTCTTTGCTGTTCACCCTCATGCAATATTGTTATGGCTTGAATGTAGACTGTCTCTGTTTTTAAAGTTTGGTTATTAGTTTGAAGGGGTTTTAAGCAGTGATACCTAATTAGTAGAATTATATTATTGGGGATGAGATGCTGAAGTTCACACTTGGTCCTGGTTCTGGACCCTTCTATCTGTATTTATCTGGGGTGTGGATAGAACATCTCTCTTCTAATCATCCTCTCCACCCCATTGCCTTGGCATTCCCCTACATTGAGAAAATGTGGCCCACTGGACCAAAGGCCTCTTCTCACATTGATGCCAGACACTGCTATCTTCAGCTAAATATTCAACTGAAGCAAGTGCACCTCTGGAAGACAAGTGAAGGGGGAGGGGGATGGAGCAGTGTGGGGCAAGAGGATAAAACTTCACATGTAAATACAGAGAATATCCATTAAAATAAAATAAAAAGTAAAACAAACAAAAGGGAGAAAAGGTCAATATCTGTCTCATGCAAGATTCAACTCATGAGTGAGCCACCCTGCTTTCCTACCATAAACTCTTAAAATCTTTTAGATACCAGGGGTCACAATTACTCTTTCTCTTTTTTAGTTACTTCTGTTTTAGCCCAACTAACACCAAAGCAACACATTTTTATTTAATGATTGCATGATTCATCTTTGAAAGCTCTCAAAGACCCTCAAATAAATAATTCTTGTTGGAGAACAAAATTAGTATTTGATTTTATAGAGTAAAATGTAAATTAAATTAATTTTCTAATTTTATTGTATACCTCAGAGTAAATGATGCATATTTTTATGTGTTTCAAAGATAGTCTTATTATGATTAGGTCTCTATTATGAATATGGACCAATGCCAAAAATAGTAGAAATATAATAAAAATAAAATCTATTTCTACAGTATGTGGCATTGTAATAATTCCCTAACTATAATTTAATAACCAGTTCATAGGAGGAACTAGAACATTATGAGTGACTTGGTAAATATTTCCAAATCTTCCAAAGAGCACTTTCTCCCATGCTCTGGATACTTGTTATATAAAAACTGTTTTTTTTTTTTTTTTTTGGCATGGAACAGTAGACATTTTATTGAGACTTACCAAAACAATGCTCTCCCTTTCTTTCTCCTTCCCTCCTTCTCCCCTCCACAGACTTTCTTACATAGCAATAGCATCATCATTTGGTATGGACAGAGCCACAGAGCTTCAGGCATGCAGAAGCTGGGCTGAGTCTCCTCAGAGAACTAGGTCTTTAGTTCTCTCAGACCAACCTACTGTCACTTTCTCCTTCTAGGGAGGCTTTCACTCATCCTAAAGTCCTCAAAACATCAAGAGAAAGACTCTCATTAGTTCTTGGAGCATTTGAACCTTGAATTGATTATTTGAGTCACTGCTGATTCTCCTGATTTTCATGAGTAACAATATCAGCAGAATGTGGAGACCCCAGAAGCCCACAAGCCTGAAACTTGGGACTAACGGCAAGTACTAGCAACTGTGTACTGAAGTACCAGCCCATGAAGAGAACAAAAATCAGTGGTGCCTCACTTCCTAGAAGATCTTTACCCATTTCCAGAGAAACGGTGGGTATTTATCCCCCTCTACCAGCCTTCCTTCTTCACTTTTACAGGCAGGCTTGGGATTCCTCAGTACCCTACAATGAAGAGGTCAACTGGAGAGATCCCTTGGTGTTCTTTCTTCCATCTTATGGAACTTGATGTTTGAGATGCTTTATGAGGTCCTTTTCCTAGTTACTCCCCACCATGGCTTCCACCTTTGGGACCTTTCAAAGAAATGCCTTTTCTGAACAAGGAGGCCTTGTTCTAAACAAGCTTGAAGAAGCAGGCAGGATGCTGGTGCTCTCATTTTTTTCAGTATCTTTTAGTCTTGCCTGGCATCCCAGAAGCCTTCTCCCAGGTTCGAGGGGCCTGCTGTGGTACTGTCAGTCTTGGTACCTATGGACTTCAGTTCCTAAGCAGACAATAATCACCTAGACCATGGCAACCAGGAAGAAAGGAAGGCCCCTCTTGTTATGTCTCTGAGGAGCTCAAGTAGCTTGCACCCAGCCCAACCTGTTTATGCTTCTCATGAGTAACAAGGACATACACCAAAATGACATTTTTGTATTATATGATCAAATGAAATATATTCCAGTTATTAGAAAGGTAATTATGTAAATTAAAATAGAAATAAAAAATTCTGTAAAGTCCTTTGTGTCTGAGGGTCAATATGAGCTTGTCTTCTTTTTTCAACTAAGAAAAGAAAAGTAGCATTTTACAAAGACTAAGGAAAAGTAATTAACACTTTGATTTATCTCAAAATAAATATTCATTACTTCAGCTCTGTATGCATGTGGAAAATAGCTGCAAGCAAATTGCTGTGAAGTATGAAAAATAATATCATTTAGAAATTTAAAACTATTCATATTTATATTTAAATCTGTAAAAGAATACAGTTAAACATTTTCCTCACTTCCACTTGATAAAAATGCTAATAATATACTGCAGATGTTAGACATCTGGGCTGAAATGATATTGGTATGAGAGAATAAAGCTCATAGGTATTAATATTTATATAAAGGAAATTCCTCATTTTGTTCCTTGGGGTAGCAAAAATAAACACCAGCGAGGACCAAATCGTTAAATGTTATTCCCAACAACACCACATTGTAAAGGCAGCCAATATCTTTTGTGTCACTGCTGTGCTAGGCCATTTGGCTTTCTTCTGCAATGATTTTAATGCTTGCTCAAGAGTTGGGAATACTATTTTAAGCAGTATTTTATTTTTACAAATGGATTCTATAAACTTTTAGGCAAAATAACTTTAGTCATTTATTGTGCAGATTTTACACATATATACCCTATATATGAACACTCCTGTGATGCTTCTATCACTTCAATGTTTATCTATAGCCTTTGTAAATCTATGGTGTGCTATTCCTATGTTAGCAGTGTTTATTTCCTATCCCTCAGAACTTGCCTACATCTCAACATGTCTGAGATTCTTACCCAGTCAACAAGTCTCGAGTTCGTATTTACAAAGCGACTTTAGTCTTAATGTTTC
The DNA here is from genome assembly GCF_963924665.1 of Micromys minutus. NCBI lineage: Eukaryota > Metazoa > Chordata > Mammalia > Rodentia > Muridae > Micromys > Micromys minutus. The sequence continues at coordinate 38,909,246 of NC_137979.1, read as the reverse complement.
TCTTATTCCTTAGTGGTAGATCAATATAATTTTACAGTTTATCTCTGTGACTTCTCATCTATAATTTATGATTATTACGAGTGGAGAATTTTGGTCTCACCCAGTCCTACTTTTCTTTATATTTCCATCGAACATCAAATCCAGAGATGTGTATTGACACAGCAATAAAATTTAACAGGAGAAAGAATATCAGGGAGTTTTAGCAAACAAATAATAATCAAACTAATCTGTCTTTCATCTATCAAGAACTAGCACTGAATGGGCTTTTGGAATCAACAGGCTGAATTCCATACACTACAGTTGTCTAAGCCTAAAGGTCAAGCTCCAGCCCCTACATTACACATATCAAAAGTAAGAAAACCACAGCCTATCATCATACAAATATATTTCACTGCTAAGTTTTCTTTCAAAATATCATTTTTATTATTAATCGGTCTGTGTAAGCCTTATTGTGAGTCTGTGTGAAAATTTCTTATTTATCTGCCTGTTTATTTTCTTAATGGTTGGGTGGGATGTAGCATGTGTAATTCAGAGGATGACTTCTGGGAGTCACTTGTCTCCTTTGACCATGTAACTTCCAGGGTTTGAACTTAGGTCATCAGACTGGAAGCTCCCCCTTTTACCCACTGAGTTGTCTTACTGGCCTTTGCTTATTTTCTCGCCACTAAATGCTGTTAAACTTCTCCCCTGTTAAAAATACAGGACTTATTTTCACTGACCAGAGAAGTAGACAAATATTTAGAAGCTTGTTGAACTTATTATTTTACTTTGTTGATAATAAATATGAAGTAAAACCTTGAAGAGCTGAATATACATTCATTGTAGTTATATAGCAATTAAACATATAAGATAAAAAATTTAGAATAAATTTTGTTTTGACAAAAAAGGACATCAGTGAAGGAGGGGGGAGCAGTAGGAAGCAGAAGTAACCAAGATGTCTTAGAGAATTTAGGGATAGTAATAAATTCATTAAATTGTTTTTAAACACATAATATAGAGACTTAGAGGAGACAGTTGGGTGTACTAATGCATAGAATCATCTGACCAATAGAATGCCGCAATAGGAGCTAACAGAGTATAATGGGAAAATAAAACTGAACTCTTCTATTGATTATACACTTTCACTAGACTACATCATTTCTCTCACATCCTCAACTGTTGCTGAACACTGTCACTTCTTGTCATTTACAAAGAAATGTCAATAACGATAAGAGAAGGTACAACTATGAAATGCTCACAGTAGATTTTAAACACAAAAGATTTTATTTATTTTCATTTATGTATATAAATGATTTATTTCGTGATGTGTCTACACTGACCATGATGCCCAGAGGGCTTACTGGACCACTGTGACTTCAGTTACAAACTGTAGTGTGCCACCACATAAGAGTCAAACTCTTGCCTACTAAAAGAGCAGTCAGTGCTCTTAAACACTGATGCAACTCTCCATGTGTGCAGGGGTTATTTTAACAACACCTTGAGTACTACTCCAAATGTAAAATATCTACTTTGCCAAATGTAAAAGCTTTCTCCTTTAATGTAAGAAAACTTTTCACGAGGTGAGTTTATGTTGGGGGTGGATTTACAAAGGAAAATAAAAGAAAGAGAGAACATGGGTAAAGGGAGGTGATAAAAGAAGGTGAGAAAGACATGGGAAAAGTACAAGAACAAATGGGAAAAGGGAGGAATGAGGGAGGATGGAGGAAGGGGACATCACAGTAAAGTAAACTTGTTAGTAAAGAGGTAGGCAAAATATATGCTCAGCACTAAGTTAATTTTAGGACATTTGTTATTTAAGCCTTGTTGGTCTTACAGACATAATCTTGATATTTAAAACATTTTATATAATTTTTTTAAACTTTATTTTAAAAAACAAAGATAAAAGAAAAAAAATTTAAACATTTTTGCATAAATGTATACATATAAATTTTGTCAGTGCGTGGCTTTTTTTTTTCTTTTTTTTCTTTAAGGTTTGATACTGTGCATTAAGGTCTTACTAGTTACAATGAGCAAAAAGTACATGTAAAACAGGATGTAACCCGGAATTAGTCAACGTTTTATTGGTGTGTAAGGATTGAGCGTAATGTTTTATTTTTGTTTGTTTTCTTTTCTTTTCTTGAATTTCACATAGTCTGTGAGTTATTTCTGGGGCAGTCTGAGCCTCTGGGGTTAGCATCCCACTATAAGTGACTGCATGTTATGTCTGTTCTTTTGTGACTGGGTCATCACACTCAGGATAATATTCTCTAGATGCAACCATTTTCTTAAGAATTTGGTTAAGTCATTGTTTCTGATAGCTGAGTAGTACTCAATTGTGTAAATGTACCACAATTTTTGTATTCATTCATCTACTGAAGGATATCTGGGTTCTTTCCAGCTTCTGGCTATTATAAATAGAGCTGCTATAAACATTGTGGTGCATGTATCTTTGTTGTATATTGGAGTGTCTCTGGGGTATATGCCCAGAAGTGGAATAGCTGGATCTTCAGGTAGTACTATGTCCAATTTTCTGAGGAATCGCCAGACTGATTTCCAGAGTGGTTGTAACAGTTTACAACCCCACCAAGAGTGGAGAAGTGTTCATCTTTCTCCACAACCTCGCCAGCATCTGCTGTCATCTGAGTTTTGGATCTTGGCCAATCTGACTGGTGTGAGGTAGATTCTCAGGGTTCTTTTGATTTGCATTTCCCTGATAGCTAAGGATGTGGGGCACTTCCTTAGATGTTTCTCAGCCATTCCACATTCCTCAATTGAGAAAGTTTTGTATAGCTCTTTACCTCATTTTTTAAAAAAGATTTTAAGCATTTTTTGCATAAAATTAAACAATAAATTTTTGTCATTATTTTTTAAAGGTTTTATAGTGTGATAAAGACCCCACCAGTAACAATGAGTATAAAGTACATGTAAAACAAGATGCATCCTGGAAATAGTCAAAGTTTTCTTGGTGTGTAAAGATTTTTTTTTTTTTTTTTTTTACAATGAGCAGACAGTATATGTAATACAGGGTACAACCCGGAATTTGTCAATGTGTTCTGGTGGGTAAGGATTGAGCATGACTTTTTTTGTTGTTGTTTTCTTTATTTCTTGGACTTCATACAGTCTGTGAGTTGTTTCTGGGGAAGTGCGAGCCTTTGGGGTTAGCATCCCATTATCAGTGACTGCATATTATGTCTGTTCTTTTGTGACTGGGTTATCTCACTAAGGATGATATTCTCTAGATGCAGCCATTTTCTGAAGAATTTGGTTAAGTCATTGTTTCTGGTGGCTGAGTAGTATTCCATTGTGTAAATGTACCACAATTTTTGTATCCATTCATCTTCTGAAGGACATCTGGGTTCTTTCCAGCTTCTGGCTATTATAAGTAGAGCTGCTATGAACATTGCGGTGCATATATCTTTGTTGTGTACAAAGCTGTCTCTGGGGTATATGCCCAGAAGTGGAGTAGCTGGGTCTTCAGGTAGTACTATGTCCAATTTTCTGAGGTATCGCCAGACTGATTTCCATAGTGGTTGTATTAGTTTGCAACCCCACCAACAGTGAAGAAGTGTTCCTCTTTCTCCGCAACCTTGCCAGCATCTGTTGTCATCTGAGTTTTGGATCTTGGCCAATCTGACTGGTGTGAGGTGGAATCTCAGGGTTATTTTGATTTGCATTTTCCCTTGGTGAGAATTTTTTCTATAGTTCTCTACCCTATTTTTAAAATAGGACTGTTTGATTCTCTGGAGTCTACTTTTTTGAGTCATTTGTATATATTGAATATTAGCCCTCTATCAGATGTAGGATTGGTAAAGTCCCATTCACAATTTGTTGGCTGACATTTCTGTCTTCTTAACAGTATCCTTAGCCTTACAGAAACTTGGCAATTTCATGAGGTCCCATTTGTCAATTCTTGATCTTAGAGAATAAGTCATTAGTGTTCTGTTCAGAAAAATATTCCCTGTGCCTATGTGTTCTAAGCACTTCCCCACTTTCTCTTCTAATAGTTTCAGTGTACCTCATTTTATGTGGAAGTCTTTGATCCACTTGCACTTTAGGTTTGTACAAGGATATAGGACAGGATGGATTTGCATTCTTCTGCATGCTGACTGCCAGTTGAACCAACACCATTTGTTAAAGAGGTTGTTATTTTTTCATTGAATTTTTTTAGCTGCTTTGTCAAAGATCACATGACTATAGGTGTATGGGTTTATTTTTGGGTCTTAAGTTCTGTTGCATTGATCTACATGCCTATCTCTGTACCAATACCATGCTTTTTTATCACAATTGGTCTGTAATATAGCTTGAGGTTAGGGATGGTGATTCCTCTGGAAGTTCTTTTATTGTTGAGAATAGTTTTGTCTATTCTAGGTTTTTTGTTATTCTAAATGAATTTCCACATTGTTCTTTATAACTCTATGAAGAATTGAGAGTGCCTCACCTGGGGAACCATCCAATATGCAGCCACCGAACCCAAGCACTATTGCTGATGCCAAGAAGTGCTAACTGGAAGGGTCCAGATATGGATGACTCCTCTGAGGCTCTGCAAGAGTCATACAGATACAGCTGAGGATGCTTGCTGCTAAACATCCAACTAAACACAGGAACCTCAATGAAGGATCTAGAGAAAAGACTGAAGGAACTGAAAGCATCTGCAACACCATAGGAAGAACAACATGATCAACCAACAAACACTCCACAAATCCTATGGACTAAAAAAACCAACCATTGAGCACACATGGAGAGACCCATGGCTCCAGTTGCATGTGTGGCAGACGATGGCATTGTCTAGCATCAACTGGAGAAGATGCCTTTGGTCCAGTAAAGGCTCATTTTCCCAGTTTAGGGGAATGCCAAGGCACAGAGGTGATTGGGAGAGGGAGCACCTTCATTGAAATAAGGGGAGGGGAAGGGGTATGTGAGCAGAGAAGAGAAAAAGGTGATAACATTTGAAGTATAAATACATGAAATATCCAATCAAATATTTTTTTTAAAGGATGGTTTTTAGCAGCTGTCCAGTGAAAGCTGTGTGAAGATGGAACAGTGCACTTTTAGAATTTTTTCTTGCTTTGTGATTTTGATTGGAAAAGCCAAGAATTACTTTTAAATTTTTTCTAACAGGATTTTCCACATGGTTGGAAGATCCAATAATGGTTTTGGTTAGAAAACCCATGAGCTATCCAGAGAGCTTTTACTAGCAGAGAAAGCTGTCTTGAGCAGGAAGAAAGCTGTCTCAGTCAGAGTGTTTTTAGAATAGCAAGAAAAGGCTGTTTAGAGTAGAGCAGAACACAACACATAAACACACAGACACACACAGAGAGAAATAGAGAGAGAGAGAGAGAGAGAGAGAGAGAGAGAGAGAGAGACAGAGAGAGGGAGAAAGGGAGAGAGGGAGAGGAGAAAGGTCACAGTTTAATAAGCCATCTGAACAGAACCTAGGTTGCCATCTTGAACTTAAGTTTTTACTTCCAGGCAGTTGTTTTCAAACACCATTCTCTCAGGATTCTGGACCTAGTTAAGGCTGGTTGTTGGCACCTTTGGTCCTATTTACCTTACATAAATAAATAAATCTATAAATATTTATATATAACATTTCAAATAGTAGTGTGTGTGTGTGTGTGTGTGTGTGTGTGTGTGTGTGTGTGTTTGTGTGCAAGTGCTCACAGAAAGTCAGAAAGGATGACATTCAATTCTCTGGAGCTGGAGTTACAAATAGTAATAAGTCACTCAACACTTGTTCGGGAAGCAAAGTCATGCATGCCCCCTGCAAAGGAATTGGACACTTTTAAGGTCTGAGTCACACTTTCAGCTTTTAATTTTGCATGTTACAGTTGACAGGGAAAAAATCTGAAAGTGAGTGTTAAAGGATGTAATGTACATACAAGCACTCTCCTCACCACATGACATAAGGAACTACAGTAAGGAGGATCAGGAGAAGAAGCACATCATGTTTCTGGTTTTTTATACAGCTAGTCAGCTGGTCAGAGGCCATTTTCTTAAATGTGCCAGGAAACATTCTCTCTCTCTCTCTCTCTCTCTCTCTCTCTCTCTCTCTCTCTCTCTCTCTCTCTCTCTCTCTCTCTCTCTCCCTCTCTGTGTGTGTGTGTTTTGCTCTGTTTGTATCACCTGCAGCAGATTTGACATAACAAAATCATGATTCACTGTTTTGCTACACCATGGTTTAATATGTTTATTAAAAACAAAACTTAATAACATTTGCAGTTTGTAGGCTTGTGAGAAACCATAGGAAATTGCTTCTGAGACTACAATGAAATGAGAACTTTATTTATAGGGACCAAAGTAGAAGAAGCATTCTGGATAAAACTGACTGGAGGTCTGTATTTCTTATGGCAGGCCATCTTAGAAGTTAAACCTGCATTTAGCTTATTCAGATATACTGCATTTCTGTTTTGAAGGACTGCTAGTAAGCAAAGCACTTGCTTCTTCGTGTCCTTGTTTTATTCTAGAGAACTAGGAATAACTGTTTATGAAGATACATTTAATATTTATAAAATAAACTATGGATGAAGATATGACTCTGGAATTAATAGCCTATACTGTTCTTGTACAAGACCTAAATTCAGTTCTTAGGGTCCATGTCAGAAATCTGGTAACTGCATGTAATTCCAGCCCCACAGGCAAAATTTGGAATAGACACATATTGCCTGGGTTTTTGTGTCAACTTGACACAAGCAAGAGTCATCAGAGAAGAATTAACTTAAGTTGAGAAAATGTCTCCATGAGATCCAGCTCTAAGGTATTTCTCAATTACTAACCAATGGGGTATCAGGGGACCCCATCATGGTTGGTGTCATCCCTGAACTGGTAGTCCTAGATTCTATAAGAAAGCAAGTTGATCAGTCCATGCGAAGTAGGATGGTAAGCAGCACCCTCCATGACCTCTGCATTAGCTCCTGATTCCAGGTACCCTCCCTCCTTAAGTTTCTGCTCTGGTTTTCTTTAATGATAGACTATGATCTTGAAGTTGAAGCCAAACGAACCCGTTCCTCCCCAAAGTGCTTCTTAGTCATGGTGTTTTCATCACAGCAACAGAAATCCATAACTAAGATATTCTTACACACAAATAATTCAGAAAGGCAATCTTTGAAAACAAATAAGCAAACCAGCAAGATAAGCTGTAAAGGAAATTACAAATGTAAACATTTAGCAGTACACACACAGAGAGAGTCTTGTATGTATACTTTCACTGGATATTGAAATAGTCATACTTTCACTGGAATGTGGACTCATATAGCCTGGAGGTTAGTCCTAGTGACTCATCTCTAGATGGAGGTGTTTTCTACCTAAGTACTGTAGAATGGTCTCCCTTGACAATGAACCTTGGATTATATAAACAAATAAGTTGGAACTGGTTTTTCTGAAGAGGTAGGCATTACTTAATTGCATACCTCATGTACCCAGCCTTCTCTTCAGCATCCCACAGTGAACATTGGTGAAGTATTTATAAAGTAAAACTGTGGGACTGGCAACCAAATCTGGAATTCGGCTAACCATAAACTATTTATTTTAATTGTTGTAAATGTTTAGAGAAAGGCTTTGCGAAGCTAACTTTGCAAATATGCAATTGGCAACCTAGACATAAAATGACATGTAAATGTATTGAGATATTGTTGGAGAATTAAACCTTTCTTTTCTTTCTTTCTTTTTTTCTTCTTTTAACTTATCTTTTGTTAGTTAAACACTAAAATGCTTACACATTTTTATATTCAGACCTTTTGGTATATATGAAGTTTATATGTTCACTGAAATTGACTTCAATAACTTTAAGAGTTTAGAGGTAGAAAACACGGTATTACCATTTACAAAAAACTGTATTTGATATATTAAACAGTAAAATTATCTTCATTGCCATACTCATAGATAGGTGCCTAACCCAGTCATTATTAGAGGGGCTTTATTTGGAAAGTGAAGTTAACAGCTACAGAGACAAATAGCCAACCATTAAATGAAGCTAGGAAAAGAGTAGGAAGGATTATAAGATCCACAGAAATCAAGGACACCAAGAGAATACAGTCCACTAAATCAACTGCCAGAGAACATAGGGGCATACAGATACTCAAGCAACAATCACAGAACCTGTGTGGGTCCATGCAAGGTCCTCTACATGTATATTATGGTTGTGTATGTTTGAGTTTGTGGGACTATTAACAAGGTGAACTGTGGTTGTCTATGACTCTTTTGCATGCACTTGGGATGCTTTTCCTTCCCCTGGGTTTTCTCTCCTAGCTTTACTGTAAAGGTTCATACCTAGTCTTATTGTAACTTGTTATTCTGTTTTTTGGTTGATATATCTGAGAACTCTGCCATTCTCTGAGAGGAAACAGCAGGAGGTGATCTAGGTTAGGGGGGTATGGTGGCAAGAATGGGGAAACAGGATGGAAAATATTACTTGAGAAATTTTTTTTAAAAAATCCATAGAACTTATAATATATTCATAGAGAAATATTACTGTATACCAATGAATGGGCAATTGCACAAAATTCATCAATAAATATGGACTCATGTAACTGGATCCATTGATACAAAAGTCTGGCACAGTTTCCCTGTTAGGTGGTCAACTAAATATAATGTTGTGAATGAAAGATCGAGCTAAAATAGTCACTCTCTCTCTCTAGAGTTATATGGAATCAGTCAGGAGAAAGGGGGAGCTTGCAACAAGGGATAAAGATAAAATGAAATAAGCAAACCGAAACAATCACTGTAGAAATAATCTGCCAGCGTTAGAGTTAGTAGAACCATCTACAGAATGTCCAAACATTGAAGATTCAGATCATGAACTAGCTGTGTAATATGGAAAACAGAGAAGAGAAAGAATTTATCTGTTGGAGATATAAAAATGTGAATCAACCAGCAAAAACCATGCCACATGCCATGTGAAAGAGCCCATTGATGGAGTGGTCATTTCCTCCAGCTTTTGTTTGTATTCACTTTAACAAATCGTTATTAAAAATAGACAAAAACTTTAAACTTGCAACCTGAAATACTTTTCACTGTGAAATCTACTAGTATTAAGCATATGTCCATATTATGTAACAGATTTTTCAGGATTTTGCAGTCTACAAATCAAAAACTCTAAACCAATTACATGCTAATACCCCTTCTCCCTGAAGCCCCAAACTACTACCATTTTGGTTTCACTTTCTGTGATTTTTAACTGCTTTAGATATCTCAAGCCAAAGTAGTCACACAGTACACAAGAATAACTTGGAATTTTTGATCCCACTGCCTTCACCTGCCAAGTGCTGAGAAAACAGCCCTGTGCTACGGAAGCCAATGTATGAGATACTGAGGATTGAACAGTGAGCATTGTGACTGCCAAGCAAGCACTCTGCCAACTAAGTTATAACCCTGTCACTCCCAAACCACAGCAATTAAAGGTGGCTCAATTTCAAGCTATAAAAGGCAGAGTAGCAGCAGAATGACCCATACTAGTTTCAAACTCCCCGGCTCAGTGGAATGTTTGTCCTTCTGAACCAAAGGCTGATACATGCCCTGGAAAATTCATGGTGTGGGTAGTATGGTGTAAGTATTCTCTCCCCCTCCCACCCTCCCTTTCTCCCCCTCCCTACCTGCCTCCCTCTCCCTCCCTCCCTCTCTCCCCCTCCCTTTCTCCCTCTCTCCCTCCCTCCCTCCCTCTCTCCGTCCCTCTCTCTCTCTCTCTCCCCCCCTCTGTGTGTGTGTGTGTGTATGTGTGTGTGTGTGTGTGTGTGTGCCTGTGTGTGTGTGTGCAGATAAAATCTATGACCCTGTACATTCTAACAATATTTGACTTATGTATCTTGTGGCTTCCCACTGTTCGAATGAGTTGAGGTCCACATAAATCCTTACAATGGGTCAAATTAAGAAGTGAACACCCCTGAGAATTCTATAAATAATACAAGACAAATCTAAACTAAAAAGTGACCACTGTTGAGAACTCTACAAAGAGCACAGTATAAGACTAAATGGAAGCAATAATATGGAGCAAGAAATAATTGAAACATATATTTTGAAATGTTGCTTTATTCAACAACAAAAAGAGTATTGGGGGAGTATATAAGCCAAAATGATGGATTAGGCATTGGTGTTTAAGGGAGATTAAAATATATCTAATAAATATATCCCCATCTGCTTTGTGCCAAGAAGAAACCTTTTAAAACATTTTATTGATTTTAAAAGAAGCTTAATGTATTTTAACTGAGCTAAGCGGCTTGAAGGAGAATGTGACTAATGATGGATTTTTTAATAATGTTTTCATAAAACATTAAAATAGGTCTTAGTTCTACTCATCCTTCACAATGACAATACTTCTTGCTGGAGTAATCTTAAAATAAGCGTGATATATTTTAATCCTATGTGAAACTTTCAAATATGCATCTCAATGCATTTTAATAAAACATATGAATGATGGCATTCTTGTAAACAGTCGTACATGCATAGACTTTCTGCTGAGCTCACTGGTGTTCACAAGCTGATGTTGGAGCTATGCTGTAGGTTAAGAAAGATTTCTCGTTTTTATCATCCTAAGCTCATCATTGGTAAAATCTGACTCTTTTCACATTGAGAAGTCATCACTAGTATTTGTTTAGAAAGCACAATGAGTGTGATAGAGTATTTAAGTATTAACTATTCACCGATAAGTATACTGCATTTACACAATCATTAGACATCAGATACAAAGGACTAAGCAATGTCCATCAATGGTGATGGGTTGCTAATTCCATTGGTGTTCTTATAAAAAGAAAATGTATGTCTTGCTATTTGTTTTAATGTGGTGTTTTAGTCATTTTTAGTGACAGGTGGATTGTAGCCAAAAGAAAATTTATCAGGTGACCATTGGGGAAATAATGCAAATTTTTATAACTGTGAAAAAGAGTTTGAAAAGAAACATTTATCTGTAGTTAATTGAAGGACATTTCACAATATATTGGGTGCACAATATTTTAAAGATATGCCTTTGCTAATTACAGATGTACTGTACACCTACCTAAGTGGTCTATCAACTTGTTAGTGTTGAGCCAAGTGATTTTTAAAAGAAACATAATATATTGTAACTAAGTTAAGTGAATTGAAGGAGAATGTGACTTACTTAACTATGGTGATGCATGACAGAATTGATTGTGTGTGAAGATGTCAGAGACTAGTAGTGTTTGAGTCTGAGGAGAGGGCTTCTGTGGAGATAGAAACAACACGAGCTATTCTGTAATAGATCACATTTACACTCAGGAATCAGAGGCAAACACAAGCTTCATCATAGGCAGAAGATTCATAGTGACAGATTTGTGTGATATTCTTGGTTTAGGAAAAACTTCCAGCAAAAGTAACCTAAAGACTTCCAATAACTGTCAAAATTGTGCATGCAAATTACTTTTATGTTGTTTGATAAAAACAACACTATGGCCAAGTAACTCATATAAACAGAAAGCATTTCATTGGAATTAAAGTTTCACAGAGTTAGAGTTAGGGTTAGAGTCCATGATGGCTAAGGGAAAGTATGGTAGCAGAAAAAGAGTCAGAGAATGAGCATCTCGTACTGCAAGTAGAAGCACACTTGGAATGGCACAAGTCTGGTGAAGCCTCAAAGCCTACCTCTATTGACAGCTTCCTCTGGACACAACACAGAATCTAATGACCCAAAACAAGCACCAACTGGAATCAGAAGTATGGCTATTTCTGAGATGTATGGATCTCAATCTAACCAACCGTAAATGTTATTTCTGAGTAAGTTGATTCAGTTCCACATAAACATCCCTAAATATAAAGAAGTGTTGTTCGTTGATGCTAGACTAAAGATTCAAGTCATAACATAATAGAAAGTTTGATCATGGTATATTGTAGTGCAGGGGGTTGTCACATGTTAAACCAGTAGGGTCCAATTAAGATTGTTTGTTAACACATAATTGGTGGTGGATTGTGAGCTTATAACAGGACATTTGTTTTATCACCAAGGAAACATTATGATAAACAGACTTTAGAATCTATTGAATGATTCTCCCTGTAGGTACTCTTAGACATGGAAAACCAAACCCCTCTCTTCATTGATTCCTACTCACTGCTCTACATTTCTCTGAAAAATGAAAGAAAAATGTCCAAGGGGTAATTAGGGACTGTTCCACTGAACTGTTCGTGTTTCATATATTGATACGAAAGAGAAGAAATACAGCCAACAGCTCAAAAAGTTAAATCAAATGTATCAAAGAAATAGACAATAAAAAGCTTCTTCAAAGTGGTAATTATAAAAGCACAAGTGTTATTTTGAAAATTAAAAGTTTTCAAGGTCAAAGCAAACCATTTACTAAAATACTTATTTAAGTAAAAATCTGTATCACAAAGAGATTGTTCAGGTCCAAAAATGTGAACTGAATATGTGTTTTAATTGCTTACTAGGTAGAGAACAATATTGATGCAAAAATAAAATAGAAATCATAGATAAGACAGTCACAATGTCATATGCTAGCACTTTAGAGTTCTAGAAGGTAAGTGAAAGCACCAGGAGTTGAAGGATTTTCTCTGCTATAGTACCAGTTTAAAGAGAGCCTGGGTTGAATGAGGCCCTGCAACAAACATCAAATTATAACTAAGTACCTAAATGACTGAACAAACAAATAAACAAATCACAGAACATTTCTTAGTACTTGCAAGAGTATCAAGACAAATCTGATAATGATGTCTTCTGTCTATGAAGTTGTTAGTTATTTAAAAGTAACAAAAATAGTTTTAGCTCACATAACCTCAGTCACATAACTATGACTTTTAATATTAATCCAGTCAAGCAAACTGTGTTCTATAGTCATAGTTAATTGCAAGAAGATAAGCAAGAAAATTTACAAATAGATGAAGCCATAGAATGATGCAGAGCCAAGTAGATTCATGATTAAGAACTTGTTAAACTTTGTTAAATACTTAGGAGTAAGGAAAACTTGTTGGAATAATTAAGACAAAATGTTATAAGAACTTTATGTTAAGAATATTGTATTATTTTTTACAGAAACACAGGATAGGCAAGAATAGAAAAAGCATGCAAATTTGGTTGTATGTTATTCTTTCAAAATCACCCAACCATAACTGCTGTTAGTACTCTTTATTAACTATTAAATGATAAATAGGTTTCATTTATAAAAGATCAAAGTCTGATTTATTTTTATTCAGTTAGAGATACATGCAAAACCTTCACATATAGCAAACATTTATGTTAAAATAAATAATTTTTTTTACCAACAATATAGTATGAATATATTCTGGTATTCAAAATAGCCAACTAAATATAATTATTTTCTTGATATATTCAATAATATAAACCATGTATTTTAATGATTTTTTTATTTTCTATTAGATTAACAATTAAAGTTCATTTTAAAATGGCATCAGTCATTCATCATTACCTAGATATTATTTTGATTTTGGTGGAGCAGACTGTATTCTAAAGGATTCACAATGTTTTTTCATCATGTGACAGATTTTTTGGTAGCTTATCTGCAAAAAGCACCAACATATTCAATAAACTGATACAAACATTATTTATGTACTTAGAGCCAATGGGATAAAAGAAAAATTTTTAAAGGTTGTCGTCATTCAGAATGTAATTCAGGATTATGCTGTTTACTAAAGTAATAGGTTTTTTTTTTTTTTTTTTTTTTTTTTTTTTTTTTTTTTTTTTTTTTTTTGTCACATTATGTGTGACACTACAGCACCTCTAGTTACATTGTACCTTACTAGTGGTGATTCCTGGGTATCATAGCAATGTAGAATTGTTGGTTACTTTGCTCCTACAGAAACTTGTATAGTGTGTTCTGGTACCATAAAAGATAGTTCACAGGGAGGATGCATTCAGGCCAGTCCCAGCTCAGGGATCTCTGGACTATGGATCTGAAGTGCATAGCATCATCAGCAATAGGAACATATATTGTACCTCTGGGAATCAACCAAAGGCAATAACAATAGTCACGACTGTCTTGAGATTCTATAAAACAACTATGGCCACAACTCAGTAGAAGGCTTCTCATGTCTCATGATTTTTGGAAAGGACATTATCAACCCAGATGAAACAATTTCCTTTAAGATATATTTCCTCGTTTATGTGGCTTTAATTGTTTTAGATAGATAGTTCATTGTATGATTTGTTATGACCTCTTATAAACAGTATATTTTAATTCTTCTCCTTGCTTCTGCACTTATCTCCTTCCTTCCTAACTACAAGACCCTCGGTTTCTTTATGTTCCCATTAGATTCTTTATACTCTCCTATTCCTTCTTTATTGCTCTCCCACCCCACACTGCCCCCATAATGATGTACTTTCCTAGTTTCTGCAGTTACTCCAGGCTAGGAGCCTCCAATGAGAGAAAACATGTTATATTTATCTTTCTGGGTCTGGATTACCTCTCTCAGTATGACCTTCCCTAGTTCGATACATCCCATTTCTAATTTCATGATTTTATTTTTCCTTAAAGATGAATAATATATATATATATATATATATATATATATATATATATATATATATATATATATATCTGTGTGTGTATGTGTATGTGTGCGTGTGTGTATGCGTGTGTGTGTTTGACATAGTATACATATGTATGTTTGTGTATATGTATGTATGTATGTATGTATGTATGTATGTATGTATGTATGTATAGTTTTTAAAAACTGCAGACACAAAAATCTTTTCCTCAACTTACAAATAAGCACTATGGCCACATAAGGCATTTATAATTTAGCTTCAGAATTTGGTTGGCTGAGGTATGAGAATAATACATTTAAGGAGAGACCAACAAGTTAATAAAATAGAAGATTTGCTCAATGGATGCAAAATTATTCTTAACATTACTGGATCGAAGTAAAGCAATGAAGCATTTTATATGATTTCTTTATATTCAAGATAAAACCCAGTATTAAAATGTGTGGGTGATTCAAGCAAGTACATATCCTTTAAACATTTAAAGTAATTTTTTTTACAATTCATATTTATCATGGATTTGTTATGTTTATTTGCATTTTAAATTGCTTCATCATTTTATTAAACTGATTTTTTTCTGGAAGCATTTCAAAGCATTTAACTCTTCATTAGTTGCTGGCCAATTGAACCAATTACATCAATATTTCCTACTTCTTTTCCTTCTGTTTTCAACGTGCCATAGAAATGCCATCCTGGTCCCAAGTCCATCTTAGGAGTTGCTGTAACTCTCTTTGTTTACATAATAAAAATGTGTTAATTCTGTATGGTCTACATTTTCTTACCTGATAGTTTGAACCAAGAAAATGCTAAAAGGGGTACCTATATTTCTGACCATGAGATGATGATTCAAGAAATATAATTACTGAAAACATGTACTTTATGTTCATTGTAACTAGTAAGATTTTAATGCTTACTATCAAACCTTTAAAAAAATCAAGAACTGACAAAAATGTATTTATATACTTTTATGCAAAAATTCTTAAAATCTGTACATTTATCTTTGTTTTTTAAAATAAAGTTGTTCAATTAAAAAAAAAAAGAAAGGTCTCTCTCATGAACTTATTTACATTCAATGGGAGTAACAGGAGTAGTCATTAAAAAAAAAGAGTAAACACTAATTTTGAGAGTTTGATAGGCCACTGTTTTCAGAACAGCTGGATAATTTTATTTCATTCAGGCAGTTTTAGTGTGCTGTTTTTATTTGCAATCCACAATTATTTAGCCACAGCCTCAACCTATGTGACCCAAAGTCTGCAGAGCCTGAAGAACAAGCATAGCCTTGATCAAATAATTCAACACCCCAGATAATTTATTTTCCTCAAAGGGAAAATTAGGTAAAAGAATGATAGAGCACCAACATATAAAGCTATTATCAGCTGCTGTAATTTATATTGTCCACATTGATTTTGTTCTCTGTAGGGTGCTAACACAGTGGCCTTCAAATTGAGCAGGAGGACTTTTAAAGGAAAGATAAAATCTACAAAATGTATATCTCTATGCAATTTTATACCTGCAAGGGCACTGAACCAAGGAATAGGAGCCCTATATTGAAGTCCTACATCAGCTATAACATACAAGCTCAACCTTCACATCTAGTTTTCTCCTGTTTCAATCATTTTAAAATGATAAAGAATACAATGTTACAACGTTTTCTACTGCTTTAAGCATAAAAATCAATTTTTCTCCGGGCAAAGACAATGTAATACTAATTAATTGAAATACACTTTGTGTAAACCTAGAGTAGTAGCAAATGGGTTTGCCAAAGAAGAATTTCTTTGCTCCTTGGTAGCTGAAAATAGGAAGAATCACATTCTATGTCTATTTTTAAAGAAAAATGTGAATTACTTGGGGTTTTAATACAAATAAATGACTATAATATAGTAATATAATGAAATAAATTTTAATATAAACACAATGTCCAAGTATGTATATTTATGAAGAATAAATTTCCTTCTGTTCATTTGAATATTTAATTTTGATTCTATAGTAGATTAATAACTCTTCAAGACACTCTTTATTTAAATGAGGCATTGAAATTTCATAAAATGAAGTTTTATTACAAATGATAGTTAGAGGGAAGGAAGAAGAAATACTGAAACTCTTCTGAATTGTGTTGAAATGGTTGGTCTTAGGTGAGCAAACATGGGCAACCAATCTAATTTCAAATTCAAATTTTGACACTTGTCACTATTGGAGTGGGCAATATGCATCTTCGTTCAACCAGAGAATTGGATTAAAGTTCCTTAGCTGATATGTTTTCACATCATTGTTCTGGCATATTTTTTTTCTCCTGACTGATCCAATTACACTTTAGATTTAATGCTTGATTTCACTATTCTAGCCATATATAAATATATCCATTTAAATATGTTCTATTACATTTTAAAAAAATAGCATGTAGTTCAGTTGGGGTGTACTGCCAAAAGTATCGACCTCTTTTTGATTGTTGTTTGTTTTTGTTTTGATTTGATTTTAAACATGTTTTTGCAGCTAGTATTGCAGCTTACCAATAATGCTAGACCGGCCTGGTAGTGGGTCCTGTGGAGGTACCATCTCAGCTCCCTGAGCATGATGATTCCACCTCAACCCCAGTCTTTTTCCTAGGGACCAGGTTAGGGTAGAGCCCATGAATAGACTTCCATTTTATCATCAATGTATGCAAAATTACCTGCTTCATGATTCAAAACTACAAAGTACAAAAACAAACCAACAAAAAACAAAAACAAGTCTAATTGTAGAACTGTAACCATACTGTTTTGGCTTTCAGAATAATTATAACGATTTTTTCACTCTGTTGTCAGGAATTCTTAGCAAGGGAACATGTTTCAGACTAAATTTACTCTCTATGGCAAATTTAATGATAGGGAGATACAATAAAGCACCTTTGTTTCAGAATACCAGCTACTAATGCCAGTACTCTTGGCAGCAGTATGACTTTCTTACTTCAAAACTTTATGCAGATCAATTTCATGAAACCTTTAGCATCAGCTCTTTCTCTTTCTAACTAGACAAGTTTTATGTAGAAGCAAAACAAATGTGTTATTAAACCACAAGTATTTTATTAAAAAGGTAGAAATTATATGTAACATGAGTCTTAGAAATAGAAAAGCTATATGCTCTTTCACAGATAGAGATCTCTGCATGGTGTGGGCATATATGTGGAATATATTTGTGTATATGTGTTGTGTATATACATGTGTGTGTACATTTGTGTGTGCATGCCTTGGTGTCCATGTACACATGTGTACATGCCTCAGTACACACACACACACACACACACACACACATAAATATATATGCTATAATAAATATAAATATATACATGTAAATATAAATATATAAATAAATATATATCTGTGTGTGTGTGTGTGTTTGTGTGTGTGAAGCAAAGTTTAACAAACAAGAGAGGGGACTAAGAAACTCAAAGACAAGACAATGACTAGAGCAAAGACACATGGGGTCATGGAAAAAGAAAACAGCCTTAGAAAAGAGGTGACTGGGAGTTGGCATATGAAATCAGTCAATAGAGTAGTTACAAGTTTAAGAAAGAAACTGTTAAATCCATGATACATGGTCAAAAATATGTACCTTGCATAGGTCAATTTTTGAAAATATGACACAAGTTGAAATGCGCACTGCCTTTCAAGAGCTTACAGTCAAGTGCTCACATACAAAGAACTAAATCACAAAAAAATTGTAAGGGTAGCATTCAAGTGTGGTAAAATGGTCTCTGAAGTATTCAGAAAAGCAACTCAATAATTCCCCCCATGATAATTCTAAAACTCCTCACATAGAGCCAACTTCTGGGTAATACAAATATTCTTATCCAGAGGCAGATGCTCACAGCCAACCATTAGAATGAGCATAGAGTGTCCAATGGAGGAGTTATAGATAGCACTGTAGGGCCTGAAGGGGACTTCAACCCATAGAAAGAACAAAAATATCCACTAACCAGATACTCCAGAGCTCCCAGGGATGAAAACACAAGCCAAAGTGTTCACATAAAGGGATCCATGGTTTCAGCCACAGATGTAGCAGAGGATGGCCTTGTCAGACATCAATGGGAGGAGTAGCCCTTGGTCCAAAAAAGACTAGATAACCCAGTGTAGGCATAGGCCAGAGTGGGGAGGCAAGAGTGGATGAGTAGGTGAGGGGGGGATTGGATATGGGTCTTCCAGAGGAGAATAAAGAAAAGTGTATTGAAATATAATTAAATAAAATAGTGAATAAAAATTTCAAAGACAGAAATTTTTTTTAAAGTGAAAATAAAGTGGCAGATGAGTTCAGGACTGATGTCAAATTTCTGAATGAAGTAGGAAGAGGACTTGGATTATAAAACAAGGAGGCCAAGTCACCATCCTAAAGCACAGACGCAGACTGGAAAGTTTGACTTCATTAGGAGACAAGAATGAATACAACTGTGTAAGAGGTAATTGAGCATGAATTTGAGATCTGATGTTTTTACTAATGTTAGGAGGGTAAGTAAAATTGCTTGCCTCAGACTGGGGCTGCAAATACTTGGCTGACAATTCTTTATCTCCTTATATATTGATAATGCTGTCTTGGTTCCCCAAAACACCACAATTTGAAGTGCCTGGTACATATTAGAGGAAGTGATGACCATAAAAACATCAAGGAAGAATCTAGAAATGAGAAAATAATAAGTAGCAAACGTAATAATTATCAAATGTAAAAATTGTTTTACAATGAGTTTGAGACTAAAAACAACATTTTGATATCTGGTGATAAAACACTAAAAAATAGGCAAAGATGAATTTATTCTATATAAGTTAAAATGATAAAAATAAAGTAAGGGGCCTGGAGAGATGGCTCAGTAGGTAAGAGCTTTGGGTGCTCTTTTCAAAGAACTGATTCAATTTCCAGTACATGCATACCAGCACACAACTGTTTGTAACACCAATTTGAAAGGATCCTATTCCTTCTTCTGGCCTTCACAGACACCAGGAACCCGCAGTTGATACACATACACCCATGCAGAAAAAGCACTCATAGACTTAAACACATGCTAAAAAGTGATTGGGCTCCATCTATCTGACTTCTATTTTATTTCCACTTCTCAGTGATATTCAAGTATCTTCTCCTAGGGTTGGCTTGTTACTCAGCATCCTTGGGTCTGCATATTGTAGCATGGTTATCTGTATTTTGTGATTAATATCTATTTTACGTGACTTAATACCATGTTTGTCTTTCTATGTCTGGGTTACCTCACTCAGGATCTTTTCTAGTACAATCCATTTGCCTGCAAATTTCATGATATCCTTGTTTTTAATACCTGTGTAATACTCCATGTGTAAAATGTATGTATGTATGTATGTATGTATGTATGTATGTATGTATGTGGGTTTATATGAGGTGTGTGTCTGTATGTATATATGTGTCCAGAAGTATCCAACTTTAGACTTTAATGGACAGAACTGATCCTAGAAAATATGGGCCAGTAAATAAAAAGGCATAGATTACCTTCCTGTGAGTTATTAGTCACAGGTACACAAAGCAATGGAAGATATTGCTATTGCTTTTGGTTGTACATTATATCTAAATAGTAAGAATTTATTTCTGAAGATACCACATCTTTTGATCTCAAGACACCAAAACCCAGGATAGCAAAATCATTCTCAACAATATAAAACAAAAACAAAACAAAACAAAACCTTCTGGGGAAATCACCATCTCTGACCTCAAGCTGCATTACAGATCAATTGTGATAAAAAAATTGTCTGGTATTGTCACAGAGACAGGCAGGTAGACAAATGGAATAGAATTGAAGACCCAGAAATGAAACCACACACCTATGGTCACTTGATCTTTGACAAAGGAGCTAAAACAATTCAATGGAAAAAAGACAGCCTCTTCAACAAATGGTTCAGGTTCAACTGGCAGTCAGCTTGCAGAAGAGTGCAAATCGATCCCTTCTGATCTCCTTGTACAAAGCTCAAGTTCAAGTGGATCAAAGACCTCCTCTTAAAATCAGGTACACTGAAACTAATAGAACAAAAAGTGCGAGAGGGCTTAGAACACATAGGTACAGGGGGAAATTTCCTGAACACAACATATTCTAAGATCAAGAATCAATAAATGGGACCTCATGAAATTCCAAAACTTCTGTAATGCCAAGGATATTGTCAAAAGGAAAAAAAAGGCAACCAAGAGATTGGTAAAGGATTTTTAACAATCCTATATCTGATAGTGGGCTAGTATCCAATATATACAAGGAACTCAATAAGTGATGCCCTAGAGATTCAATGAATCCTATTAGATATATACTCTAAAACCCCTTTAAAGTTTTGCAACTATATTCAACAAAATCAAGCATTCACCTTCTCTCTCTTTCGTGGATGCTTCTAGTTCTCCATATGTGCTTTCAACTCTTCAATTACCTGATATTTTCATTTAGTTCTAAGCATTAATAAAGGAATTTATTACTTACTGCTATCTAGGAAAATAAATATTATTAGAATATACAAGATAGGAAACATCTGATCCACAGTATTTTCTACTCTTTGTGTGTACATTAAGTGTTTGACACCTACACTTACATAGGAATGAGTATAATGAAGTCTGCTACCTACTCTGAAGACTCACTCAACTTCAAATGATCTGTGAAAACTGATAGAGGATATTGGAATACAGACAAGTCTTACAAGAGTCAGAAACTCTTAAGGACTATTTGGAGGAAGGATTGAGGACCAGATGGAGTTAGGAAATCCATAAGAAGAATAACAGCATCAAGTACTCAGAGACTGAGCAAAGAGCACTCACAGGCTCGACTGAGGCTTAGGCACATATGTATCAGAAAGACATGCAGGTCAGTCTCCACGTTATTTCCACAGCAAATGGAGTAGGGCCGGTCCCTAAAGCTGTAGACTGACTGTGGAATCCACTCTCTAACAGGACAGTCTTGTCTGGCCTCAGATGAGAAGGATGAGTATAATCCCGTAAAGACTGGATCCAACAGGGAACAGGAATATCCAAGCAGGAAGGCCTGCCCTCCCAGTGGAGAAGGGAGATGGAGTGACAACTCTGTGAGGGAGAACTGGGAGGGGGCAGTAATTACAATGTAATAAATAAATAGTAACTATTTTCAGAGGAGATGTTTATCTTGGAATATATCCCTAATATCATCTTGAAAACCTGGGGTATTTATTAATTGGCTCTAAGAAATATTCTGTTCTTTTTATATTATCTTTCTTATAAGTGGTATAATAAGCTGGTAGTAGGGGCTCATGCCTTTAATCTCAGCACTTTGGGATACCAAAGCAGGCAGATTTATGAGTTCAAGGTCATATTGGTTTTTATAAATGAGCTCAATGCCTTCCAAGACTGTGAAGTGAGACTCAATCTCAAAAGTGAAACAAACTAAAATAAGGTTATAGTTTTTGTAAAGGATGCAAATAAAATATAAGATATGGCACCCACAATATTAAAAATATTAAAGTAAATAAATCTGCCAAGATGCAAATTAATTTTAAAAATTAGTCTGTGTTAAAGATAGTACATGTCATCTATTTAAAATTTATACATTAGGATGTCTTACTTTCTTTTGAGAAAAAATTTATGTCGGAATCCCATAAAAAGTAAATATTTTTCATTTTAAAATTATCATTCAAATATCTGAGAACCAGGACTGTCATCATCATCTAATTCTGGTACTAACTTTTAAAATATTTTTTAACATCATTGGAGGACATTTTCCTATTTGCATGTTTATTTTCAATTGGGGTAAATTGGGTTCTAAGGAGCCATCGTTGTCTGTCAATAACATAGAGAAATTCCTGTCATTCCCAACTAAGCATTATATCCAAAATGTCAGGCATATGGGGTTGAAAGTGCTTCTGTAGAAATAAATAGTCAGATTGACTCAGAGTTGGCCCAGGAATTTTAACATCATCAATGGTCGAAGCAATATTGATCTACCAACATTAATGCCTCTTTTAAAGATTATTTTCTGTTTGTTTGGTTGTTTGGTTTATTGGTTGGTTGGTTGAATGGTTTGCTTTTGGTTCCTTGTTTTTGGTTTTTGTTCTTTGGTTTTTATTTTTTTATGGATGTAATTTTCTAACAAGTATTCTGGGCCATAGTAATATCCCTGGGAAGAAGTAAGTTAACATATATTCCTCCCATCATTTTGAAATGCTGCGATATTATTTAATTAATTGTCTCTAAAATGTTCTAAGTTTTAAAGCCAACTATGATTTGGGTGGCAGACTGAAAGCCTGATTTAAATAAAGACCTCAAATGCTTCTGAGGTGTGGGTTTAGGCAGGTTAACATATCTAACTCTTTTCAGGTTCTTTCTTCTTAGTAAGAACAGATGGCACAAAACAAGTAATTCTCAAAGTCATAAGGTATCTTTTTTCATAATCCTTTTTTCTCTATAAATAGGAAAATTTAAAGAGGGTGCTAGAGATTCAGTATCTCACACTAACGTGCACACATCTATTTAAAAACTGATTTGGTTCAATAACCACATGAGAAAGTACCTAGAAATTATTTGTTTCTAAATATTTAATATCCAAAATATTATATATTTAATCCATAAGTGATTTTATCTTATGTATTTGTTAAAACATTCCTTGATTTAAGAGGGTTTTGTCTTGTGTAATAGTTTTGTTCTTTGTTCTCTTACTGAACATTTAGGATGCTATAGAGATTTGATATGTAAATCATTCTGAAGAATGTGATTATTTGTTGTTGATAGTTTTTTACTGTTCCAACCAAAGTGAATATTTGTAAATAATAAATTGTCTCCTGTTACAGAGCTAAGGCATGTGTGTGTGTGTGTGTCTACTGATGTGTTTAAGAATAAAGACACATATAATCACTAATAAACATAATATAGCTATTCACATAATATATTTTTACCAATCAGTGACCTTATTGAGATGTCATTAACTGTGCAAGATTTTCTAGTACAATGTTGATATTTCTCAATATAATATTATGATATTTTTATATATTTAGAAACTGTATTATTTGGCCTATACACCTTGAAGTAATGTAATATTTAGTTTATGCAATTGAGGATGCTAAGTTACAAATCATGAAACCAGTCAATTTATATTACTCCTATAAAGCCAGCTGTGATTGATGTCATTCATATATTTTTCTATCACTTTACTTCCATCTTTTGTCTCTTTAGATTTTGCACTGCATACCCCAAGTTAGGTGTAAATAGACCTTGTTTGTTTTAGAATCCCACAAGAGATCATGATTTCTCATTAACGTGAATTATTCATTTGTTTGATAGTTTTATCCTGCATTTTTTACTTTTGATTACTATGCTTTATATTTATTTACATTTTTAGTTTTGCCTTCTTTCCTTGACATTTAGGTTTAGCTCTTTGTTTGTCCTTATATTATTGACATTTTTACTCTTTTGACCTATTTACATTTACTGTTATGACCTATTTGTGATGAGTCCTATGGTCTTGGGCTTTCCCTTTTTCTCATCTCTAGGATTACTTTCTATGTCCTAAACTTCTTTCTCATTTAACTTCCATGTATTTTTTTTAAATAGAGACATTTTATGAGAGAAAACATGTTGTCTTTTTAAATCTAGTTTAAATTAATTCATCTAGCAAGTTTTTTCCTGCTCCTATTCATTTTTATATTTCATTATATTTTATAGCTGGATATATGATGTGTGTGTGTGTTTGTGTGCATACATGTTTCTGTGTCAGTTACTGTGATACATATATGTGTCAGTTTGCATGTCTTTGTCTATATATAGCACACATTCCTTGTATACTCATAGACTGATGAGCCTATTGTCTGTTTTCATAACTTGAATAATTTTAATAGTGATTAAATAAATATGGCATTTCAGATGTCCCTAACATATGCTTTTCTGATGCAATTTGGTAAACAAACAGGAATCGAATCATATTGTTATTTAATACTTAGTTGAGGAACCTCCATATTGACTTCACAGTTTTTGCCTTTATTTATACTCTCCCTAATAATGATTACTTATTCCTTTCAACCACTTTATTTTACTTTCTATTCCTGAAAATTGCCTTCCTGACTATAGTGCCATGGGATTACGAGGACATATGAATTAGCATCTTTCTGATCACTAAATATATTGAACATAGTTTCAAAAAGTTCTCATCTGTACTTCTTTTGAAGAGTGTTGTTGAATTTCATTGTTTATTGGTTGATTAGAGTTTAAGTATATTATTTTTTCTTTTTCTCTCTCTATATTCTCTCTATATAACTCTCTTTAATATATTCTTTATATTAAACTATATCATGAATAGCTATATCATGAATAGCTGACACATTTTTGTCCATGGTTAGCATGAAAGGAGGCTGAGAATTAGATGCAGAAAACCTTTTTATGAAATTTTTTGTCCCTTCATGATAAAAGTCCCAGAGTGAACAGAGATAGATGGAGCATACCCCAACATAATTCAAGCAATTTACATCAAGCCCACAACTGACATCAACCTAAATTGAATTAAGCTCAAGAACAGAGACAAGACAAGGATCACCACACACTTCATAGCTATTACATAGATTACCTGAAGTCTTTTCTAGTGCAGTGTAACAATTGGAAGAGATCAGTGGGAAACAAAAGAGAAGAAGTGAAAGTTTCTTTACTTGGAGATGATTTACATACATCAACCAAGGTGTGTTTCTGCACATAGATATATGTGCAGATGTGAGATACAGTTTGTTCTCTTAAGGTATATCGTCATAAATTTATCTTCTTTGGCATTTTTGTATGAATAATTTAAAGCTACATTAGGAAAAAGAAATTCAGAACTTTCTTGAAGGCAATTATCCTGAAGATATTTACGTTTTACACCTTAACCGTATTATACATGTCCACTGGACTATTTGGTTTATAGGTGGGTACATACGATGGGAACAAAGGTGCCACCTACTCCAGTGTGAACTGAGTCTCAATAGAGATCTAATTCTTGCAGTTAAGGATTGACCTCAGTGATGTAGAAAAGATAGTGTGAACCATGAGTGTGATAAAGTGTGATTGACTACACATATGTAAAATAACTTGAAACTGGAGAGTTATAAAACAAAATGTGATACTCAGGGTTTCAATTATGTCATTAAGATTGTATCTCTCTATTGTTTAATTTTTATTTTTTTATTTTATATATTTTCTCAATTTTATTGGATATTCTCCATATTTACATTTTAAATGTTATACCCTTCTACCACACTCCACTCCCTCCATCCCCACAACTTGCCTCCATGATGGAACTTCCTCTCCCAATCAACCTCTCCACCTCAGTGTTTTGGCTGTTGATGATGTTGTTCTTCTCATGAAGGTGCAAACCTTTCAGCTCTTTCAGTCCTTTCTCTAACTCTTTTATTGGAGTTCCTGTGTTCAGTCTGGCATTTATCTGTGAGCATCCTAATCTGTATCTATATGACTCTGGGAGAGCCTCTGAGGAGACATCCATGTCTGATTTCTGCCAGTAAACGCTTCTTAACATCAGCAATAGTGCTTGGGTTTCGTGGCTACATATGGGGTGATTCTCCAGGTGAGGCAGTCTCTGTAGATCTTCAATTTCTGCTCCTCTATTTGACCTTATATTTTCTCCCCTGTTTTGTTCTCCCTTTTAAGAAGAACCCAGGCATCCACATTCTGGTCTTACTTCTTTTTGAGATTCATAAATTCTGTGGATGATTTCTTGGTTATTCTGAGCTTTTTGGGGGTGGTGAGGGCTAGTATCTTCTTATAAGTGAGTGCATACCATTAGTGCTCTTTAGTGACTGAGTTACATCACTCAGGATGATAGCTTCAAGTTCAATCCATTTGCCTAGGAATTTTATAAACTGGTTGTTTTTAATGGCTGGGTAGTACTTCATTATATATATGTACCACAATTTCTGTATCCATTTTTCTGTTGAGGGACATGTGGGTTTTGTCCCATCTTCCGGCCATTACAAATAAGGCTGCTATAAACATTGTTGAGCATGTGTCCTTGTTAGATACTGGAGCTACAACAGAAAAAATATTGAATCTCTCAACAGAAAATGGTGTTACAATGTATTTTTGTATTTTTGTATTTTTGCATATTAAATTTAAAGAGGCAACTTTGATTCTTCTCGTTGTCAAAGATACGTTTGAAATAGAAAATATTAATATGAAGTATTAACAATTGAATAGTGTTTTGAAATATATTGTTTTAATTAGCTGCTATAATTTTGTGAAAGCCAACATGCAAAGATTAAATATATGACAGGTATGTGAAAATTAAGTGTATTTGAAATGCTTGATAAATGTATTAGATAACAAATGCCTAATAAGTATATTATTGACAGAACAGTTTGTAAAAAATCATGAAGCAGAGTGGAGGAATAGAACACCCACAGATATTTCCAGACCTGTCAGAATGGGGATTCTTCCTCTCAATGCTAGTAACCTTTAAACTTCCTGCATTTATATACAAAAGATGAACAATTAATTCTTCATTTAAAGAACATTAAAATAAGAATAATTTATTTTAAATGTCCTCTTTTACATTAATTTACAAATTTACAGCTTATTAACATTATTTTTTCAAAGTTAAATATTTGGTAGCCCCACAATTTATACCCTCAGAATATCTAATATCTAATACAGATATATGTACACACACACACACACACACACACACACACACACACACACACACACACACACAGGATAGTTACTCAGCTCTTATGGATCATGAAGACATTAACGATTTCCTCTCAGTGGCCCTGGAGCCCTTTATATGATGATGATTGTGTTGGTCATTTGACATTTGAGTGAAGGAAAGCAGAGAATTTATCCAGTGTAATTGAGGAAACCTCTGTGCTCACAGAAGACATTTTAGCAAACCCCTGACTAATAAACAGTTTCTGTAACCCAGTCTCTGTACTTAGAGACAATAAGATTCCATAGACTTCACGGGAATTTGAACCGGAATGCTTAGCCCTACTTCTCTCAAATCTGTTGCCCATCTCTGTAAGAGGAACTTGCTTTTTATCTTGCAAACTGGCATCAACCTATGATTTGTTTAGCACTACTATTCTTGTTTTTTTAAAGGCAACAATGTTTCCTTTCCTAACAATCATTATTTACATTTGTTTAAAAATTGTAAATCCAGAAATAAATGTGCACATTTACAGACATATTTTTCTGTCCTTGATAACAACTTAAATATTTTCATGATTTTGTTTAGAGCAATCAAATTCTGACCTGTAGTTCACCTCCAACCCTAACCAAGATCATGGGTATTATCACTCCTTACTATAAAAAGGTCACAAACCGAGTTCTACATACTGCTTTTAGTCACCTATCATGTACTGAAATATTATGTTTTTTATATGTACTAGACGCCTATTATCAAACCATATAAACACTTCATAGAGATATGCAGCCTAACTATCAAATAAAATGCTGTAATATAATTGAGCACAGTTTTGCTTCTGCTGATGTGCCAGGAGATGCGAATAGCTCAGTGCAGATAATTCATTATCCACTCCTTTTAAGAAGGAATGTCAGCCACCGTGAGATCATCAAATAATGCAAGCCAACCAGTCCATAAAATCTGCACTGGGAGACATGAAGCCGAATCTAACATGATTATTGATCAGGGAAATATTCAGCATAGCTATTCCAAAGAAGCATAAAATGTTTCATTTTGTTGTGAAATAATACAAAACGATCAATAATATATACATATTTCTCATTTTCTGCTAAAGAAAACAAAACCTTAAGCATAATGGGAAATGTTTAAAGCTGGGACTAGAAAAGACCCTTAAATGTCATTTTGCTTATTCCCCCACAACAGAGCAGGCTTAATTCAATTTACATAGATCATTATTGATTCTACTTCTGCTAAACAACAATAAAGATCACATCTGGTATATTTTAAACTCTATAATATCTGATATTTTTAAAACTTCAGTATAATTCATAGAAATGCAAAAATAATTTGTCTATCTATCTTAGAAATTAGACATAAGCTATAATCAATGCTATGGAATTTAAAAGTGGATATTCCAATACTCAACATAAGATTGGCTTACAAAAAACAGCATTAAAGGTTATATTCATAACTTTTAACCTAAGAAAAGCATGTATAATTTCATAGTGTTTGGGGAATATTCCCAAAATAAATTCTAGATACAGCCTTAGTATGTGCTTCTGTTTTGCATTCTAGTGAACTTTTCCCTGTACTTTGTAAATTACATTTTATGAAATTGGATCCATTGAATTCATTCACCAAATCCCCTGCATCCACTGGAATTAAACAGCAAATATGTTTTTAAAAAAACCCACTAAATGTACAGCTTCTCTAACTCACAACCTGACCTCTGTTCATTGCCCTGTGTCGCAGAGATTCTGAGCTTTGTTTTTGCACACACACACACACACACACACACACACACACACCACACACACACACACACAACACACACACACACACACTACACACACACTTTTTTTCTCACCTACTTTTGTGTTTTTATATTTTATATTCTTTAACCTCTCAAATAAAATTGGATTTGTTACTTTCCACTGAAAAGAGGAATAGTCAGAGGTGGACACACTCTTAAAGAAAAATTCTCAACTGGAAGCTACCCATTAACAACAATTCTTCTTCCAGATGTGGAACTTCATAACAACTTCCTTCTATAATGGAATATTTTCTGGCTTACGTTTTCACTGGTCTTTACATACTGTCATGTTGCTGTGTCATACACGCACTGCTCTGCTGTCTCTGGAAGACAATTGCAATTCTCAGTCACACCTGTTTCTTATTGTCTTTTTTCCACTGTTTCTGAGTGACATGAGCCCTTTAGGATGGTAAATAATACTGATGTCTCATGTAGGGCTGAATTTTCCATAGTCTTTTATGATCGGCATCTTGGCACCTTGTGAATCTCTGATAATGGTCTTCTACTCCAAAATTAAGCCACTCTGATTGGCTTAAGAGGTGCATTTACCTATTGATAAATTATTAGCTATCAATAGTAATACTATTTTCCTTTAGCTCAGTAATAGGAGCAGGCTCTCTACTATGAAATGTTAGCTATTCATCCATAAAGTATTGGGCCCATAACAGGGTTTTATTTTGTTGAGATATGCACTAATAAAATAATTAAGTGGTAGCTATTCATAATTATAGTCTTACCACTGATGTGTGTCCTAAACATGCAAATAACTTTTATTGACATTTTAAAAATTATAATTTTATCTAATAAAGAACATTTAATTTGAAAGAATTTGTATTTCCTACATAAAACACTAATATTCTGTCACACAATTTTAAAAACAAATGCTTCTATCTTAAAAATGGGAAATATTCATTTTAATACATTGAATGTATACTTTAAGTATATATTTTATTTTTATAATAACATAAAATACTAATAGTACTTTTTTCTAAATTATACCAATGATGGTGGTGGCCATCTCAAACTTTGGAATATTTAGAAAGACATGGAACAGTCAGAAGACAGAGATCGACATTCATGTTCATGGAAATCTGGCCAGATCTTTTATATAGGAGCCAAAGTTACCTTCTAAGCACTACCTGCCAAAGGACAAGGTAACTTCTTGGAACTCTGGGAGTTGTAGTTCTTGTAAAATAATAAACTACATGTTTTTTACTAACCTAAACAAGTTTGTTTGACCCATTTTTTTTCTTATGTGCTTGCTCACATGTCATAGGAGGTACATGGGCAGGGTATACTTCCGAATACATGCTTGCTTCTGATTGGACCTGTTGCGAAATGCAGTGATATTGTGGGTTTAGCCTTTTTAAGCACCTGCAACATATGACTGGGATAATTTTCTGGGAACCCAGAGGAGTACCTGACCAGAGTCCTTTTTATATAGCTAGTATTTAATTAAAGCTTGCTTCAAATTTGGCTCAAAATTGTGAAACTGGTTTTTCTATGAGGATTACGTTTTGAAGTTCTCCAGGCAGATGGGTTTTCCAATAGATCCTTCACTCTGGTATCTTCGAAGGGCAGGGGGAGTGTGCTTTGTGATTTCAAAAGCCCAGATCTTTTCCACTTTTCTCCATATCTACCTTCTAATTATAGCTCAAATGTAAGCTCTCAACCACTACTTCCATATCATGTTTCCTTCTCAAGCCCCTTGCCATGATAGTCATGGTCTCACACTCTGAAGTTGTAAGATCACATTGAATGCTTTTTTTCTGTTTAAAAAAATAGTGTGACTTTTTAAAGAGTATGTGAATTTTAATTATGTGTATTTTTGGTGGTCTGCTACATGTATGTGCAAGGGCAGAACCCACAGGGTCTAGTAGAGATTCTTAGATCCCTTGAAGCTTGGTGTTATCCACTTTACCACTTAGCCTTCTCCCATAACTCAATATTACCTTTTCATAAATGGAAGTACCTTTCAGGATGACTAGGAAAAGTAAGCATTAGTATGGATTTCCTGGTAAAATTGTAAGCACAGACACAAGCGTCTTCACATTTGAGAAATGTTACGGCTATATTTCTCCAAATAAGCATATGATAATATATTCTGGATTATCTGACTTCGACATAACCTCCAGGATTCAAATCAATGTGTAAGAAAATATAGCTGTGTATGACACATTACTTTGCTTCAAGATTCTTTTAATCTTCAAAAGCATGTGGACACCTTTCAAAACTGTCCAATATTTAGATTTAGAAATTCTTTTTAATCTTCTATATTCTCCTATTCAATACACAAACCCAGGATAGAAATTGAAAATTAAGAGTGTCATTTAATAGCATCATGGTCTCCATGAACTAGAACTAGGCTTCAGCTTGCTATGAAGTTCAAGCAAATGAGAGTGGATGGAAACACCCACAGTACACACACATATCTAGTTTTACTTTCTTTTTTGTTTTTTATTATATTGTTCACAATTAGAGAAAAAAATGAATATAGTTCTCTTGTTTAGTAATTCCAAAAATACATTATTGTGTTAAAACATTTCTAATTTCCTGAGGCATTTTATTGTAAAGTATATTCAGTCACAAATTATTTTCATAATGTAACAGTAGCATTAAATGTAGAGAGCTGAGTGCTTTAATATCCATTATAATTCATTACGTGTGCATGGATGATTAGTAACAGCAGTCAGACCTATGCCATGACTGCACACGAACAGAATCCATTGCTTTAAAGTTGCCCCACATTACTTTGTAATTATGATTCCCAGATCCTATCTACCATAAACATGTCTCATGGTTAATGATAAAATGTGAAAATCTGGTACCATAGAAGTGCTGATGTATACGTGATGTTGTAAATAATTGCACACTAACCAATAACATGATCTTTAAATGTCTCTTGTGCTTTTTAACATCTTAAATAACATTTATCTTTGGTCATTAATTAATTTTCAAAAGTATAATTAGAATCACTCCTTATTAATACTTTGTATGGGGTAGTCAGAGTTTACAGGTGAAGGTTCTATTGTTTTTATACATACATTATTTTATTATATTATTGTTATTGGTGGTGATGGTAATGTGTGTGTATGTGTATGTACATGACTAAAGAGTATTGGTGTGTGTTTGTGTGCGTGTGTGTGTGTGTGTTATATGATATTTCTGTAAAAGTCAGAGGACAACTTTGTGAGTTAATTCTTTCCTTCCACTGATGGTTCCAGGGATTGAATTCAAGGTCAACAGTCTTGCATAGCAAATGCTTTTAGCCACTAAGCAATCTTGCTAGCTGAGTTTTGCTCTTCATATAGTATTTTCTATAACTTCATGGTCACCAGTGAATATTTCTTTAGGATAAATTACATGTTAGTGATTATATTAATATAAAAGATACATGGTGTTTGGTTAAAGAAGAACTGATTTGACTTTGAATACTTTAAGAATTCTTTGCTTGGTGATCAGAGTTGTAGCTTTTAAGCCAGATGACTCCTCAATATCTAATTTCTCAATATTTTTAACATCTATTTTTTTAAAAAATCTCCTAACTTACATTTTCTAGACTTTGATCATCTATTTTATTTTATGCCATTTTTACTTGACACAAAATATTGCATATTTTCATGTTTAACTCCTTCCTTCTTTCTCTCTCCCAAATTTTAGGATTCAGGTTTTATATCTTTAGGTGTTTGAAATTTTCATAGTTTATCAATCATTTTTTTCTCATTTTTATTCCTGTTTTCTCTTTCCAAATTTGGGAACTCTTTAAAAATTGCATGCTATATTCTACCATTGTTTCTTTTTTTTTTTTTTGTAGCTATCTATTGCAGTGACTTCTGTTGTGTTAGTTATGTGAATCAAGACATTTCATATTGGCCATAAATAAAATTGTAGACATAATATTTATAAACTTTAGCTTTTCAGAGGTAGTTTTCTTCTACAGACTGACAAAACAAATGTGTGCTTGACATAAGGAAATTACAAATGTTGATCATGGATCAAGCTTGGTCTACTGATAGCTGGGTAATATTCTTCTCCTTGGCTTATTTTAAGAAGTAGAAGCCAAATCATGGAGAAAGGGATGACCCTGGCAGTAAACCACACAATAAAATAAATAGCTTAGAGCAGCAGAAAACCTGTAACACTCATTCAAAACCGCCACATAATTACTATTCTTTTGAAAACAACAGGTGTTCATTTAAAGAAAAAGGACAATTGTAGAGAAGATAATCTAGCAATATGAAATAACAACCTTCTAGGTAATAAATGATAGTAGAAGGGGCTGAAGAGATCACTTACTGGTTAAAAGCACTTGCTGTTCTTACAAATGCATGGTCCCTGCATGCATCTGGTAATGTACAACATCTGTAACTCTAATTCCAAAGAATATAACCCGCTCTTGGTACCTTCCAGGATATTGCAAGCCTATGATCAGGTATCACCTTTGTTTCATCCCTTGAAATAATTATACCTTAAGTTTGCTGCTGGCTCCCAGGTGTAACCCAGCTTCTAGGTCCTATAGGTTGCACATTGGAAAAAAAAAAGCAGATAATGAGAAAAGGATCTGACTTGGTTAACAGTGCTGTGACTATTCACAACTAATATGTTCCTGTGTACAAGCCTTAAAACTGATTATATCTACTGAGGTTCAATCTGTGGTTGCCTCAGACAGTCCTTCTCAACTTTAGTATGCCTTCCAACAGACAGGACAGGACTTGTCTGTATTCCTAGAGTCAGTGGAGTTGTCTAATTCTAATAAGATCGAGCAATGAAAATATTTTGCTACATATAGTGTGTGTATTTATGTGTATTCATACATATATATATCTGTGTGTGTCTGTGTGTGTATGTATACACACACATATAAACATATATACTATAGTTTCTACATTTGACCCAGTTTATAATTATGCCTTGTTTTTATAGACAAGAAATTCAGGTCAAACTATAAGTTGCGACACAGTCTAATGTCGCCTGAACTGACTGGGAAATTGCTTTCTAGCTGAGGGTAACCTTAAGATTCTGATCTTCTTGCAGCCTTGGATAATGATTTTGCAGGTATTAGCTACCATAGCATGATGGGGTGCTGGCAATAGTGCTCTGGGCTACAAACATGCCAAGTAAGCAATCATCTAGCAGATATACAGAACAAATCATTATCTTTTTTGTGGGGATTATGGTGCCTGAATGGTTGCACTTGCACATAGTTCTGCTACTGAGTTGTATCTCCTGTTTACAGCCTTAGCACTTATTGAAACTATATCTAGGAACTTTACCATTGTTAACTGTAAATCAAACTTAATGAAAGATTATTACTTGCTGTAAAATATTTCAGTATATTTCTTGCGTACATTTTTTTCCCTCCTGGAGCAACAGGAAGGCCTGGCTTCCCATCAAAGTGTAATATGTTATTACAAAAAATATTCTTCAAGAAAATTGGGCAATTATTCAGACAATCCATTTCAGATTTTTCAATCTTGTTATAAAATAAAGATACGTAGGTAATGGCACCACACTTGAAACTCTGCTTAAAATGATACATTATAAAAAGTATACAAGATGAAATACTGTGACTTCAAAAGTTATAAAATTCCCTCTCCTGATATATTGTTGAATTTGTAGTTGTCTGAACAAACTATATATGAAACTCAACTACATTTTTTCAAATAATTGTTGATGTTTTTTATATTCCACTAAGCGTAGGGCCAGTAAGAAGAAACCACACGGGCAAAATAAGAACAAAAGGCTTGCACATCCTTCCACATGCAGAAACCATACCTGCAGACAGTGCAGAAGCTCCAGCAGCAACAGGAAAGGATGGGGGCAGAGGAATAAAGTAAATTGCTTTACATCTGCTTTGGCTAATTAATTTTATGGAAAAGACTACTTCATTTTCCTGCAATTCCCTGCATTTCTCTAAACATCAGTGACAATGAGGTGCATGCTTGGGAAATAATTTCCAGCTTAATTGCAGCAATCAGTGTGCATTCAGTCCAGTAATGGCATTTTTCTCTTTGTTTTACATGGTTATCTTTTCTGTTATTTTCTCCTTCTATTACAATTCTGTTTTATACATGATTTAAAATGACTCTTTTTTTCCCTTGATTTTTCCTGTTTTTACAGTCCTAATTCTTATTGATTATTCTAGAAGTTGCAATTGACACACTAATTCCTGATCATCTATTTCTGATAAATACTACTTGACTTCAGTAGTAGACAGAATACTTTTCTAATTTATGTTTCTTTGATCAATTGTGTAAGTTAATTATGATCAATATGGTATTTCCATATATGCACACATTCCATACCATCTAACACCAAATACTCTTCTGCGCTGGCCCCTTATACTTTCCCATTACAAACTTCAATAAAGTCAGTATATCTTCTACATGTGTGACTAAAGGATATGCTTTTGTCTTTCTGTCACTAGCTTGATTTTGTCAACACAATGTTGTAGTTTCTATCTAGTTTGCTAAAAATGAGCAACATTCATTTTATAATGATTGAGTCTTATTATTTTAAATAGATAGGTCACTTGTTCTTTATTGTACTGAACATATGTGCCTTGGTTCTCTGTAGGGGGTACTATGAATACTGTGAGTAGTGCTGTTAAAAATATGGGTGCAAATCATTATTATATATTCAGTAAACACTTTGAGACATGATGTCACTGTGTAGCTCTGACTGTCCTGGATCTCTTTCTCTGTAGAATAGGCTGACCTCAAGTTCACAGGGATTTACCCTGTCTCTTTAGTGCAAACTCTCAGCAAACTATCCCTTACTTAGCTTTATTTTTTCTTATGAAACAAGGTCTCACTATGTAGCTCTAGATGAGCTGGACCTCACTAGACAGATCAAGCCGGTCTTGACTTCTCACAGATTCACCTGTCTTTGCCTCTTGTACTGGCTGGTTTTCTGTGTCAATTGACACAAGCTGGAGTTATGACAGAGAAAGGAACCTCAGTTGAAAAAAAAATGCCTCCATTAGACCCAGCTGTAAGGCATATTCTCAACTATTGATCAAGGGGGGAGGGCACAGTCCATTGTGTGCCCTGGGCTGGTAGACCTGGGTTATGAGAAAGCAAGCTGAGCAAACCAAAAGAAGAAAGCCAGTTAGTAACATCCCTACATGACCTGTGCATCAGCTTCTGCTTCCTGACTTCCTTTCGTGATGAACAGCAATGTGAATAATGTTGGCTGAATAAATCCTTTCCTCCACCAACTTGCTTTTTGGTCATGATGTTTTGTGCAGGAATAGATACCCTGACTAAGACACTGTCCACGCATTGGGATTAGAGGTATAAGAGCTCAACAAGTACATAATTAGTATAAAGATCTCATCTTTTGGACCTTCTTCTTGAGCAAACATGTGTATGTGTGTGCATACACAGGTAAACATATCTGAGGGGCTATATGTGAATATGAGTGCCCTATGTGAATATGCATATATGTGGAAGCCAGATACCACACTCTGATATTGTTCTTCGGGAACAGTAAATTATTTTGTTTTGTCTATTGTTTGCTGTTGATTTGTGAGACAGATTCTCACTTGAACAAGAGAATCATTCACTGGGTTCTGCTGACTGGTTAATGACCAAGAGATAATCTTATATTTGCCTCTACAGCACTGTATATTATATGCAAGCATAACGTCACATCTAGCTTTTAAAACTGGTACTGGGAGCCAAATTCAGGGACACATATAGCAAGTACTTACCAAATGAGGCATCTCTTTATTCCCTGAGTTTTCCTATAATTACATGCTTACTCCCATAGTTCTATGGTATTTTTTAAAAATCTCAAATAAAATATCTTTATAAACATTAACTTTATAGGTTATTTTCTAGTTTGGCAAAGTCTATATTTGTTGTTATGGTTACTCCAGTCCCGGCCTTATTTACCCTGTATCGAGCATATGAAAAAAAGCAATTTCTTTACAAGTTTTGCATGCTTTGCACCAACAAATTATCCAAACTTGTGTGTATGCCTGTGTGCACATGTGCACAGGAGTGCATGCCTAAGTGTCAGACAATATTGTCTTAATCTTCACTTTTCACTTTACAAATCTATGGAGGTATTTAGATGAGAGACCTTTTCAAAATGCCCCTCAGGAGGATGCTCACAGTATTGTCTTTGGACCACCAAGAATGTGCGGGAATATTTGAAAGTTTCATTTACCATCTCTATTTGCTTGTTCACTTGTTTTTTTATTCTTGTTTTAATTTTAGGTTTATGTCTTATCTATAACTGGTATCAATGTTTCATAAACCTAAGATGATAAAAATATCTCTGTATATTTTGCACAAACGCAGAGCTGTTTCTATGGAGTCTAGCTAAAGACGGAGAAGTCTTTAGTAGGAAACATGCAGTCAAAATGATCCTGACACTTGGTTCAAGAGAAAGAAATTAGTTCATCTAGAGCTCATATTTCACCAGGCTTTGGTTTTCTGATTTTTCCTGAAAATATTGCTGTGATTTTCTCATTTCACATAGTTACTCTCAAGAGGATAAATTGACAGTGAGGACAGGGCCATGAGATTCTCCAAACACTACTGAGTGAGATCCAGACATCATCTGAAATAAGCAACTGTCTTTTGGCTCCACTGTTTGCTTAGCATAATAGTTCTTTAAAATAATATAAGAAATATCTGTCTGTCTGTATCTCTCTCTCTCTCTCTCTCTCTCTCTCTCTGTGTGTGTGTGTGTGTGTGTGTGTGCCCATGCATGTGCATGCTCTTCTCTGGATTTTGGAGTATCCTGCCCTCAATTTCAGGATTTCTTCCTAGGTTTGAGGGTCCTTAGAACAGTATGTCTGTGAAGTATTTCTGTGAAAGTCCACATGGGTAAACATAAAAATGTCTTACTTACATTCTCTATTCATGATCATGAAGTAGTCACTATTTTTTATCATACAATGCTACTGTTATAAAATCCTGACAGCTAAATTGTTGTTCCTTCTAGGTGATTTAATCATTTTGGCATTTTATTTGATTTTGTCTTTTAGCATTTCATTTCTGTTGAAGCATTCTAAGATCTTTTTTCTCTATGATGAAATGCCTTTCAATTTGTATATTGAAGGATAATTTTTTTCTGGTTTTCAACTTATGAAATGTGTTTTTGAGTTCATATTACAATACTTGTTTCATTTCACTGATTTGGCTTTTTATTCGAGAGCATAGTTTGTATGTGTGTGCTTGTGTGTGTGTGTGTGTGTGTGTGTGTGTGTGTTTATAGGAGTTGGGTAGTGCTCAGTCCAGTTCAAATATATTTCTCTTTCTCTGTCTTTATCTTTTTCTCTGTCTTTTTGGTATCTCATTAAAATAATTATTATTGAAATTATATATATATATATACATATATATGCATATGGAATTTGAAGGAGAGTAGGTAGGGAGCAGTATATGAGAGGGTTTGGATGAAGAAATGGGAGATGTTATAATTAAATTATAATCTCAAACACTGAAAGATTATAATGAAACAGATTGGGGGAAGTATTCATCAGTCCACTTCTGGTGAAGCTCATTAGTTCTCTGTATTTTATAGACTTAGAACTGCCTTCAATACAAATGGCAAAGGAAAATTCAAAGCATTTTAGTGCCTTATTGTGCCTTCATTTCATCACTGCACAGAAAAAGACATGTTTAACTATATTTTGTTACCTCTGTTTCAGTTTGCTACCCTTTTGGATCATCCATCTCATCTCTAACATTATGCCGATCACATCTGCCTTCTAGTTCCTTGCTTCATCATCTTCTTCATGTTCATTCCAGGACAAGAAAAGCTCCATGAAATAGAAATTTTCAATTCTCTTAAGGTATCAGTTTACCCTTTTTGAAATCAGAAACATTCTTCACAGGCTCTGCCATTCTGAATCTTATCCTATGTATAGTTAGTTTGTCTTTCTATTTTTGTTTTTCAGCTTCATAATATTTATCTTATTCAAATAGAGCTATTTGCTATGAATATTGCTTTCCTTTGCTTCAATGATTTAGCTTTGTAAAAAGTTCTGTTGCTACTAATCATATTGTTTCTCTTCAAAAGTTGGCAGGTTTATAACAAAGGCAGGCTCGGAAAAATATTTTGAATACCTCATCAAATGCCTTTAAGAGGAAAATTGATGATTTCTTAACTGTACTAGTGTAGAAAGTTCACTTGCTTGAAATAAATACAAAGTATGATATAGTTTGCTGTAGATATAAAATCTTTCTCATCAAAGCAGAGGGAAAGCAATTCCATTTTACTGTTGTTCTGTTTGTGTGCTGAGGATTTCTGGGCCTGGATCCTTCAGCTCTCTACCCGATCTCTTTGGAAAACTCTACAGTTCCTATTTCTTAAACCGCTGAGGACTCCCTACAGGCTGGACATTCTCAGAGCATCTGCCACACATCCTTTTTATTTCATACAGCATTGTACTTAGTTCCAGCAATTGCTTTATGACCTTCCAACAATCAGCTCTTGCTGCAATTGAAAGTGTGCAAGACTCTGAGTTGGAGGAGTGAAGCCAGGTTTGTAACTGGGTAGAATTCCAATTACCAGTATAGAAGGAGCCACAGAAACAGCAGGAGCTCCCAGTCAGCACAATGCATTTCTTTCTAGATTTCTGATGGCAGTTAAATTAAAACCACATCACTTTTCTTTCCATTGGGCAACTCTCTTTTACAGCCTTTCACCTACTTTGGTCACACCAATCCATAAAACACTATAATAAAAATGGGTCTTCCCATCAACTCCCCTTATAGATTCTATAACAGATATTCTGGGAGAATCTCATAAGTTTAACACTTATTAAATTGTGGTAAAATATGATTTTGGGAAGCTTTGATTTCAGCTTCTGGCCAAATGTCAGAGTCCTGAAATGATTTGGTGGTTTTGTCTGTTTTTTATTTATTTACTTTATAAACTATATCCAGTTTCTACCCCAGAGTGTGTGTGTGTGGGGGGGGGGGGTAACAGATTATCTATGGCTGGTAAGTACTTAAAAGTACTTTCCTAATGTATAGACAAGTTAAGACATATTTCAAGAGCCAGTTCTATTATTCCTTTTCCATTGAATTGAGAAGCAGCAGCCTAAGAATGGTTATGGGTTAAAAAGGAATAGTAAAGGAGACTATTCCACACTAAGGGGGATTAGTGGGCTAATATCTAAAGATGCAAGTGTGCACCTTTATTTGGGTATGGCCAAGCATGTGTAAAGGAGAGATTTTACTCCTCCTGGAAGGAATTCAATTTGCTAAACTAATTTCACTTTTAAGCAATCTATAAAATAGGTTGCTAAAATATGCTATTTTTACAGTGATTGATAGAAAAGCATTCTTGGAATTAAAAACAAAAGGGATGGTATATTTTAAAGGAATAAGGTACAATTACTTTTGTATTTATAAAAACAAAGATAAATG
The DNA here is from genome assembly GCF_963924665.1 of Micromys minutus. NCBI lineage: Eukaryota > Metazoa > Chordata > Mammalia > Rodentia > Muridae > Micromys > Micromys minutus. The sequence goes on along the minus strand of NC_137979.1, from coordinate 38,869,002 downwards.
TACAAATTTTCAGCATTTTTGCATAAAAGTTTATGAATACATTTTTAAGGTTGGAATTAAGTATTTGTGGGTACATAAACATACTCATATGTATATATGTAACAATAATATAGGAAAAGAGGGTATTAATTTGAGGGGATAAGAGAGAAGGGGATAAGAGAGAAACTAGGAGGGGCTGTAGGGAGGAAAGGTAGATGTGATACAGTTCTATTTTAATTAAAATATATTCTTTTTTTTTGTTGAACTTCACACAATCTGTGAGCTGTTTCTGGAGTGTTCAGAGCTTTCTGAGGTTAGTATCCCATTATCAGTGACTGTATATTATGTCTGTACTTTTATGACTGGGTTATCTCACTCAGGATGGTATTCTCTAGATGCATCCATTTTCTTAAGAATTTCTTTAAGTCACTGTTTCTGATAGCAGAGTAGTACTCCATTGTGTAAATGTACGACAATTTTTGTATCCATTCATCTACTGAAGGACATCTGGGATCTTTTCGGTTTCTGGCTATTATAAATAGAGCAGCAATGAATATTGTGGTGCATGTATCTTTGCTGTATGTTGGAGTGTCCATGGAGTAAATGCCCAGAAGTGGAATAACTGGTTCTTCAGGTAGTACTATGTCCATTTTTCTGAGGAACCGCCAGGATGATTTCCAGAGTGGTTGTATCAGTTTACAATCCCACCAACAGCAAAGAAGTGTTCCTCTTTCTCCAGATCCTCTCAGGCATCTGTTGGCAAGTCTGACTGGTGTGAGGTAGAATCTCATGGTTGTTTTGATTTGCATTTCCCTGATGGCTAAGGATGTAGAGCACTTCCTTAGATGTTTCTCGGCCATTCCATATTCCTCAATTGAGAAAGTTTTGATTAGTTCTGTACCCCATTTTTTAATAGGGTTATATAATTCTCTGGTGTCTAGCTTTTTGAGTTCTTTGTATACCTTGGATATTAGGCCTCTATCTGATGTGGGGTTGGTAAAGAACTTTTCCCACTCTGTTGGCTGCCATTTTGTTTTCTTGACAGTGTGTTTAGCCTTACAGAAACTTTGCAATCTCATTAAGTCCCATTTGTCAATCTTTAACCTTAGAGCTCGAGCCATTGGTGTTCTGTTCAGGAAATTTTCTCCTTTGCCTATGAGTTCTAAGGTTTTCCCTATATTCTCATCTAATAGTTTCAGTGTACCTGGTTTAATGTGGAGATATTTGATCCACTTAAACTTGAGCTTTGTACAAGAAGATAATAAAGGGTCTATTTTCATTCTTCTGCATGCTGAGTGCCAGTTGGACCAGCACCGTTTGTTGAATAGACTGTCTTTTTCCCATTGAATGTTTGTAGATCCTTTGTCAAAAATCAGGTGACCATGTACATGAGGGCTCATTTCTGGATCTTCCATTCTATTCCATTGATCCACATGCCTATTTCTGTACCAGTACTATGCAGTTTTCAGCAAAATTGCTTTGTAATATAGCTTGAGGTCAGGGATAGTGATTCCCGCAGATGTTTTCTTGTTGTTGAGGATGGATTTCTCTATTCTAGGTCTTTTGTTATTCCAGATGTAATTTCAAATTGCTATTTCCAACTCAATGAAGAACTGGGTTGGAATTTTGATGGGGTTTCATTGGATCTGTAGATTACTTTTGGTAAGATGGCCATTTTTAAAATGTTGATCCTTCTTATCCATGAGCATGGGAGATCTCTCGATTTTCTGATATCTTCCTCGATTTCCTTCTTTAGAGGTTTAACGTTTTTGTCATACTGGTCCTTCACTTGCTTAGTTAGAATCACACCTACGTATTTCATAGTTTTTATGATTATTGTGAAGGGTATCTTTTCCGTAATTACTCTCTCCACATTTGTCCTTTGAATATAGGAAGGTAACTTATTTGTTTGATTTAATTTTATATCCATCCACTTTGCTGAACTTATTTATCAGCTGTAGGAGTTTTCTGGTAGAAGGTGTAGGGTCGCTTAAGTACACTATCATGTCATCTGCAAAGAGTGATGTTTTTACTTCTTCCTTTCCAATTGGTATCCCATTAATTTCCTTTTGCTGTCTAATAACTACGGCCAGAACTTCCAGTACTATGTTTGTAGGTAGGGGAGAGTGGGCAGCCTTGTCAAGTCCCTTATTTAAGTGGGATTGTTTCAAGTTTTCCTCCATTAAGTTTAATTTGTCTGTTGGTTTGCTGTATATTGTTTTTATTATGTTTATGTATGGGCCTTGTATTCCTGTTCTTTCCAAGACTTTTAACATGAAGTGGTGCTGCATTTTGTCAAATGCTTTCTCAGCATGTAGTGAGATAACCATGTGGTTTTTTTCTTTGAGTTTGTTTATATGGTGGATTACATTGATGGATTTCCTTATATTAAACCAACCCTGCATCTCAAGGATGAAGCCTACTTGATCATGGTAAATGATCGTTTTGATGTGTTCTTGGATTCAGTTTGCAAAGATTTTGTTGAGTATTTTTGCATCAATGTTCATAAGTGAGATGGGTCTGAAGTTCTCTTTCCTTGTAGGGTCTTTGTGTGGTTGAAGAATGAGGGTTATTGTAGCCTCAAAAAATGAGTTAGGTAGTGTTCCATCAGATTCAATTTTGTGGAATAGTTTAAAGAGTATTATTGGTATTATGTAGTCAATAAATGTCTGATAAAACTATACACTGAACGAATCTGGACCTGGGCTTTTTTGGTTGGGAGGCTTTTAATGAATGCTTCTATTTCTTTAGGTGCTATGGGATAATTTAGATGGTTTACCTGGTCCTGGTTTAAATTTAGGATCTTGTATCTATCTAGGTATTCATCCATTTCCTCCAGATTTTTCAGCTTCATTGAGTATAGGCTTTTATAGTAGGATCTGATGATTTCTTGCATTTCTTCAGTTTCAGTCGTTATTTCTCCACATTCCTTTCTGATTTTGTTAATTTGGAAACTCTCTCTTTGCCCTCTAGTTAGTCTGGCTAAGGGTTTATCTTAGCCAGATAATCTTGTTAATCTTTTCAAAGAATGAGCTCTTGGTTTTGTTGATTCTTTCAATGGTTCTTTTTGTTTCTATTTGGTCTATTTCTGCCCTTAGTTTGATTATTTCTTGCTGTCCGTTCCTCTTGGGTGTATCTGCTACCTTTTGTTTTAGAGCTTTCAACTGTGCTGTCAGGTTGCTAGTAAGTTCTTTCTCCAGTTTATTTGGAAGCACTCAGAGCTATGAGTTTTCTTCTCAGTACTGCTTTCATTGCATCCCATATGTTGGGTATGTTGTGTTTTCATTTTCATTGAATTCTAGAAAATCTCTAATTTCTTTCTTTATTTCTTCTTTGACCCTGCTATCATTTAATAGAGCATTGTTTAGTTTCAATGTGTATATGGGCTTTTTGTTTTCTTTGTTGTTATTAAAGACCAGCCTTAGATCATGGTGATCTGAAAGCATGCATGGGAGTATTTCAATCTACTTATATCAATTGTGGCTCTTCTGTTTCCAATTATGTGGTCAATTTTTGAGAAGGTGCTGTGTGGAGCTGAGAAGAAGGTGTATTCCTAAATTTTAGGATGATATGTTCTATAGATATCTATTAATCCCAGTTGGTTCATAGTCTCTGCTAGTTTTGCACTTTCCTTGTTCAGTTGCTGTTTCCATGATCTGTCCCTTGGTGAGAGTGGGGTATTAAAGTCTCCCAATATTATTGTGTTGAGTAAAATGTATTTTTTGAGCTTTAGTAGGGTTTCTTTTATGCATATGGGTGCTTTAGTTTTTGGAGAATATATGTTAAGTTTTGAGAGTTCCTCCTGACAGATTTCCCTTGCAATTAGTAAAAAGTGTCCTTCCTTATCTTTTTTTGATAACTTTTGGTTGAAAATCTACGTTATTAGATATTAGAATGGCCACTCCAGCTTGCTTCTTGGGGTCAATTGCTTGAAAGTTTTTTTTTCCCAACCTTTTATTCTGAGATAGTGTCTGTCTTTGTCTCTGAAATGAGTTTCCTGTATGCATCAAAATGCTGGGCTTTGTTTATGTATTCAGTCTTATAGCCTATATCTTATTATTGGGGAGTTTAGTCCATTTATGTTAATAGATATCAAGGAATAGTGGTTGCTGTTTCGGCTATTGTTGCTTTGGTAGGTTGAATTGTACCTGTGTGTCTTTTTTCTTTAGTTTTCTTGCTTGGAAGTTTTCTTGTTTTTACTATGTGGTGGGTCCCCTCATTGTATTGGGCTTTCCACTTATAATTTGTTCTAGAGCTGGGTTTGTGGTCACATATTGTGTGAATTTAGTTTTGTCTTGGAATATCTTCGACTCTCCATCTATGGTGATTGATAGTTTTGCTGGGTATAGAAGCTTGTGCTGGCACTTGTGCTCTCTTAGGGTATGCATGATGTATGTCCAGGCTCTCCAAGCTTTCATAGTCTCTGTTGAGAAATCGATTGTGATCCTGATTGGTCGGCCTTTATATGTTACATGACCTTTTCCCCTTACTGCTTTTAGTATTCTTTCTTTGCTTTGGGCACTTGGTGTTTTGACTATTATGTGTCTCAAGGATTTTCTTTTCTGGTCCAACCTATTTGAAGTTCTATAGGCTTCTTTTACGCTCTTGATCATCTTATTCTTAAGGGTAGGGAAGTTTTCTTCCAGTATTTTTTGAAGATATTTACTGTGCCTCTTAGTTGATATTCTTTGCCCTCTTCTATTTCTATTATCCTTAGGTTTGGTATTCTCATTGTGTCCTGGATCTCCTGCATATTTTGGGTTAGGAAGTTTTTGGTTTTTGCATCTTCTCTGACTGTTTTGTCTATGTTTTCAATGTTGTCCTTGGCCCCTGAGATTCTCTCTTCCATCTCTTTTAGTCTGTTGCAAATGCTTGCCTCTGTGACTCCTGATTTCATTTTTAGGGTTTCTACCTCTAGGGTTGTCTCTTTTAGTGTTTTCTTTATTGTGTCCATTTATATTTTAAATTCCTTATTCCATTCCTTCATATCTTTGGTTCTGTTTTCTTCTAGTTTTTTGAGTGCTTTTCTTGTTTCTTCTTTAAAAGCTACTAATTCTTTATGCTTTTCCTCCCGTTCTTGTTTAAGGATCTCTATCATCATCTTGAGGTAGGATTTTGGGTCTGCGTCTTCTTTTTCTGGAGTGTTTTGTATTCTGTTGTTTGTTGTGATGGGAGAGCTGGGTTCTAGTGTTGCCAGGTTGTTTTGGTTTCCCTGGGGTATGTTCTTTCACTTTCCTCTTGCCATCTTGTTATCAGTGATTGGTTCTTGCCTTTCCCTTGTACCAGGCCTGTGTCTCTGGATCTCTGCTGTTCCTAGTGGTGGATGTTCCGAGTACCTATTGGGCACCTTGGAAGTCACCAGCTGGGAACAGAGGGCCCAATGCCGTTGGGTTCCTGGATCCCTAGATCAAGCCAGGCAGACACACTCTTTTCATGTATTCCGCTGAGATCTCTCTGCTCCCAACTAGTCGGAATCTGTTCTCACCTGGTTCTCGCCTGTCCTGTGTGTCTGGGTCTCTGCTCTTCCTGGTGGTGGATGTTCTGAGTACCTATTGTGCATTCTGGAAGCTGCCGGCTGGGAACAGAGGGCTTAATGCTGCTGGGTTCCTGGATCACTGGATCAAGCAGGGCAGGCACACTCTTTCCCCGTGTTCTGCTGAGATCTCTCTGCCCCCTGGCTAGAATCAGTTCTCACCTGGTTCTTGCTAGTCCTGTGTGTCAGGATCTCCGCTCTTTCTGGTGGTGGGTGTGGTACAATTCCTAATACTGGTTTTAATTTGCACAGAAGAGATGGGCTTGGGGTTGACTTGTGGGCTTTAGACTATTTTCATTTCTGTGGTATGATGTAATGCAGAACAGAGTATACCTAAATAAAATTATACACATCTTATGTGGGAATGCATTCTCATTCTTTCTCTCTCTGTCTCTGTCTCTCTCTCCTCTCCTCTCCCTCTCTCTGTGTGTGTGTAAGACAGAATAAGAATAAGAACAAGAGAGACAGAAACATAGAGGGGGGGGAGGGAGGGAGGGAGAGAGCACAATAACATTCTTTATTTTGGGATTATTAATCATCCTAATATTTTCTTTTTAAAATTTTTAATGGGCAATTTATTTGTTCATATTTCAAATGTTACTTCGATTTCCAGTTCCCCCTCCACAAACCCCCATCTCCCTCCACTGCCTCTATGAGGGTGCTCCTCTACACTCATGCATCCACTCCCTCCTCAATGCCATAGCATTCCCCTAAGCTGGAACATGAAGCCTTCGCAGGACCAAGGTGCTCTTCTCCCATTGATGCCAAATAAGGCCATCCTCTGCTATATAACTAGCTAAAGCCATGGGTTCCTCCAGTTCTACTTTTTGGTTTATGGTTTAATCCTTGGGAGCTTTGGGGGCTCTGGTTGGTTGATATTTTTATTCTTCCTGTAGGGTTTTAATCCCCTTAAGCTCCTTCAGTCCTTACCCAAACATCTCCACTAGGGTCCCTGCAATCAGTCAGATGTTTGGTTGTGAGCATCTGCATCTGTATTTCTCAGGCTCTAGCAGAGCCTCTCAGGCTATATCAGGCTCCTGTCAGCAAGCACTACCTTGCTTTTGTTTGGTATCTTGGCTAATGTTCTCCCAGTTGGGCCCTGAACTTATTGGGCCTTAGCCTGGGACTTTCTAATTTCTGACCCTTGGTAGTTCTCCCCAATCACCTTCTATATATGAACTGGTCCCATTCCTACCTTCTTCTTTCTCCCAGATACCTCTCTCCCTCCTAAGACTATTTTCTTCCCCATTCTGAGTAGGACTGTAGCATCTACACTTTAGTGTGGTCTTTCTTCTTGGGTTTAATATGGTCTGTAGGTTGTATCGTGATTAAACTAGTCACAAAAGCACACAAATGGTATGTTCTCACTGATAAATGAATATTAGGCAAGAGAAAGGTCAGAATACCCATGGTACAATGTCCAGGTTAGAAAATGGCCCAACAAGTACGAGTACTTGGGGTGCAAAGAACTGAATGAAAATAACTCGTGAGGGCTTGGCCCATGAGCCACCTGGACCAGCAGTTCCCAAAGGTAAAAGACTGGTGAGAAGGAGATCCAGACAGCCAGGCAGCAGAGAAATCTCTGCCAAGTGCGCACAGAAAGCCTGCCCTTGCCCTGCCTGATCCAGAGATCAGGAACCCAACATTGGGACCTCTGTTCCCACCCGGTGACTTTGGGGCGTAGAACAGGGCTCAGACCATCCGCCACCCAGACCAGTGGAGATCCAGGGACACAGACCAGGTACAAGGGAAAGGCAAGAACATATCACTGACAACAAAATGGAAAGAGGAAAGCGAAAGAGCATATCCCAAGGAAACCAAGACAACCTGGCAACACTAGTACCCAGCTCTTCCATCACAGCAAGCAGCGGAATGCCAAACACTCCAGAAAAAGAAGACGCAGACCTAAAATCATACCTCAAGACGATGATAGAGATCCTTAAACAAGAACGGGAGGAAAAGCAAAAAGAATCAGAAGCTTTTAAAGAGGAAACAAGAAAAACACTCAAAGAACTAGAGGAAAACAGAACCAAAGAGATGACGGAATGAAAGAATGAATTTAAAACGGAAATTGACACAATAAAGAAAACACTAAAAAACATAACTCTAGAGGTAAAACACCTAAGAAAGAAATCAGGAGTCACAGAAGCAAGCAGTTCCAATAGACTACAAGAGATGAAAGAGAGAATCTCGGGGGCCAAAGATAACATTGTAAACGTAGACAAAACATCCAGAGAAGATACAAAAACCAAAAACTTCCTAACCCAAAATATGGAGGAGATCCAGGACACAATGAGAAGACCAAACCTAAGGATAATAGGACTAGAAGAGGGCAAAGAATATCAACTAAGGGGCACAGTAAACATCTTCAACAAAATTGTAGAAGAAAACTTCCCTACCCTTAAGAATGAGATGACCACAAGCATAAAAGAAGCCTTCAGAACTCCAAATAGGTTGGACAAGAAAAGAAATTCCTCCTGAGACATCATAGTCAAAACACCAAGTGCCCAAAGCAAAGAAAGAATACTAAAAGCAGTAAGGGAAAAAGGTCATGTAACATATAAAGGCAGACCAATCAGAATCACACCCGATTTCTCAACAGAGACTATAAAAGCTTGAAGAGCATGGACAGACATCATGCAGACCTTAGAGAGCACAAGTGCCAGCCCAAGGTGCTATACCCAGCAAAAATATCAATCAGCATAGATGAAGAGATGAAGATATTTCAAGACAAATTCAAATTTACACAATATCTGATCACAATCCCAGCACTACAACGAATTATAGGTGGAAAACCCAATACAATGAGCGGAACTACATCCTAGTAAAAACAAGAAAACACAAAAGCAAGAAAACCAAAAGAAGAAAGAGACACAGACACAACTCAAACTACAAAAGCAATAATAGCAGGAAAGAGCAACCACTATTCTTTGATATCTATTAACATAAATGGACTCATCTCCTCAATAAAGGGACATAGGCTATCAGACTGGATACATAAACAAAATCCAGCATTTTGCTGCATACAGGAAACTCATCTCAGAGACAAAGACAGACACTATCTGAGAGTAAAAGGTTGGGAAAAACACTTCCAAGCAAACAGCACCAAGAAGCAAGCTGGAGTGGCTATTCTAATATCAAATAAAGTAAATTTCCAACCACAAGTTATCAAAAAAATATAAGGAAGGACACTTTTTACTCATTACAGGTGAAATCTGTCAGGAGGAACTATCAATCCTTAACAAATATGCTCTAAATACAAAAGCACCCATATTCATAAAAGAAACCCTACTAAAGCTCAAAAAATACATTTCACCCCACACAATAATAGTGGGAGACTTTAGTACCCCACACTCACCATGGAAACAGAAACTGAATAATGTAAAACTAGCAGAGAATATGAACCAACAGAAATTAGTAGATATCTACTGAACATATCATCCTAGAGTAAAAGACTACACATTCTTCTCACCACCTCATGGCACGTTCTCGAAAATTGACCACATAATTGGACATAGAACAAGCCTCAATTGGTATACGTAGATTGAAATACTCCCATGTATCCTGTCAGATCACCATGGTCTAAGGCTGGTCTTTAACAACAACAAAGACAACAAAAAGCCCACATACACATGGAAACAAAACAATGCTCTGTTAAACAATAGCAGGGTCAAAGAAGAAATAAAAAAAAAATTAAGGATTTTCTAAAATTCAATGAAAAGAAAAACACAACATACCAAAACCTATGGAATGCAATGAAAGCAGTATTGAGAGGAAAACTTATAGCTCTGAGCGCTTCCAAAAAGAAACTGGAGAGAGCATACATCAGCAACTTGACAGGACAGCTAAAAGATCTAGAACAAAAGAAATCAGATACACCCAAAAAGAATAGACTGCAAGAAATAATCAAAATAAGGGAAAAATAGACCAAATAGAAACAAAAAGAACCATCAAAAGAATCAACAAAACAAAGAGGTGGTTATTTGAGAAAATCAACAAGATTGATAAACCCCTAGCCAGACTAAATAGAGGGCAAAAAGAGAGAATATAAATTAACAAAATCAGAAAGGAAAGTGGAGACATAACAACTGAAACTGAGGAAATTCAACAAATCATCAGATCCTATTATAAAAGCCTATACTCCACAAAGATGGAAAATATGGAGGAAATGGATGAATTCCTAGACAGATACAAGATCCTAAAATTAAACCAGGACCAGGTAAACCATCTAAATAGTCCCATAACACCTAAAGAAATAGAAGTCATCAAAGCCTCCCAACCAAAAAAGCCCAGATTCAGAAGGGTTCAGTGCAGAATTTTATCAGACATTTATTGAGGACAGAACACCAATACTCTCCAAATTATTCCACAAGATAGAATCACATGGAATACTACCTAACTCATTTTTTGAGGCTACAATAACCCTCGTTCCTAAACCGCACAAAGACTCTACAAGGAAAGAGAACTTCAGACCAATCTCACTTATGAACATTGATGCAAAAATACTCAATAAAAATCTTGCCAACCCAATCCATAAACACATCAAAACGATCATTCACCATGACCAAGTAGGCTTCATCCCTGAGATGCATGGATGGTTTAATATAAGGAAATCCATCAATGTAATCCACCATATAAACAAACTCAAAGAACAAAATCACTAGATGCTGAGAAAGCATTTGACAAAATTCAACACCCCTTCATGTTAAAAGTCCTAGAAAGAACAGGAATACAAGGTCCATAACTAAACATAATAGAGGCAATATACAGCAAACCAACAGCCAACATCAAACTTAACGGTGGGAAAGTTGAAGTAATCCCACTAAAATCAGGGACTCGACAAGGCTGCCCACTCTCCCCCTATGTATTCAACATAGTACTGGAAGTCCTGGCTGGAGCAATTAGAGAGCAAAAGGAGATCAAGGGGATAAAAATTGAAAAGGAAGAAGTAAAAACATCACTCTTTGCAGATGACATGATAGTGTACTTAAGTGACCCCACAAATTAAACCAGAGAACTACTACAGCTAATAAACAAGTTCAGCAAAGTGGCTGGATACAAAATTAACTCAAACAAATCAGTAGCCTTCCTATATTCAAAGGACAAACATGTAGAGAAAGAAATTAGAGAAAAGATACCCTTCACAATAGTCACAAAACTATGAAATACCTTGGTGTGACGCTAAGTAAGAAAGTGAAGGACCTGTATGACAAGAACTTCAAACCTCTAAGAAGGATATCCAAGAAGATCTCAGAAAATTAAAGATCTCCCATGCTCATGAACTGGGAGGATCAACATTGTTAAATGGCCATCTTACCAAAAGCAATCTACAGATTAAATGGAATCCTCATCAAAATTCCAACCCAGTTCTTCATTGAGTTGTAAAGATCAATGTGCAATTTCATCTGGAATAACAAAAGACCTAGAATAGAGAAATCTATCCTCAACAATAAGAAAACATCTGAAGGAATCACTATCCCTGACCTCAAGCTATATTACAAGGCAATTGTGGTGAAAACTGCATGGTACTGGTACAGAAATAGGCGTGTGGATCAATGGAATAAAATAGAAGATCCAGAAATGAGCCCTCACATATATGGTCACCTGACTTTTGACAAAGGAGACACAAACCTTCAATAGAAAAAGGACAGCCTATTCAACAACTGGTGCTGGTCCAACTGGCACTCAGCATGCAAAAGAATGAAAATAGACCCTTTCTTATCTCCTGGTACAAAGCTCAAGTGTAAGTGGATCAAAGATCTCCACATTAAACCAGATACACTGAAACTATTAGATGAGAAAGTAGGGAAAATCTTAGAACACATAGGCACAGGAGAAAATTTCCTGAACAAAACACCAATGGCTCAAGTTCTAAGGTCAAAGATTAACAAATGGAACTTAATGAGATTGCAAAGTTTCTGTAAGACTAAGGACATTGTCAAAAAAACAAATCGGCAGCCAACAGAATGGGAAATGATTTTTACAAACTCCACATCAGATAGAGTCCTAATATCTAAGGTATACAAAGAACTCAAAAACCTAGACACCAGAGAATCAAATAACGCTATTAAAAATGGGGTACAGAGCTAAACAAACCGTTCTCAGTTGAGAAATATCGAATGGCTGAGAAATATCTGAGGAAGTGCTCGACATCTTTAGCCATCAGGGAAATGCAAATCAAAACAAACCTGAGATTCCACCTCACACCAGTCAGATTGGCCAAGATCCAAAACTCAGATGACAACAGATGCTGGCGAGGTTGTGGAGAAAGAGGAACCCTTCTCCACTGCTGGTGGGGTTGCAAACTAATACAACCACTCTGGAAATCAGTCTGGAGATACCTCAGAAAATTGGACATAATACTACCTAAAGACCCAGCTATTCTAATTCTGGGCATATACCCCAGAGATACCTTAGTACACAACAAAGATATATGCACCACAATGTTCATAGCAGCTCTATTTATCATAGCCAGAAGCTGGAAAGAACCCAGATGTCCTTCAGTAGATGAATGGATACAAAAATTGTGGTACATTTACACAATGGAATATTACTCAGCCACCAGAAACAATGACTTGACCAAATTCTTAAGAAAATGGCTGCATCTAGAGAATATCATTCTGAGTGAGATAACCCAGTCACAAAAGAACAGACATAATATGCAGTCACTGATAATGGGATGCTAACCCCAGAGGCTCGCACTGCCCCAGAAACAACTCACAGACTGTATGAAGTCCAAGAAATAAAGAAAACAAAACAAAACAAAACAAAAAATCTCTATACAACAAGAAAACTTTGACTTTTTCCATGTTACATTTTGTTTTACATGTATTTTATGCTCATTGTAACTATTAAGTTTTCAATGCATACTATCAAACCTTTAAAAAAATCAAGTACTGACTAAAAATATATTCATACAGTTTTATGTAAAAATTATTTTAAAATCTGAAAAAAGTACTGACAAAAATGTATTGTATAATTGTATGCAAACAATGCTTAAAATCTGTACATTTATCTTTGTTTTGTAAAATAAAGTTGTTAAAAAATTGTAACTAGTAAAACCTTAATACAGATTATCAAACCTTGAAAAAAAGAAAAAAAAAAGCCAAGAACTGACACAATTGCATTTGTATACCTTTATGCAAAAATGTTTAAATTTTTTTTCTTTTTAAAATAAAGTTAAAAAAAAAGAAAATAACCCGTACTTACTAAAATGCCAGATATGTGCACACGCACTAGTCTAACTTCATTACAGGACAGGTCAGAGGCAGGAGGATCACAGGGGTTTCTGGACCACCAATAAAGTTCCAGTTTCATTGAGAGACCCTGCTTTAAAAGCATATGGAAATGGATAGAGCAGAACAATTAACCTATTCTTCTGGCCTCTGAGAGCAAAAAGGTGTGTTCCCACCATACACACATACGTACATACATACATACATACATACACACACACACACACATATACACACACACTCACTCACTCACAGAGGGGTCTGTCAGGGAGAGAAGAACAGAGAAAAAGAGAGAGAAAAAGAGAGAGAGAGAGAGAGAGGGAGAGAAAGATATTTCCACTCAAAAGCATACTATTAGGATTACAAAACAAGTAAGAACACAAGGTATTGATTTTTTTTTTACAAATAATTAAAGCCCTAAAAATATAATCCCATTTGAAGTTTCCAGGTTCTCTACATTTTCATTCTTTATGTTTAAGTGTTTAATTAGAGTAATTGGCATGCATAGCTCTTCATTGATTCTGTGAGAAACACAGACGTTCTTGCATTTGGAAATTATGATATAAATATGATATATTATCAATGTTATGTATTAATAAATGTATTTAATAATTTATATTTTTCATCGTATATTTCATTATTTTCATATCAGAAATTTATAGGTATGAAAATTTTGGCAAATGAACATAACTAAAAGATATATTTTATTTGATGATGGCTAATTACTTTATTTAAATGTGTTTATGCTTGTTTTGATTTTCATAAATATCAAATCATTTGCTTCATAGTGGGAAAGGTGATAAAGATCATTCTATCCCACATATGCCCCTAGAATTTAAAACTACTGCTTCTCAATTTTCAGAAAGGAAGTTCACCCAAGAACAATATTTCAGTACCTTCTCTCTAATCCACACACCTGATCCCATAGGAAAGAATTTTCAGCTAACATAATATAATTGACAGACTATAAGGATTTTCCTAACCTGCTCATAATTTGTGGGTTTGTAACCTCCTTTTTCTCAGATGCCAGGAGGCCCCTCTATAACAGCCTTAGGCTAAGAAGAATATGTGGTTTTGCATCATGCTATGCCCTGAATTTCAGAATCATAATTTGCCCTGATTACCATTTCTTCCATAATTATAAAATCCAAGCCATATGCGAGCTTAAGTAGTTGCTCTAGGCATAATAACAGGTAACAAGTATCATCACTACTCAGTTATTAGTAACAAATATATCTTTTTTGGTTTTCATACTCGCTGCTGATTTCTTGCCTAAGTTTTCTTCACCCTGTGTGTATGTATTCCCTGGGGCCAATTTGAATAGCTCAAAAATTTTTTTTAAACGACTTTATTTTACAAAACAAAGATAAATGTACAAATTTTAAATATTTTTTGCTTAAAATTATACATTTTTGTCAGTACTGTTTTTTTTCAGATATTAAAATAATTTTTACATAAAACTATGTGAATATATTTTTTAGTCAGTACTAGATTTTTTCAAGGGCTTGACAGTATGCATTGAAAACCTAATAGTTACAATGAGCGTAAAGTACATGCAAAACAAAACACAACATGGAAATAGTCAAAGTCTTCTTGTTTTTGTAAATTTCTTTTTGTTTTCTTTATTTCTTGGACTTCATATAGGCTGTGAATTGTTTCTGGGGGAGTGCAAGCCTCTGGGGTTAGCATCCCAATATCAGTGACTGTATATTATGTCTGTTCTTTTGTGACTGGGTTATCTCACTCAAGATGATATTCTCTAGATGCAGTCATTTTCTTAAAAATTTGGTTAAGTCATTGTTTCTGGTGGCTGAGTAGTATTCCATTGTGTAAATGAACCGCAATTTTTGTATCCATTCATCTTCTGAAGGACATCTGGGTTCTTTCCAGCTTCTGGCTATTATAAATAGAGCTGCTATGAACATTGTGGTGCATATGTCTTTGTTGTGTATTAAAGTGTCTCTGGGGTATATGCCCAGAAGTGGAATAGCTGGGTCTTCAGGTAGTACTATATCCAATTTTCTGAGGTATCGCCAGACTGATTTCCAGAGTGGTTGTATTAGTCTGCAACCCCACCAACAGTGGAGAAGTGTTCCTCTTTCTCCACAGCCTCGCCAGCATCTGCTGTCCTCTGAGTTTTGGATATTGGCCAATCTGACTGGTGTGAGGTGGAATCTCAGGGTTGTTTTGATTTGCATTTTCCTGATAGCTAATGATTTCGAGCACTTCCTCAGATGTTTCTCGGCCATTCGGTGTTCCTCAACTGAGAACGTTTTGTTTAGCTCTGTACCCCATTATTTAATAGGGTTATTTGATTCTCTGGTGTCTAGCTTTTTGAGTTCCTTGTATACCTTGGATATTAGGCCTCTATCTCATGTGGTGTTGGTAAAGACCTTTTCCCATTCTGTTGGTTGCCATTTTGTTTTCTTGACAATGTCCTTAGCCTTACAGAAACTTTGCAATCTCATTAAGTCCCATTTGTTAATCTTTGACCTTAGAGCTTGAGCCATTGGTGTTTTGTTCAGGAAATTTTCTCCTGTGCCTATGTGTTCTAAGGTTTTCCCTACTTTCTCATCTAATAGTTTCAGTGTATCTGGTTTAATGTGGAGATCTTTGATCCACTTACACTTGAGCTTTGTACCAGGAGATAAGAAAGGGTCTATTTTCATTCTTTTGCATGCTGAGTGCCAGTTGGACCAACACCAGTTGTTGAATAGGCTGTCCTTTTTCCATTGAATGTTTACAGCTCCTTTGTCAAAAATCAGGTGACCATATATGTGAGGGCTCATTTCTAGATCTTCTATTCTATTCCATTGATCCACATCCCTATTTCTGGACCAGTACCATGCAGTTTTCAACACAATTGCCTTGTAATATAGCTCAAATCTGTGATACACTTTTTTTCCATAGGTACAAGCGTGCAAGGTATCATAACCTACGTGTATTAGTGCCTCAAAACCTCCCTCAGGTCTTAGAATGCACTGTAAGATCTTATGATCCATTGGCCAAAATATATCTAAAAGATGGATTAAATAATGTACCTATTAGACTCATATGCAAATAAGATGACTTTGGGCAAGGAGATGTTCATCTTCGAATATAAAGAAGGCAAACTGCATTAGACAATTTGGTTCAGATCATAATGTGCAGAATTTATTCAAGAAATCATATCTATAAATTTTCTGGAACAGTCAAATAAGACTCTGCAGGATACTGAGAATAGAACCCATTAGGTGACAGTTTTAGTCAATTTTTCAACAATAGTAATAAGATTTAGAAAATTTTTAATTTATTGATACAATATATGTGTTTGTTGTATGGAACATGTTGACTTGATAAATAGTAATTTACATAGCTATGCAGATCTAGGTACGATATGTGTTTACATACATATTCAATTCTATAGTACAAATTCTCAAAACCTTTGTGTCTGTATATAAGACTACACTATGTCTTAGTTGGTTTTTTAGTATTGGTGTTAAAATATTATGACCAAGGCAACTTAAAGACAGAAGACTTGATTTTGAACTTATAGTTCCAGAAGGTTGGGGTCCTTAATAATGGGTACACAATAGCAGCAGACGGGCAGTCGGGCAAAGCAAGCAGCAGCTTAAGGCTTAATTCTTGAAGAGCTAACAAAAAAGCAGACAGCAAACTGGAACTGGTTCCAATCCTTCTGAAACCTCAGAATGTCCCCTCATGACACACCTCCAAAACCTACCCAAATAGAACCACCCACCTAGGATCAGATATTTAAATATAAGTACCTATGGGGTCCTCTTGCTTCCCTGGGGTCTGGTGCTTTCAAGTGGATAACACTAGTGCCTGTCCCCAGGGGAAAAAAAACACACACAGTTCCTTTTGATTTCTCAACCCTCTGTACTTCTCCCACACCCTCTCCTTCCCATTTCCTCTTTCCCTCCCTCTTCTCTCTCCCTGCCTGGTCCCTCCTTCCATCAACCTCCCATTATTGTTTTGTTCCCCTTTCTATGTAAGACTGAAACTTTCACACTTTTGTCTTTTTCCTTCTTGACCTTCACGTGGTCTGTGATTTGTATAGTGGGTTTTCCCATATGCAGATGCTTGCAGCCAAACATCTAACTGAGCACTGGGATCCCAATGGCAGAATTAGTGGAAAGACTGAAAGAGCTGAATGGTAATACAACCCCATAGGAAGAACAACAATATCAACTAACAGGACACCCCAGAGCTTCCAGGGCCTAAACCACTGACCAAATAGTACACATGGAGGGACCCATGGGAGGAGAGGCCCTTGGTGCTCTGGAGGGCCATGCCCCAGCATAAGGTGATGCTAGGATGGTGAGGTAGGAGTGGGAGCACACTCATAGAGGAAAGGGCAAGGGGGCATGGATTGTGGATTTGCAGAGGGGAAACCAGGAAGGGAGATAAGGGGAAACCAGTAATGGGGATAGATAACATTTGAAATACAAATAAATTAGTTAAACAATGAAAAAAAGAACCTGTGGAAATTTTTCTCATTCAAATCACCACACATTTCAACATTTTCTCCCATATCCACTGTACTTCCCAGTATTTTATCAACTTACTCTTTCTATCTAACTGATATTAGAGGTCTTCTGACTGGTATAGATTATATATATATATATATATATATATATATATATATATATATATATTACATATATATGTATTATATGTATGTATGTATGTATGTATGTATTCTCCACCATCACCAGCCCTGAACATTATAATGATTGACTCTACTTTGAAAAACTCAACTTTTTGAAATAATAGATCTTCCTCCAATTTTTACATTATCACAAATAGCAAGATTCTTTGTTTTGACACTAAATATTATACCACTGTATATCACTATTAAAATACATTAGATTTTTATGTGCATACATACACATATGTGTGTGTGTGCATGTGTGTATTTGCCATGGTATCCATGTGAAGGCCAGTAAACAACTTGTAGAAACAGTTTTTCCCTTCTATCATATTGGACCAATGGAAAAAATCTCAAGCAGCAAGGCTTGATGGTAAGGAGTATCCACGGAGCCTTCTTCCTGTCCCTTGTATATAACAGTTTTTATTTATTTCAGCTATTGGTGACCACTCAGTCACATATTTTGGTTATTATGAATAATGATGTAGTATATGTGGGTATACAAATAGATATAGTGTTGCCTGATTAAAGTTCTTTCAGTTCCTTAGTATATACTCTAACAAGTAAGATTAATGAATCCCATCCAGAAGCTTTAACATCTTAAGAAATCTCCACACAGCTTATTTTTTTATTGGATATTCTCTGTGTTTCCATGTCAGATGGTATCCCTTTCCTCCAATCCCCTCCCCTCTGCCACTCTCCTTGCCTCCATGAAGGTGCTTCCTTTCCCAACCACCCTCTTCCACCGTAGTGTCTTGGTGTTGCCCTACACTAGGGAAATGAGCTTTCACCAATTTCACATGGGGTTGCAGACCCTTTCAGTTCCTTTAGTCCTTTCTTTAGCACCTTCATTGGGGTCCCCATGATCAGTCCAATGGCTAACTGCAAGCATCCTCCTCTCTATCAATATGACTCTGGCAGAGCCTCTGAGGAATCATCATCAGGTTCCTGCCAGTAAGCACTACTTGCCCTCAGCAATAGTGCATGGGTTTAGTGGCTGCATATAGGGTGGATCCCCAGGTGAGACAGTCTCTGGATGATCTTTCCTCCATTCCCTGCTCCTTTATTTGTCACATTCTTTCTTCCCATGAGTGTTTGTTTTCCCTTATAAAAAGGATTGTGGCATCAACCTTTTGACCTACCTTCTCTTTGAGCTTCATAAGTTCTGTGAATTGTTTCATAGGTATTCTGAGCCTTTTGGGCTAGTATCCACTTACAGTGAGTACATACCATGCCAGCCTGGTGAATATTACTTCAGTCTCTGATGTGGTAGATAGTCAATTTATGTCATCAAGAAGTGAAGGAAGGCCTGGCAGCTGTTCCCTATCTGATCTCAGGCAAAGATCCTACTTTATGTGAAACAAAGGTGTTGTAGTCATAGTATCCTGTTTTTTTTTTTTTTTTTTTTTTTTTTTTTTGTTGTTGTTGTGGGTTTTGTTTTGTTTTGTGTTTGTAACTCATATTACTTCTTTGGAATTGATGAGTTGTAAAACAGGCTCTTATCCCCGGCAGTAGACTAGCAAAGGTGCTTCCAGTTCTCTATATACCCCCATTCACTCTGGTTGGCTCGAGCCCTAACTAAAAGCTTTCCCACAGAACATGTGATGTTAGCTCTACGAGTCTAATTTCAAATACCTTGGCTATATTGTGGTTTCTACTCTGAGGTCACGTAACAGCTTATACCAGTCACACTCTGTGTGTTCCTGGGGCACATAGTCCTCATAAATACCTACTACAGAATGAATGTTGAAAATACTGGTCATATTTGGGGGGACAGCTAGAAGAAGTTGCCAACTCATGTATTACTTTCTACCTAATGTCTTTTTAAGGTGCATAGTACAGTGCAGCAGGTGAAAAGAACTGAATCCCCAGACTTATAGAAGGACATACACTTTCTTTCATGCCAGTAGATGCATGGTCTCCTGCAAAGCCCAAACTGAGATCCCCTTAATATTTCACAAAAGCTACCCACAAGTAGAGATGATGCATTTTTAAGGGCTCAGATTATCCCAAAACAATTTAAAAAGAAAGCTCAAAACATATTTCAGACAAAGTAGATTTATGTGACACTTTTGTTTTTCACTTTCTATTACTAATTCCTATAGGTGTGGATTTCCTAGGCCCTGACACACAACCCCCCCAGGGCTTCTTTTCTTTTCACTCCTTTCCCTTATCTACTTGTCCAGCACCCACACCTCACGCTTCCGCACCAAGTCAACTTCCTGCCCCTTCACTTTACTTGTGTCGCTAACTGCCTTGCCCTTCAAATTTACATTTGCTTTTCTCCCCTCTCATGTGACTGTTTTCTAGTTTCCTGAAGATCATACACACCCCTTACCCCATAGATGTGTATATATAAAGCCAAGGTCTACAAATTAATTATGCTTCTTTCATTCTATAGCAAATTATTCATTCATTTTTATTCTAACTCTCTAACAAGATGATAATTTTTTTTCAATTGTACAGTGATGTTACTATGTGTGGCCCTACACAGGAATAGAGAAATTTATTTGGCTGTGAGAAGCAAAACAAAAATATGCTAATAGATTGTAATTTAAAGTGTAATAATAATTATTACAATATTTGATTAAGCTTTATATAAAAAAGATATATCCAGCTTCACCTTCCGTATCAAGAGTCAAACATCAAGAAAATAAATGTTCTGCATATTTGGTTTTTCCTCTTTGAATTCATGATATCTTTAAAATAAAAGTGTCACACTGTGTGTTCCATGATTTAAAAAAAAAATCATTCTAGCATTATTGAACCCAGCATCTAACCCTTGTCTCTTAAAATTCTGACCAAGTTTGCCATGAGTATACAAAAGACCTTTTTGACTTTCCCTGCCAGCAGTGAATTGTAGAACACACAGAGAATGTATGAATAGGATAGTATGACCTGATCTCAAAGTTCAAAAACAAAAGCACTAGAGTTAAGTCACTACTTTAATACTTTACCAGGGATGGACAGAGCACGACTTTGTTCTCCAGGACTGAAAGGTATAAAAAATATGTAGGGAAGAAGGAAGGAAGTGAGGCAGAGCAGCAGGATGCAAAAGAAGTAGGGAGGGAGGGATGGTGGGGAGGTAGAAAGGGAGAAAGGAGATATGAGGAGGTAAAAGGAAGGAAGGAATAAGGAAGGGAAAAGGAGAAAGGCAGGGTGATGTGGTGGGAAGAATGAAAGAATGAAGGGGAGAGGGTGAAATAAGAGGTAAAATAATGAAGGAAGGAAGAGTGGAAAGAATAAAAGAAGGCAAGAAGCAAAAAGAAGGAAGAAAGTAATGAAGGAAAGAAATAAGGAAGGAGGCAAGGAAGAAGGAAAGAAGAAAAATGGACTGGAATGTCTGCACTTGAATCTGAGCAGTAACGGTTGCTAATTCTAGCATATTAGATAATCCATAAAAGCAAATATTTTCTTAATTATATTATTTATAAAGCTGGAGTAATATCATCAATTAAAGAATTGAACTAAATCAGAGTTTTAGTATTTCATAATAAAAATAATAGCTCAATTATTTTGCATTTTATTGGATATTTTATGTATTTACATTTCAAATGTTATCCTCCTTCCCTGTCTCTCGCCTTCCTATCCCCCATCCCTTGATTGTATGAAGATGCTTTCCCTCCCAATTCACCCACTTACACCTCACTATGCTGGCATTTCCCTACACTTGGGAAATAAGCCTTCACAGGACCACCAGCTTCTCTTCCTATTGATTCCAGACAAAGCAGTCCTCTGCTACATATGTGACTGGTACCATGAGTGGCTCCATGTGTACTCTTTGGTTGGTGGTTGACTCACTGAGAACTCTGGTTGGTTGATATTGTTTTCCTCCTGTGGAGTTACAAGCCTCTTCAGCTCCTTCAGTCATTTCTTTAACTCCTCCATTGGGCTCTACATTTTTTTTTCTTTTTCTATTTTACTTTTTTTAGAACAGGATCTCATGTATCTCATACTGGGATCCAACTCAATGAACAATCATGAATAACTTGGGACTTCTTATCTTCTGGCCCGTATTTGCTGACTGCTGAGATTGTAGGTGTGAACCATGCACATTTTATGTGGAGTACCCGGTATTCATCATGTGCACACATTATAAAAATAATTCCTGCTACTGTACATTCCTTGCTATCAACCCCATTTTTCTGGGTTCCCAAATAAAAGACACACACACATCATTTATATTTTGACATGCCTTAATCAGCTCAATGGCTGGGCCACTTACTAACCTTCTTGTGGTTAATCCATTCTTAATAATTCTGAGTTATTATTTATTACATCCCACATTCTATCTTGCCTTCTCTGGACCCAGAGGGCTGTGCATCTGGGAGCCACTGTTTCAGCCCCTTCACATGCTGGCCATGCTGCCTGCTCTCCATAGTTCTCCTTTCTCCCTGTCCCTAGGCCAGGAACCCTAACAGTTCTGCATCTGTCTGCTCTGCCCACCCACTCTCATGCACAGAATTTGGACGACCTAAATTAACATGAGAATATAAACAGCATTAGGCCAAAACCACTTCGTGTGTTCATATGTACAAATATATGCAGATGTATACATAAATTTATATGTACACAAATATATATGCATATATATATGACTAGATATATAGAGATATATAAATATAGATAGATCAAAACTATATTTATCAAGCTTAAATTCCACTCAGTTCTCTAGTAAAAGTTTAATGTGAAATTATCAAGAAGTTACTCAAGTAGGGCATAGTGAGTGCATTGTGTGGTTACAAAAACTGCTTTATGAATTATCACCCATTATCACTGTGTTGTCATCGCTTACCTTCATAGGGTTCCCTGCACTTACAAAACTGTGACAAGGCTGTAAACTTAATTGTTTTACTATGAGACAAATGGATGAAGATGCGCAATGTACTCACTCATTCAGTCATTCTCTCCTTCATCGTGTAAGCATCTCAAATCATGATAGAAGAAGGCCTAACAAAGTAGAAGAATGGGATTTCTAGAGTCTGTCATTCAGAAATGCTATGGCAGGAAAATTTATCTTAAGCCTGGAAGTTTAGCTGAAGCTGTGTCCCAATAGTAGATGTAACAGTTTAAAAACGTGTATGATTCTCAAAAGACAGGATTGAAGAAGGGAAGGAAAGTCTGAGAGCTGAAGGGTAAATTTATTCCAGTGTAAATACTGGGGATTGTGAACAGTGGCTGCATGTTTGCTGCTGAGAAAAAAAAATCAAAACTTTGGACCACTAAATATCTCACAGGTGTCTCTGCATGTTGTGAGTATAGGCTGATGTTTCATTGTTGAAAACTCAGGTTATTTTGGAACTTTAAATGAAACAGTATGACAAAGTATTTTATATATGTAATGAATTTTATTTCAGTACTCATTTCATATGCATTACATTATGAATTAAATCTTCACTTCCTGATTTTAAAACACACACACTTTCTTTTCTTCTTGCTGTGATAAAACACTTTGACAAATCATTAATTATTGTTCTTAAATAATTTATTTATTATACACCCCAATTGCTGCCTGTTGCTTCATTCCAGGTTCCTATTCACAGAGTCCCTCTCCCTCCCTCCTTCCATTCTCTTATGAGACAATGGGTGCCTCACCTTGGTGTAACCCTACCCAACCACATCAAGTGATATGCAGTTCTTTCCCACTGAGGCTAGAAAAGGTACCCCAGGTAGGAAACAGATTCTACAGACAGGCAAAAGCTTTAGGGACAACCCCTGTGAGAGGCTTCACACAGCAGCTAAAGGAAACAGGTGCAGATACCCACAGCCAAGCATTCATAGAGCTGAGGTGTTTATGGAAAAGGATGGAGGGCCCCGACATGATAGGAACTCCATAGGAAGACCAACAGAGTCAACCATCTAGAAACTTCTGTGCTCTCAGAGACTGAACTACCAACCAAAGAGCACACATGGGCTGAACTTGGGCTTCCCTGCACATATGTACCTCGTGGTCTTCATGTGGGTTCTTCAACAACTAGAGTAGTGTCTGTCACTAAAGCTGTCTGTGGATCCCATTCTCTTAACTGGAATAATGGTCTTGTCTGGCTTCAGTGGCAGAAGATGCATCTAGCCTTACAGAGACTTGAAATGCACATAGATGGGGTTGGGGTTGAGGTAGGGTGGAGAGGAAGAACTATACCCTCTCAGAGAAGGGGAGGGAAGATGGGAGATTGACTAGGTGAGGGGGGACCAGGAGGAGGCTGAGCAACAATCAGCATATGAAGTGAATAGACAAAAAATTAATGGTAAAATAAACATTTTGTATAATTCATTTCTCTTTCATCTCTCTGCTTCTCCTCTCCACTCTATAGTTAAAACCTTCTCACCATTTTTGTCTCATTTCTCATACAGCTTCAGGGCACTGGCATTCTTCTTCTTTCTTCCCATTCTACTTTAATTTTCTTCTATAATTATTTAAGTTGTATATTTGAATTTGTGTGTGTGTGTGTATGTGTGTGTATGTGTTGTGTTTGTACATTTTTGCACAGGAGAGGATGATTGGAAGGTTCACATATATTTCTATTCCATCTGTGTTAATTTCTGGAGACAGAGTCTCCCATTGAACCAGATTATTTTGTTTATTTACAGTCCAAATGTTGCCGCTCCTTTGCAGTGCCCCCTCCTCACCCCTTCATCCATCCCCTTTACCACTGAGAAAGAGTGTTGGACTGGCTACCATCAACTTCAACAACCCTCTTATATTAGCTTTCCCAAAAGCAAGGGTTATAAGAGATCATGACTTTAGTTGGCATAATTTAAAAAAACATAGTGTGAACATTTTAGAGGGATTAACTAAAGAAAATGTGTGTTAAAAAATTATTGATCAATTCCTAATATCTACTTACAAATGTATCTTATGAATTGGTCCCATTTTGTTTTCAGGCAGCATCTTGAAATGTAGTTCAAGCTGTCCTTGAACTCATGACAGCGTATCTTTGCCTCTCAAGAAACACATTACAGGTCTGTGCCACTGCACCTGACCTTCCAAGAAAACTATGCCTTTGCTTCGTTTACTACAAGTCACTTCTCTATTAGAAAGAAAAGGGCATGTTGTATCTGTCTGTGTGATAGGATGCATTTGTAAATGGAAGGATAGCAGGAAGCATATTTTTTTAAATATGCATTATTGTGACATTTAATTGAGATGCTTTAAATAAAATAGAACAAGTAAAAGTATTTTCTAATTTTATGACTAGTTCTAAATTCAAAACCAAATTAATCACCAAGGCCCTTTAGAAAAAAAAAAAAACATTCTTCACATACCATGACCTCTATTTTCTTAGTGGAAGATTAGTAACATGTATCTTAGCAACCACACCTGGACTGAGGGCTCTAGGGAAAGTCTTGGCAGAATTCAAGGTAAGATGTATTAAGCTTAGATTGAATGCCAATAACTGTATGAAGCTTTACCTCTCAAAAATATGAATATGTTTGTCTAAATGGGGAATAAAGAGTGAAGAAAGGGAAGATAATAAGGAGGAACACATATTGAATGGGTAGCTCACCCCTCACTGATCTTAAAGAATAATGTTCCAATGAAATAAGCATAAACCTTAGTAATGTAAAGTTTTGTTCTGTTGCCAAAACATAGTTAAAGGATTTTGGGGTTAGTATATCAGGAATAATTGTAGAAAATGAAGGTCATCATTTTAAAATCTTTACATGGCATTGTTAATATCTACGGGAACCTCAGAATAATCTCTAGACAGTCTTTAATGGACAATGACATGGATATTATATAGAAATGATATTTCTACTGAAGCCAGATATTGGATTTAGTATCTACACTAACAAAGTTTTTGAAATGAATCTATAGTGGCAAGTTGACAAGCATTAGTATATTTTTCCCTTGTTTTCATATTCATAGAAATTGGAAAACATGTATAAAAGATGGCCCCAAGACTTCAGTAGGTGTAGAAAAACTGGAATTTTTCAGAATCTTTCAGTTCTGTCTGAAGGAAAGCAGAATGCCTATAGAGAGACTGAAGATTGGTTCACAAAGTACAGGAAGTATTAAAGAGGAGAGACATTCTAGACAATGTTGACAAATATTTCATTTGGCTTGTAGTGCTGGGGATATAGTTCAGTTAGAGAATGCCTGTTTAGCTCACAGTACACCCAGGGCATGATCCCCTCAAAAAAATAAAATAAAACAAATTAAAAATTACTTGTGGTGTTTTACACACCTGTGTGAGAAGATAGATGCGGGAAAGTCAGTTTTTAAAATTATATTTCAAAGTCACAGTAAGTTCTAGACCAGGCTTAGCAGCATGGCAACCTAAGACCCTGTCTCAATTTTTACATATGACGAGTAAGTACTAATGATATTTAAAATTAATAGTCTAGATTTTATTTTATTTAGGAGCAAATTGAGGCCCAGTTCATCTGAATTTCTGAACAAGTGAAATAAAAAATTAATCTTCCACGAACATTCAGTGCTTTTGTCAATTACATTACAGATTAGACTCATTTACCCTGAGACTTAGCCTATTCTTGGTCAGGAGAAGATGCAGAAAGGAGATGCAAGGCAGTTTGCAAAAATTGCTGCTTCAACTGGCCTAGGATCCAGCAATCAGGAGGCCAAGGAGAGGAAATAGGATCATTTAGGATCATCACTTACAGGGCCTTTTGTCAAAAGCAATTCACAACAACAACAAAAAGGGATATAATCCCTATTCTTGTCAAGAGGATGATGCCAATTTTAATTTGAATTTAATATTAAGAAATTTTAAATCAACTATCTTATAAAACTTTTCCCCTATGGCATGTTCTGGGTTTTGAAGACTTTTTTGTTGTTGTTGGCAGAACATCCAGACATTAATGTTTCTGGGACAACTACCATTTTCTGAACTCACATGATGGCACTTTTTACACTGGGTAACTTTTAAGTAAAGATCAGGGTTTCCATATTCTTGTCAAATAATAAATATGACAGGATTTCATGAAGGAGAGAGAGGGGAGAGGAGGGGGAAGGAAGAGGAAATGACTAACAGTGGTTGACACTGAACGTAGTTGTTATATGGTGCTCTTATTTTTCAGTGGAACCAGAGTCACCTCTAGCTCTGTGTCCTTCCTCCTCCTCTTCTTTCTCCTCTTCCTCCTCCTCTTCTTTCTCCTCCTCTTCCTCCTTCTTTTCCTCCTCTTATTCCTCCTTCTCCTTTTTTGTCTTCTCCTCCTTCTCTTCTAAATGGCTATAAAAAGATTTTAACCATGTTACACAATTCCAAGACAACAATTTTTCACGCCCTTAAAACAATCAAAACAAGAAATCCAAAAATCACTGGCCAATTCAAATATTCTAAAGTGATTGAAAATTTGCAGTACACTTCACCAAGGTAAGGATTAGTTGTTCACCAGATCATTTCAGCTAGTAGATTTTACAAAGCCCTAAGCCACTTATGGAAGCTTTGTGGCAGACATCAGGACAAGCTCTCTAGAAGCGGCTGTAAGAAAAAACTGTAATCTCAGATCTGGCAGAAGCAGTTAGCTAGCTGCCTCCAGCTGTTAGCTTTGCAACTGTGGCCTAGAGGTAGGATGACAATGACAAAGAAGGCCATGGTGTCTTTTCACTAACTCTGAGTGGCCTCTGGCAGGTGAGAAGTCCGGTGGTGATAATGAGAACACAGTCAGAGCTCAGCTAATGGTGAACAAGGTGGCACTGCAGAGGCTGCCACACTTTGCTTCTGGTGCTAGATTTCTGAGTAGACAGCATGTACTGGAAAGTCCCCAAGCATGGCCAGAGATTTTGTGGATCTGCGTTATGGTGTGAGATGGCACCTGTTTCATCTTATTTTTATCCATTTACTTTGACCATTTTATTCTCTGATAACAACAACAACAACAACAAAAAAAAAAAACAAAACAAAACAAAAACAAAAACAAAAAACTGCCCTATTGAAAAATTCAGGATTGGAGGCCAGTGAGATAGCTCGGCACTTAAAGCTTCCTCTGTTATTACAGGGAGCCCAAGTCATGTAAGGCTCTTCACAGCTGGCTATAACTCATGCTCAGCAGAATATGATATGTCAGACTTCCAGAGGCACCTGCATATATGTGCATGTGTATGTGTAAAGACATACACATAAGCATAAAAATAATAAAAACAAAGGGTTTTTTTGTTTTCTCCTCTTCAGTGTATTTTTGTTGAATTTAATTTATTTTTTATTCTAAATGTGTGTTTTAAAAGAGAGAGATGGGAAGGGCATGGGTTTGGATTTGAGGGGAGGGGAGGTGGTGGGTATTTGAAAGTAGTTGGGAAAAGGGGATTTGGAATGAGACTATATTGTTTGAAATATCTATTTTTATAAAAAAATAAGTTAATGATTCTTTAAGGGTAAATAAATAATAAAATTCAGGTTAGAAAGGTTAAAAAATTCTTATCCAAATAAAGTTAACATGAAGGCATGAAGGCCAATCTTAGCAGTCCAGTCTTAGTACTCCAACCTTAGTACTCCAATCTTAGTACTCCAATCTTAGCACTCCAATATTAGCACTCCAATCTTAGTACACCAATCTTAGTACTCCAATCTTAGCACTCCAATCTTAGTACTCCAGTCTTAGCACTCCAACCTTAGTACTCCAATCTTAGCACTCCAATCTTAGTACTCCAACCTTAGTACTCCAATCTTAGTACTCCAATCTTAGCACTCCAATATTAGCACTCCAGTCTTAATATTCCAGTCTTAGCATTCCAACCTTAGTACTCCAATCTTAGTACTCCAGTCTTAGCACTCCAATCTTAGAACTCCAATCTTAGTACACCAATCTTAGTACTCCAATCTTAGCACTCCAATCTTAGTACTCCAGTCTTAGCACTCCAACCTTAGTACTTCAATCTTAGTACTCCAGTCTTAGCACTCCAGTCTTAGCACTCCAATCTTAGTACTCCAGTCTTAGTACTTTAATCTTAGTACTCAAAAGGGTTAGGCAGCAGAACTGCTATGAGTCTAAGGCATCACACAAACACATACACACACATACATACACACACACACACACACACACACACACATACAGATACAAACACATACACACATAAACAAACACACACAAACACATATACACACAAACACACACACAAGCACATATATAAACACACACACATAAATAAACACATACACATAAACACACACAAACACATACTTACACAACACAAACACATACACATATACAAACACACAGAGACACACAAACACACACATATACAAACCCTCACACATACACACACAAACACACACACACAAACACATACACAAACGCACACACATATACTATAAAACACTAAATCAAAATATAAAAGATTTGTGATTTAAATAAAGAGTATATAGCTTCTTTATAAAATTATTTTTTTGTTTGTGTGTTTGTTCTTTTTAACATATTTCTCATGAGCCCTAGAATGTGGTTTCTGGATGCTGGGCCTACATCAATTTCTCCTCCATAATATTCTCTAGTTCCTTTCCACCTTTCGTCCTCGCTGGATCCCCTCACTATCTGTCTCTCATTAGAAACAAAAACAAAACCAAAAAGACAAAAAGCAGGCCACCAAGAGACAAAAACCAAACATGAAAAATAAATT
The DNA here is from genome assembly GCF_963924665.1 of Micromys minutus. Classification (NCBI taxonomy): domain Eukaryota; kingdom Metazoa; phylum Chordata; class Mammalia; order Rodentia; family Muridae; genus Micromys; species Micromys minutus. The sequence goes on along the minus strand of NC_137979.1, from coordinate 38,840,029 downwards.
ATATGATGAAGCAAAAACTATCATACTGAAGTTGGACACTGCAACTCAGCTGGAGGGAGAGTCCTCAGGTGTGCCTGCAAGGCTCAGAGACCTGCTTGTTCTCATAGTAAAGAGTCCCATAAAAATGCTAAGTTAGCATCAGACCATAAGCAGAAAACCTGTTGCAGACCCGTGTAAGCTGCAAGCTTCATGCTCCAGTCTCTGTGCTCTCAATAGGTCCTGCTTATTTGATTTAAAGAGTGTTGTTCTCCCAGTGTTCTCCTTCCCCTCTGGCTCTCACAGTCTTACTGTGTCCTCCTCCACTAGTTTACCTAAGCTCTGGAGAGGAATTGATGGAGACTTCCCATTAGGACACTCTCTCCACATAATGTCCACAGAGATGGTTTTCTCTATTCACATCTACAGCTGGAGGAAGACTCTCTGGTGATACCCAGAAAAGGTGTGATTTATACACATAGGAGAAGTCCACTAGGGGTCATTTTTTTTTCTTTTACTTTGACCAGTAGTGTTTGGTTTATACTGTGTCTCTAGCCTATCTAGTTTCTAGTTCTTGCTTCCTGAAACAGTATAAGTTCTTTCTCATGGAGTTAACTCAACCTTGGCTTGGCTATTCCCATAAGTTCTGTTCCACCATTGCCCTTAGCATATTTTGCAGACAGGACAGATTTTAGGCCGAGAGTTTTGTGGCTTGGTTGCTTTTTTTATTTATTTCTTCTTCAGTAGCCAGCTGAGTACCTTCACTCATCAGAGGCTAGAACATAGGGTTGAAATTGGGCCATAGCCCCAATTTCTAGAAGCCCTCCTTAGAATCACCTCCATAGATGCCTGGAAAAGAGAGGTTTCCGTACTTTCCCCAAAAGACCCCCCAATTCCACCTGTTTGTTCCTCCATCAGACAATCCCAACCGATTGCTTAACCTCCTCCTACTCTCATACCTACCCGCTTCTAGTTAACCCTTAAAATCTGTTTTCCCTTCAGTAGAGATCCATGCATTTCCCCCAAACCACTGACTTGCCTTTACCTAAACTTGCTGGATCTACAGATATGAGCATAGTTATTATTTACTTAACCATAAATCATGCTGGGGTACACCACTCAGCATGATTATTTCTATCTCCATCCATCTGCCTGCAAATTTTATTTTTTTATAATAGCTGAGTAAGACTTCATTGTAGAAGGGCACCACATTTTCTTTATCCATTATTCTTTGGGAGACATTTAGATTTTTTTCCAGTTTCTGGCTATTATGCATAAATCTGCAATGAACACAATTAAGCAAGTGTTCTTGAAGGGCAGAGTATTGTTTGTGTATACATCCAAGAGTGGGACAGCGGAACCTTTAGGTAGATCCATTTGACCAATCTTAGGAACTGATTTTGACATTAGTTATATAAATATTTCCACCAGCAATGAAGGAGTGCTCCCATCCTTTCCAGCACAAGCTATCAGATATGTTATTGATATTAACCATTCTGATATTTATAAGATGGAATATCAGCATAATTCTGATTATCTTTCCCTGATGGCTTAGGATGTTGAACACTTCATTAAATGACTCTCAGCCATTTAATTTTCTTCTATTGCGCTTTCTTTGTTTGTCATTTACCTTAAAGATACTTTTCAGTTTATTGGGGCCCCATTATATTGTTGATCATAGTGGCACCTGCATTATCTGTGTTCTGTTAAAAACATTGTCTCTGGTGCCAACATACTCCGGCTATCAATCTCTTTTCAGTCAGTTCAGTGTATCTGGTTTATGCTGAGGTTTTTGATCCACTTGGCCTTGCATTTTGCACAGGGCAATTTATATAGACATCTTTTCATTCTTCCACATGCAGACATCTAATTTGACCAGCACCATTTGTTGAAGATGTTTTCTTTTTCCAGTGTGGGTTTCTGGATTCTTTACCAAACCTCAGATGTCGTCTGTACGTGTTTGGGTTGGATTTATGTCTGGGTAGTCGATTTGATTCCTTCGATCAATGTGTCTATTTTATGCCAATAGCATGCAGATTTTATTACAATGTAATAAAATTCTGTAATACAGCTTGAAACTAGAGATAGTGACAGCTATAACAGTTCTTTTGCAGTTCGGAGTGTTGTGGCTATCCTGGAGTTTTGATTCTTCCATGTGAAACTGAGAGGTGTCTTTTCAAGGTCTCTCAACCATTGTGTAGGGATTTTGATGGGTGTTTCATTGATTCTGTGAATTGCTTTTGGTAGGATGGCCATTTTTACTATTTTAATCTTCCGGATTCATGGGCATGGGAGAATTTTCTATCTTCTGATATGTTCTCTAATTTCTTTCTTCAAAGACTTGACGTTTTGCCATACAAGTCTTTCATTTGCTTGGTTCAAGTGACCGACCTCAAGATATTTTATAGTATTTGAGACTGTTTCGAAAGGACTTGTTTCCCTAATTTCTTTATCAACTTGTTTGCCTTCGGTATATATGAGAGCTATTGATTTTTTTTCGTTTTATTTTTCTTGTTTTGCTTGTTGTTATTGTTTTTATTGGTCGCTGTTGTTGCTGTTGTTTATTTAAGTTTGTGTCTGTCTATTTTTCTGGAAGTGTTTATCAGCTGTGAGAGCTCCTTGATGAAAATTTTACAGTAACTGATGTATACAATCATATCATCAAATAATAGAACTTTGACTTCTTCCTTTTGAATTTTTATGCCCTTGGTCTATTTAGCCGTTTTATATCTCTAGTTAAAACATCAAGTACTATAATAAATACACATGGAGAGAGTGCAGAACATCGTGTTTTCCTGATTTTATGAAATTACTTTGCTTTTCTCTCCATTTATTTTGATGATTCCTTTAGGTTTTCTTTAAATTGCCTTTATTATGTTGATATATATCTTCTGTGTCCCTAACCTCCTCAAGACTTTCACCATGAAGGGGTGTTAAATTTTCTTAAAGGGCTTTTCCTCTGCTAATGAGATGATTATGTGTTTTGTTTTCTCTTTCAGTTTGTTTATTTGGTGGATTACATTGACTGATTTCCATATGTTGAATCAGCCTTACAGCTGTAGGGTGAAGCCTGCTTAATTATGATTGATGATCTTTTTGTTGTGCTCTTAAATTCTGTTTACTCATGTTTTATTGAGTACTTTTGTATTTATATTCATTAGGGAAATATTTCTGTAATTCTCTTTCTCCCTGAACCTTTCTTTGGTTTGAGTGTCAGGTTAATTGTGGCTTAATAAAATGACACGATCAAAGTTTCTTTAGTTTCTATTTTGTGGAATAATTTCAGGAGTATAGGTTTTAAATCTTCTTTGAATTTCTGGTAGAATTCTTCTTTAAAACAATCTGTTCCTAGGGTTTTGTTTGTTTGTTTGTTTTTTTGATTAGGAGACTGCTTCTATGTTATAAAACTTTTTAAATAGTTTACCTGATAATGATTGTACTTTCATAATTGATACAGGGATAGAAAGGTACCTACATCTTTTATATTTTCCCATTTGTTAAAATATAATTATTGAAATTTTGTTGTTGTGAGTCACTGGGTTTTTAGGTTACTATTATTAGGTGGTTATATGCCCCTTTTACATGTGAATTTGTTAATTTGAACATTTCACTGTGTCTTTTTGTTAGTTTTGATGAGAACTTGGTTATCTTGTTTATCTTCTCAAAACTTATTTTGTTTTACTGATTCTTTGTATTGATCACTTTGTTACAATTTTACTGACTTCAGCCCTGCTTTAATTATTTCCTGTTGTCTACTCCTCTTTGCTGAGACTACTTTTTAGTTGTAGAGTTGTATCTTTAACACCACAGACATACTTCGCCATCTCTGTTGTCCTTCATAAGATCCACAGGGTTCATTGTTATTATCAGCTGCAGGTATCACTGTAGATCCAGCTGAGGATGTGCTGAATAAAGAATACTTCCAGTGTGTTTTAATGATCCATACACATATTGCATATTTAGAAAAAGATATAATTCTTCAGTGAGATTTTCATTATTTTGAAACTGAAAATTACCAGGGAAACAAGGACAAAGAATATAGAAAGTGACTGAGAACTACAGTCAGGCTTTCTCTGCCAGGTAATTAATTTATTTTTCACCTCCATGATGAGATGTTAAAAAGATGATCAGATATATATCAACTTTGTTCTTTATTTCTACTCAGAAATAAGAGCAGAAACATCTTCTTTTTGGTCAGTGCTTGTAGTTTTTTTTTGTTTTTGTTTTGTTTTGTTTTGTTTTTTAAGGTTTGATAGTGTGCATTAAGGTCTTACTAATTACATTGAGCATAAAGTACATGTAAAACAAGATGTAACCTAGAATTAGTCAAAGTTTTCTTGGTGTGTAAAGATTGAGCATAATGTTTTGTTTTTCTTTTCTTTTCTATTTCTTGAAATTCATATAGTCTGTGAGTTATTTCTGAGGTGTTCAGAGCTTTCTGGGGTTAGTAATAAATTATCAGTGACTGCATATTATGTCTGTTCTTTTGTGACTGGGTTATCTCACTCAGGATGATAGTCTCTAGATGCATCTATTTTCTTAAGAATTTTATAAAGTCATTGTTTCTGATAGCTGACTAGTACTTCATTGTGCAAATGTACCACAATTTTTGTACCCATTCATCTACTGAAAGGCATCTGGGTTCTTTCCAGCTTCTGGCTATTATAAATAGGGCTGCTATGAACATTATGGTGCATGTATCTTTGTTGTATGTTGGAGCTTCAATAGGGTATATGCCCAGAAGTGGAATAACTGGGTCTTCAGGTAATACTATGTCCAATTTTCTGAGGAATCGCCAAACTGATTTCCAGAGTTGTTGTACCAGTTTACAACCCCACCAACAGTGGAGAAGTGTTCCTCTTTCTCCATATCTTCGCCAGCACCTGTTGTCATGTAAATTTTTGATCTTAGCCAATATGACTGGTGTGAGGTAGATTCTCAGGGTTGTTTTGATTTGCATTTCCCTGATGGCTAAGGATATTGAGCACTTCCTTAGATGCTTCTCAGCCATTCGATATTCCTCAATTGAGAACTTTTTGTTTAGCTCTGTACCCCATTTTTAATAGGGTTGTTTAATTCTCTGGTGTCTAGCTCTTTGATTTCTTTGTTTACCTTGGATATTAGGCCTCTATCTGATGAGGAGTTGGTAAAGATCTTTTGCCACTCTGTTGGCTGCCATTTTGTTTTCTTGACAGTGTCCTTAGCCTTACAGAAACTTTGCAATCTCATTAAGTCCCATTTGTCAATTTTTGACCTTAGAGCTCAAGCCATTGGTGTTCTGTTCAGGAAATTTTCTCCTTTGCCTATGTGTTCTAAAGTTTTCCGTACTTTCTCATCTAATAGTTTCAGTGTACCTGGTTTAATGTGGAGATCTTTGATCCACTTACACTTGAGCTTTGTACAAAGAGATAGAAAGGGTCTATTTTCATTCTTCTCCATGCTGAGTGCCAGTTGTACCAACACCATTTGTTGAAGAGTCTGTCCTTTTTCCATTGAATGTTTACAGCTCCTTTGTCAAAAATCAAGTGACCATATGTGTGCAAGCAGAAACATCTTATTCAGATGATATTTAGCACTTTTCAGAGTTTAGTTTAAAAGCCTTTTTTAACATCTCTTTTAAAAAAAAGCAAAAAAAAACTCTGTTGGGTAAAAATAGACTGAAGTTAAAATCTTTGATGCCCTCTGAATCTGAGAAATTCTGAGTTAGTGAAGTACGCTTATTTCTTATAAATTCCCAGCAGAACTAGGAGCATTCTATTACAAACAAAAAGTAAGTCAGCTGTTTAGGGTTTTGGTTCGATTTCAGAAGTGTTCCATAATGGCATTGATCTCTTTGTTTGGTAAGGGCTCTGAATAGTTTGTATACTGCATATGAGAGTCAATGTTTCAGTCCTTTATCAAATGCTTGGCTCTTAGTATTTGCATCTGTTACTTCAGCTGCAGGGTGGAGCCTTGCAGACCACAGCCAGGTTAGGCTCCTCTCTGCAAGCACTACTTTGATTTATTTTGGTCAACTTTCAATTAAAGTAAAGGCAAACAATATGACTAATGTCTTTTCTATATTGGTTGTTATGCTTTATTATTTTGACTCCTTATAATTTAATACTAGAGCAATGCACTTGTGCAAAACAGTGAATGACATTTTGCCAACTGGTCCTTTTCACGTGGGTTGTTACTAGCTAAGATATGCTCAGGTTCATAATCCAGGAGAAAATATAAATCAAATAAAAGACAAGTACATCCAACATGCTTATTTATTAACTGATATAAGAAGGCAAAGAGGGTTGTCAGAAGCTTCACGAAGAATTAATCTGATACAAAAATAAGATTGAGCCACTTGAAACAAAATTGGGGCAGATGAAGATTGAGCCAAATCAATGGAGAGTGAGGAATAGAATCATAAACATGGCCTGAACTTAGAAAAAGATTCCGTGAAAGGAGTTTTCTGTGATTCAAAATCCTAAGAATAGAGGACAGACCTAAAAAGAACACACATATCACCCTTTCAAAGACTTAGAGAATATCACAGAAAGTTGTTCGAGATTATAAAGGCCAGTTTAATTAAACACTCTTGTCTAGATAAAACATGGGACATGTAACCATGAAAACATAGCAACTATCACCATCTGCACAAAATCTGTGAAAAAGAAATTAGACATGAAGTATGGTGGAAAGTAAGGGAACCAATAAGATAGTGCGAAGAGGTAGTAATAAGGATACACTGTGTAACTGTCACATTAATTGAAGAGAAATATTCATAGATATAGTAAAGAATCAATGGTATAATCTTAAAGGTGGTTATATGATATTATGTAATTTCAGGTGACTTCTGCCATATATCTTATATTTATATATTATTTGGATTTACGGGAGTTTGATAATATGTCTTATCATCAAATGGGTTGTGCTTAGTTTATTAATTTTGAAGAGTTTAAAAACCACTGTAAAATTATTAAATTTTATGTCACCTATTTTTTTCTGAATGCATATTTCACTTCTCAGCAGAACACCCAGTGTTGTTCTCAAGATTAATGTTCCCCTGTAGGAGAGAAGAGGGAACATTGTTCTACTGAGTTTAGCAAAAAAGAATGATGAAGTAGCTCATTGAAAACACTGTGGAGAGCAAATGCCCACCAAATATCACAGTTCTTAGCTGAGTGGTAGAGCAAAGCACAAGGCTCTGGGTTCATCCTCAGCTCTGAAAAAAACAAAGTTACTCAGAAAACTCATATAATTTATATGGTGTCGGAAAATAAGGACTATTTCTGAACGTTTTATACTATATGGAGAATGTTATGGTGTTAAACATTTTTGAATATTTATTTTAATTTTTATTATGTGTATATGTCTATCTGTATTTGTACCTGTGTACAGGTGCTTGGGGAGCCTTGAAGAAATTGTTAGATCCTAGGTACTTGGACTCACAGGTGATTATGAGTTGCCTGAGGTAGAAACAATAGACTTAAGGCTTCCTTGTAAGAGAGCACATAATTTTAACTACTGAATGTGTTTCCTGTTCTCGAAATATCTATATGCCCACATTGAAAATAAACTGGATAAAGAAGGGGGAAAATGTTTTGCAGTTAGTTGTCTTTCTATATGAGTAGCATTTGGAGTTTTATATTAGATGCATTTTTAAAGTTATTCTTATATAGACTGTTTCAATAGAATGAGAATTAAGCTAATGGGGGGAGTAGATAATATTTGCAGTTTTTATGAGTTACAATTAGTTTTCTTTTTGTTACCTTTTTCTTTGTTATTTTATTAATATACATTTGAAATGTTATCTCCCTTCACAGTTTCCCCTCCACAAACCCTGTCCCCTTCCCCTACCTCTGCTTCCATTAGGGTGCACCTCCACCTGCCCACCCAATCCTGCCTCAGTGTCCTAGCATTCCCCTACCCTAGAAAATCGAGCCCCCCATAGGACCAATGGGCTCCCCTCCAAGCTAAGCCAGATAAGGATGTTTTTTACTACATATCCAACTCGAGTCATGGGTTTCCCCCCGCCTCCAAGTGTACTCTTTGGTTGGTGGTTTTTTCCCTGGGATCTTGGGTAGGGGGGTCTGGTTGGTTGATATTGTTGTTCTTCCTATGGGGTTGTGTCACGTGCCCACGCTTCCCGCCGATAGGAACAGGCATGCAACAAACAAACAGATTCTTCTGCGGACAACCTTTATTGTACAGCACTCTGAGCAGGGGACTTCCTGAGCAGGAAACTTCTCTCTGAGCCGGGGACTCCCTACCGGGGTCTACTGTATATGTGACCTCTCACGTGCAGTCTCCCACGTGTGATCTGTCTGCCCAGTCTCTCTCCACGTGGGATCTCCCGCAATCTCTCCTATAGGGTCTCTCTCCATGTGGTATCTCTCTGCCATTTCTCCACGTGGGGTCTTCCTCAATCTCTCCACTATCTCCCTCTCCACGTGGGGGAGAAAAGCATTGCTTATATATGCCCAGGAGACTCGTGTCGCTACCTGATTGGTGCGCCCTCCAGTAACTCAATAGTATGCCCCGAGAGCGGGCTATGACCTATGTGGCGCATGCGCATTAAGTCTCTTGGCTGGGCAACAGCTGTTTGCTGAGTTCTTGGCAAGAAGCCTGCGCCATGTTTGGGTGTGGCACAAACGGCTCCATACAGGGTTGCAAATTTCTTCAGTCTCCTACAATCCTTGCCCTAATTTCTCCATTGGGGTCCTTACACTCAATCTGATGTTTGGCTGCATATAACCACATCTATATTAGTTAGGTTCTGGCAAAGCGTTCAGCGGACAGCTATCCCAGGCTCCTTTCAGAATGTACTTCTTGGCATATGCAATATTGTCTGGCTTTAGTGACTGTATATGAGATGGATCCCCAGGTGGAGAAGTCTTTGGATGGCATTTCTTTCAGTCTATGCTCCACACTGTCTACATTTTTTTTCCTCTGAGTATTTTGTTTCCCCTTCTAAGAAGGACTGAAGCCTCCATACTTTGTTCTTCAATCTGCTTGAACTTCATGAAGGCTGTGAATTTTGTCTTGGTTATTCTGAGCTTTTGGGCTCATACCCACTTATCAGTAAGTGCATACCATGTATATTCTTTTGTGATTGGGTTATCTCACTCAGGATGATATTTTATAGTTCTATTTATGTTCACTATTGTATTAGCCAGGATTTCCTAGAAGAACCAAAGTGATAGAATTAGTATATTTATAAAATGGTGATATATCAGATTAGCTTACAGGATAAAACTCGAATAGTCCAGCAATAGCTGTCTTCACAGTGCTCTGAGATCTAGATGGCTGCTAAGTTCATGAGGCTGGATGACTCAGCAGTCTCAGACTTCAGAAAACATCTGGAGATTCCTGGGGAACCACTGGGCTTACATTCATGATACATGTACAGATTATTAAAAGCATTTTAGCGTAAATATATATGGATGTATTTTTGTTATACTTGATTTTTAAAGGTTTTATAAGATGCATTGAAATCTTAATATTTACAAAGATCATAAAGCTTGTGTAAAACAAAACATAACATGGAAATAGTTAAAGATTTTTTGGTATGTAAAGATTAAAAATAATGATTTTTTTACCTACCAAAAATTGCCATAAGGCTATCTTCTTAGCTCTTGACTTATAATGATTTATGGTCTAGGTGTACCCCACTTTGAAAGGGTGACAGCACATGTTATCTGCTTCTTTTTGTTCTAGAGTTATCAGATGTGCTGTCAAGTTGTTAGTGTATGATCTCTCCAGGTTCTTTTTGGAGGCAGTCATTGCTACGAGTTTTCCTCTTACACTCTTTACATTGTGTTCCATAAGTTTGGGTATGTTATACCTTCATTTTAACTAAATTCTAAAACATTCTTCATTTCTTTTTTTTTTTTTTATTTCTTCCTTGACCAAGTTATCATTGAGTAGAGCGTTGTTCAACTTCCATGTGTATGAGGGATTTTTGTTGTTTTTGGTATTATTGAAGACCAGACTCAGTCCATGATAGGATACATAGAATTATATGATCTTCTTGTATATGTGAAATTCTGTTTTGTGACCAAGCATATGGTCAATTTTAGAAAGTTAAGGAGAAGCAAATTGAATGGGAAGAAGTCAAAGTATCACTATTTGCAGATGATAAGATAATAACTAATGTCAAAAATTCCACCAGACAACTTTTACAGCTGGAAAACAACTTCAGCAAAGTGGCTGGATATAAAATTATCTCAAACAAATCAGTAGCCTTCCTCTACTCAAAGGATAAACATGCTAAGAAATAAATTAGAGAATTAACGCCCTTCACAATAGTCACAAAGACTATAAAATACCTTGGTGTGATTCTAAGCAAGCAAATGAAAAATCTGTATGACAAGAAACTTCAAGTTTCAGAAGAACTAAATTGAAAAAGAACTCAGAAGATGGAAAGATCTTCCATGCTCCCGGATTGGAAGGATCAACATAGTAAAAATGATCAACTTGCCAAAAGCAATCCAAAGACTCAATACAATCCCATTTAAGATTCCAACTCAATTTCTCATAGAGTTAGAAAGAGCAATTTGCAAGTTTATTTGAAACAACAACAAAAAAAGGGGATTGCAAAATGATTCTCAACAATTAAAATCTTCCCAGGGAATTAACATCCCTGACATCAAACTATAATACAGATCAATTGTAATAAAAACTGCATGGTATTGGGACAGAGACAAACAGGTAGATCAATGGAACAGAATTGAAGACCCAGAAATGCACCCACACACCACTGGACACTTTTTGCAAAGAAGCTGAATTCAATGTAAAAAGGATAGCATTTTCAACAAATGCTGTTGGTTCAACTGGCATTCAACATGCAGAAGAATGCAAATCAATTCATTCTTTTCTCTTTATACAAAGCTTAAGTTCAAGTGGATTAAAGACCTCCAAAAATAAACAGGTACACTGAAACTAATAGAGGAGAAAGTAGGGAAGAACTTAGAAGACATAGGCACATGTGAAATTTTCCTGAGCAGAACACCAACAGCTTATACTCTAAGATCAAGAATCAATAGATGGGATTTAATGAAATTGCTAAGTTTATATAAGGCAAAGGATGCTGTCAAGAAGACAAAACAGTAACCAACAGATTGGGAAAGGATCTTTACCAATCCTACATCTGATATAGGACTAATATCTTATATATACAAAAATCTCAAGAAGTTAGACTGCAGAAAATCAAATAATCCTATTGAAAAATGGTGCACAGATCTAAATAAAGATTTCTTAACTGAGAAATACTGAATGGCTGAGAAGCACCTAAATCCCTAATAATTATGGGAATGCATTTAATTCCAACTCACACCAGTTGAAATGGCTAAGATCAAAAACTCAAGTGACATGAGATACTAGCAAGGATGTGGAGAAAGAGGAACCCTCCTCCATTTTTGGTGGGATTGCAAGCTGATACAACTACACTGAAAATCAATCTTGTGATTCCTCAGAAAATTAGACATAGTACTCCCTGAGGACCCAGCTGTATCACTCCTAGGCTTATACTCAAAAGACAATCCAACAGATAACAAGAAAACAGATTCCACCATGTTTATAGCAGCCTTATTTATAATAAACAGAAGCTTGAAAGAACCCAGATATCCTTCAGTAGAGGAATGGATACAAAAATTGTGGTGTACTATGGAGTACTACTCAGCTAGTAGAAGCAATGACTTTATGAAATTTCAAGGCAAATGGATAGAACTAGAAGCAATCATCCTGAGTAATGTAACCCATTCATAATAAAACAGTCCTGGTATGTACTCACTGATAAACCTATACTAGCCCAAAAAGCTCTGAATACTCAAGAAACAATTCACAGAACTTATAAAGCTCAAAAAGAAGGAAGGACTAGATGCTTCAGTCCTTCTTAAATGTAGAAGAAACTACTCACAGGAGAAAATACAGAGATTGAAGAAAAGATCATCTAGATACTGCCTCACCTGGGGATCTATTCCATATGCAGCCACCAACCCCAAGCACTTTTGCTGATGCCAAGAAGTACTTACTCACAGGAGCCAGATATTGATGCCCAGCAGAGGCTCTGACAGAGCCATATCGATATAGTTGAGGATGATTGCTGCTAACCATCAGACTGAACACAAAGTTCCTAATGAAGGAGCTAGAGAAAGGACTGAAGGAGCTGAAAGTCTCTCCAACCGCATAAGAAGAACAACATTATCAACTAACTGAACACTCCAAACTCCCAAGGACTAAAACACCAACCAATGAGCACACATGGAGAGCCCATGGCTCCAGTTGCATATGTAGTAGAAGATAGCATTGTCTGGCATCAATGGCAGAAGAGGCCTTTGGTCCAGTGAAGGTCTGTTTCTCCAGTATAGGAAAATGCCAAGGTGCTGAGGTGGAGTGGGTAGTTGGGAGAGGGAGCACCTTCATAGAACCAAGTGGAAGGGAGGAGAATGGTAGTAGGTGGAAAGGAGGTAACATTTGGAATGTAAATACAGGAAATATTCAATAAAAACAAAAAAGGAAAAAAAGAAATGCTTAAAATCTATCAAATAAAATAACTGATATGTACTGGATAGATGGCTCAGCAGTTAAGAACCCTGACTGCTCTTTCAGAGGTCCTGAGTTCAATTGCCAGAAACCTCATAGTGGTTCATAACCATATGTAATGAGTCTTAGTGCCATCTTCTGGTGTGTCTGGAGACAGATGGAGTGTATTTGTACATGTAAAATGAATAAATAATTATTTTAAAATATAGAAAGACAATTTTAAAAATAACTAACATATTTTAGTGAATTTTTGCGTATAATTCTTTTGTGTGCAAAGGACATATAATGTCATTGGTTTGTATTTAGTATGTACATACTATTCTTCAAGAAGCAGGATGTGTTTTGGTGAGTGCAAATATTGAAGCCAAAGTATAGAAAAATCAATATTAAGAAGTATGGCAATAAGTACATCCAAAGTTAAAAATAATAAAATATGCATATATTTTATAAAAATGTAATAAAATTAAAAACAAGCCCAGCAGTTTCTGATTTGGCTATGTTGAGTGGCCAATGAGATCCCCAGATCCACCTTTTATCTGCCTTCCTGCCACACACAAAGGATTACACACATGTGCTATTGTATGTGTGTAGCTGCATGGTGTGTTCTGGGGACTTGAACACCTTTCTTCACACTCCATGGCAAGTACTTTACTCATAGAGACACATCTCTATGTCTGTTGTTCTCTTGAGGAAAGGGGAAGGGTTTGGTATTTGCTTTAATAATGCAGATTATCTACAAACATCTACCTTTATAAAAACTGGCAGAATGATCTGATGCATCTTGTCCAGGTCTTCATACTATATGTTGTATATATCAAATCATTTTTCCAAAGTATTTTCTTACCCAAAGCCCTGACCTCACTCACAGAATGTGTGGTTTTTTCAATTATTAAAGAAATAGTGACAAATATTATCAACCCACAATTGAAAAAGCAAATTGTAAAAAAAAATATAATTACTCATGGATATTACTCTATTCATTCACTCAGCAATTTTCTCACATCTACTTTTATGAGTTAAGGCTACCTTTGGGCTCCCGAGGCATCAGTAAACAATACCAGATGAGTTTTAATAGAGTGGATGTCACGAATGTCACACTGCTCAAAATATCTGGGGTAAGCATAAAAAAGCACACACACAGTATGAGAGAGAGTGGGGTGGGGAGAGAAACTCTATGGACTTCCAGAAGAAATAACTCTATTTTATACAAACATTGTCTATCATATTCAGTAAGACGTTCAGGACAAAAGGACTTTTTGAGAATTAATTTTGAACTGGATAAGTAATTCATTAGAATGAACCAATATGGTGTTTTCAGAAATATATTCATTAAAAACTCTCAGAAATTGTATTTATGTAATGACAAAGATTTTATCAGTCTCCAATCAATGACAAAGTCTGAAGATAAAATATAAGTTATAAGAGGAATGGAAACAACAAATTTAAAAAATAAGCAGAAATATATTACATTTAATAATACAAGCAGTAGGAGCTCTTTGAATATAATAATGCATTCTAAAGCATGGTGATTTTATTGATCCAACCATTTAGTTTAATAGAAGACTAAAGTATTATTTAACATAAGATTAAAAGACTATAATACAAAATAAACAGGAAAACCAAGATGTGATTTCTAAGGAATCACTGGGCTTATAACCTATAGTTAGACATGTCACAGGCCCTAGAGCATAACCTAATACTATTATGCTGAGAAATTGTTACAGTACTAAACTGACTCCTGATGATACATTATTATAGCACAGATCAATTCATCTCTCATCCATAACTTGGGAAGCTTTATTTTCAGCAGTTAATTAACACAGTGACACTCAAGTGATTAAGGTACAGAGAAGGAGAGACTGCAAAATACTCAGCATTAAATAGAATATCAAGCCACCCCTAGTTCATAAAACACTGCTGAACCAGAGGCAGAAAGAGTGAGGAAGAAGAGGATGAACCAGGTTCATGTAACTTCGAATAGCCACAGGTAACTATGAGAACCATAGAAAGAATAGACTAATATAGAATAATTTGCCCAATCTATGTGGGCAGCTTTTATCAATATCAACTTGCTCTGAATTCCTTTTGTGGGTGTTTTTGTGAGTTGAGAATTTGCTGATAGAAATCTGATAAATTACAAGCCTCTAGAGCTTTGATTTTGCTGGGTTACAGGATTTGTGACAGCTAGCCTCAGGGGGCAGATGGCTGGGAAGATAGCAAGTGGTTCTGAGGATAGTAAATTGCAGGGAACAGGGAAGACTGCAGCTGGGAAATCCCAGTGGGAAGGGAAAACTGTGTTACTAGAGAGTAGTCAATGATAGCCCGGATTGTTTTTTTTTAAATATTACACGCAACATAAGAGTGGAAACTTTAAAGACCCATATCTCCTCTTCTGGACATAGCAGTGTAGTTGCACAGATGAGCTTACAGTTGTAAGAGTGATGTGTATATAAAAAAGAAAAGATGATGTCCTGGGTTTCAGCACCAATGTTAGGAAAAAGATGAAGAGAGTAGAGGAGATATGGCCCATGGAGTTGCAGTGAGTCCTGGGGACAAGTCAAATGTCTCTGGGGAACCCATGTTGAGAATCCCTTCCCCCTGAGGGACCAGCCACATGGTATAGTACAGAAAAGGGTTTATTCTAGTTATGGGGGAAGCTAAGAGAGTGTAGAGGCAGAGAGAGAAGGGGGGAGGGAGGGAGGGAGGGAGGGAGAGAGAGAGAGGAGAGGAGTAGAGAAGAAGTAGAGGCTGGCCAGGAGAACATGGAGAGAGAAGGGGGAAGGGAATGAAGAAAGGAGGGACAAGGGGGAGAGAGAGCAAGAGACCAAGAGACCAAGAAAGCAAGAAAGCAAGAGAGAGAGAAGGATGCAAGCACCCCCTTTTATAACGTTAGGTAACTGGGGCAGAGCATTTCTGGTTATTGCCACGAAACAGTGAGGTGGAATAAACCTGGCTATTGCCAGGTAACTGAGGAGTGGGGTTATAGAATACCAGCAACGAGTATCTATAAGATCTGTGCAAGAACAATCTATATCCCAACAAGGGAAAGAAAGCTGTGCACACAATCTCATCCCAATCCTTGAATCTATTGGCAGTTTTTGGCTGCTGGGAGAGGGATAAATAATTCGCCTGGGAGTTTAACTCCTGTTAGGTCTACCAAAGCTACACATCCAAGGGCATTTTTGCAATAAAGCTTCTTTAATTTTTAAAGACACATACAGATTCGGGTGAGTAGAAAATTGGGCAAATTAGAAAAAAGTTTGGTGAGGAATGTTAAATATAATCAAAACAGAATGAAACACTTCAAGACCTATTGAAACATAAAATTAAATTTCAAAGTCAGGAAATGGTTTCTATAATTAGTACAAACTGAAGAACCTTTAAATGAACAAAATTCTTCCAAAGGCATAAACTTGAACTCAAACTCTAGAAGTACATTAAACAGAGAAGATGAAATATAATAACAGAAATATACAAAGGGAGTTAAAAACCAGCATGCTGACATTTCTTGGGAGAAAGAATTTCATTCATCTTGATCTGACAATTACAGTTTGTTTAATAAATGTCTTGTTAAGCAGATGTCTTGATTCAAAGTAGATCCTTGATTTGTTTGTTTTTTCCAGTTGACAAGAGCCAGAGGCAAAGAGTTACACAAAAATTTTGCATTCCCCTCCCTCTTTGTAACAACAGGGCATCCTGTAATTTGAGCACAGCTTCTAATATCTGTCACTGACAGTTAAGCCCAGGAGGAGCGATGCCTTGGAGCATGAACAGAATTTAGTAAATTTTCAACCTTCTAACCCTGGTCACACACTAATGCCTACCTTATATTTGAAAGGCGAAAATTTATTCAAATGTAATATATTGTGCTTTGCTATTTAAAACAACAGCATCTTCCCCTCCTGAAGGAGCCCTGTCACGTGTCATTCTTAATGGGAATTCAGCATTCATTAACTACTACGATTCATATCTGGCTCCAACTCTTTGGTGTTGCACTGAGATTAAGTTTCATAGTTTTAAATGAATGAGTGCTTGGATGAACTAGGGTACCAAATCTCAGTTTCACATTCCCTTGCATTTCAGACTTAATAAAGTTCAGCTTCTCTAGAGTCGAGAAGTTGATTCTTAAAATCCATCATTCTTTGCTGCTCTCTGCTGATTTAGAATGATAAGTAAGTGTTCGGGCTCTTCCAGTTTGAACCACATTTGGCAGTGTACTGTGGCGGCTAAGCGTCATATATGCTTTGAAATTGGGGATGAATGGCTGGCAGAGGGGTGCTATGTGCATCATGTGTGCCCAGCAACCCACAGTGAAGCTATGATTAACACAGAGAAGCAGCCTAGACTCACAAAGGAGCTGCCTGTTTGAGAAGTAAAGTCCTTTAGGGAAGCCTTTTCAAATGATGGAATGCGGGATCTCGAGTCACCTCTATGCCTAGAGAAAACAAAACAAAACAAAAATGAATTGGAACAAAACCTTTTAAGTAACCTGATTTTAAACTTCAGCAGAAACTTCAACAGCAGGCACTGAAGAGGTGATTAAAATAAAGATGTTGAGGAAATTAACTTTAGCTTCATTAGAAGGGAATACAGCATGCTCTAGGGCCTGTTATGTTTATCACAGCACTGGTAATAGGACGTTGAGGGGAGAGCCTGGCAATCGAGTGAAAGAGAATATGGCATTTTGTGATTTGACCTCATTGATACAATTACCTGAATTTGCACATTGCCTTTTCCTGCGTATTAACCACCATTATCCATGTCCCAGTCTGGACCCCGTTGTAACTGACTCTTTGAGACAAGTGCATTTGAGAAATGCCAATTCTTTCTCTGAAGAAAATAGTTGGGCTCTATTTTAGTTATATCATCATTTTAACCATTATAAATTATAGTGCTGATTCTCTTATATAGGAAGCATCATCTATGGAGTCTCTGCTGTTCTGCTGATCCATCATGTTGAGTTAAATAAGTAAATAAATCCCAGTGGTTGGGTTCACTATCCACCTCGATGCTTAAAATTCCCAAATGAAAGAAACACACCTTTATATTTTGTTATGCCTTAAACTGCTCAATAGCTGGGTCACTTTCTAACTTCCATGTAGTCAATCCACTTTTTGCCAATAACCCTGAGTTATCACTTACTAAACTCTATATTCTACCTTGACTGCCTTAGACACAGTTGGGTAGCCCTCTGGGCCACACTCTCCTGGCTCCTTCATATAGCATCTATGTCTCCCCTGTCCTCCACTATTCTCAAGCATGCTGTCTTCTTTATTCCGTAATCTCTCTTCTTCTCCTCCTTCCTCACTCTTTGTTCCAAAGGTGAAAATATTTCTAAGGTTCCAACTCTGTTTGCCCTGCCTAGCCTCTGGCTGCTGGCATTTTTACTTACCAGTCAGAACCAGCTGAGGATAGGTTCCTACAATCTACCTACAGACACTCATGTAAGCAGTTTTGAGGACCCAAATTAACATTAGGACGCAAGCAACAGCAGGCCAAACCCAGTACACCATGTGCCTATCCTTACAACAGGTCTACTCTTGTTTCAGTGGATCTCACGTTGTAATATAGTTTGGAAGAAAAGTAGTGTAAATCATTGAGCTTCTTCCTCTTCAAAGATGCTTTGGGATATTTGGCATTCTTTGATAATGTAAAAAGTATACAACAGTTTCCCACTTTAAAAAGATATGACTTTGGGAGTTTGATTGATATTGGATTAACTCTGCAGGTTACTTTATTTTTTCATTTGGGATAACATAAAACCAGCTTCTGCTTCTTAGCGTGTTCTGATTATGTCCATTAAATCAATGCTATAGAGTGTCATCCCAGCCTTGGAGCATGCTTCTCCTTCCTAGCTTGTTTTCTGTTGTTTAGGTCATTATTTGACATTCCTGCGTTACTACTTTTATTTGTCTCCTTACTATGTGGCTTCTTTCATATATTTGGGAACATAGAGTATTGGTGAACAAATTGTCATGGTTCAATCTGCTTACAACCTTGTCACTCTGTCATCACATGATACTCTCATTTGCCACTTTTGGCATTCCTCATTTAAAACTGTTTTCCATTACTAGAGAAAGCCAACCACTGATACTTCATGATAATCTGGCATGCTTGCAGATAGGAGTCTCTAATAATGCTCCTCTTAGAGGCTTCATTCTGTAAGTGATGGAAACTGATGCAGAGACCCACAACCAAACATTAGGTGGAGTTCAGGGAGCCAGACAGAAGAGTAGGAGACAGGACTGAGGGAGCAGGAGGGGTCAAGAAAACAAAAAAGACCCTATAGGGTCAACTATTATGGGCCCATGGTCCGGATGCTTAAACTTTCCCATGATGGTGGTAAATGGGAGCTCACAAGAAAAGTACACATAAACTTAATGACATTTGTCCAAATAATGTCAACTCTTAAGTTTTAGGTACGTTTCTATCTTGATATTAAGTTCTCCCCAAATTAAAGGTACCACATTTTTTTTCCTATATGATTCAATGATAAGAAAGTTTTACTGTAACTATAAATAAAAAGATCCTGACAGTTTTGGAAATGATAATGATAACATGTGTGGAGTAAATAATCGTCTCCTTTTGTAAAAGGTATTACCTGGTGTTATCAGAAGACATTGTTTTTGCATTTTAATAAGACTGCTCTGAATTCCTTATGTGTTCAAGTATCCTTGCTATGTTGGTAATTCCAAACAGCAGCTTTAGGAAATGTCTTCCCAACTGAGCCATAACTATTGCACAGTCACAGGCAAAGCATTCTGACCAGATCCTTGATACTGAAGCTCTTGCCTCTTCTCTCCCTAGAAATACATCCACCCATGTCTTAGGTCCAGATATCCTTCTGTTACATAGCTTCTCATTTATATACACACATCCAGAGCATTTCTTTTCCTGAACTTCTGACCTCTCAGAAACTACCTGACTCAATTTCCAAATAGCTTTACAACCTTGGGGATCTTGCATCCTTCCTGGAGTTGATAAAAGCACCTGCCTTGGAGGATTGAGCAAATTAAATGAGTTATTATGCATGCAGCATTCAACACACAGTTAGCTACTTTATTATCATTATTGTGGTTACTGCTATACAAAGTGCACAATCATAAGCCTCAAAAGACATTATAAAACATGAGTGTTTGCCCTATGGCTGTGAGATATTCTTGTAAAAACCAATAAAGTGAGAGAGTAAAAGCTTAGGAGTTTATATGCCTATATCCAACAACCACCTTTAAAATCAATTGCCAAACATAAAACTTGACCTTGGTCTAGAAACAAATGGAATTAATCTGTAGGTCTTGCTTGTGAGCTTTACTTCCTAATGGCTGCTCTCACTCAACAATTATCTTGAGTGATTTAGTTTTCGTTTCAAGGTCCCCAGAGTAAGCATTCAAATAAAATTGTCCAGGGCATCAACATAGAGCATGATTCAGTCGTATCAAAATTCCTTAAGAGTAAGTTCTCAGTCACAGAGGACTTTCTTGAATTGCACAGTGATCCGAAAATACCACACCTTATTTACTCTGCTTTAGCCAGTGAAAAACGCAGGCAGAACCAGAGCACACAAAGTACAAGAAAAATGGATGAACATAAAATATAATTTAGATTGCGTTGTGAGGGGTAATGTATCTATGTGTGTGTGTATGTGTGTAGATTTATGCATGCTGTCACACAAGTATTTATGTGTCCATCTGTATGAAGACCAGATAGCTTGATATTAGTTGCCTTTGTCGGATGCTATACACCTTGTGTTTTGACACAGTGCTCCTCACAGAACTTGAAGCTCACTGACATCAGCTATTCTGGCAGCCCATCAAAATCCTACAATATTCCTGTCTCTAGGATTATAGATGTGCATAGGAATATCTTATGTATGCTTGTGCTAGAGATTTAAACGCGTATTCTCATGCATAGAAAGCATTTTAAAAACTGAGACAAATTTTCAGCTCCTGTGATACAATTTACTGATGATTCAATTGAACAATCAACTGATCAATCTATTCTAATGATCTCTCATCCCAAGTGAATACCAAAACATTAACTCAATCTAATAGCACATCGAAATATTATTTCATCTACAGACTTGTCTTGCCCTTTATTCTCAGAATACTTTTCATGTTGTCTTTTTTTTTCAGTAAGTAATGCCAATGTGTGCATAGATTTTTTTTCTGTAGAAATAATTATAATATTTGGCAAAATGAGTCAATCAAAGGGTTTGCATTAGTGAAAGGCTACTCTAATCAGTATAAAGCCAGCCAATCAACTCACTTTCTCTTTTTTGAAGTGCAAGTTATATATAACTGAGGATGTTTCTTTCAGGGTCTCAAGAAAGCATATATTGATGATGATTTATTGCATGGATTTCTAAATATGGTCCTTCCAGAATCTTTATGGCCCATCAACAAGAAATGGAAATATTGTGGACATGGACATACAAATTAAGAGGCTC
Organism: Micromys minutus; assembly: GCF_963924665.1. NCBI lineage: Eukaryota > Metazoa > Chordata > Mammalia > Rodentia > Muridae > Micromys > Micromys minutus. The sequence continues at coordinate 38,819,088 of NC_137979.1, read as the reverse complement.
GAGTGATAATTTCTAACTGGAATAACCCTGACTAAGACAATGTACTAGCCTAGCAAACAAAGCAAAAAGTTTGTAAGTATAGCATCACATTACTTTGGGTTACTATTTTACCATGCACAAGATTTCTCACAAGAGACCATTCATTATATTAAATGTAGAAACCTACAGCTTATATATTTTCAGCAATTTGATTCTTAAAATATAAAATCAAATCTTATTTGCTACATTTCTTTGAAAGCTGACACATTTGAAGACGGGTAGAAGAATAAGTAGACAGATTTTTTAAAAAATAGAATATAGGAGAATATGAAAAATAAACTAATCATTATGATCAAGTACTGTCTTTTACCATTGTAGTGATTTCTTATCTTTATGAATTTTACATAATAATCTGGGATACAATGAGCCCAGCCCTTTATCCGGCTGTCAAATTCAGCCCCAAAAGGTTCTTTGATGTGTCTATAGAGATCTTAGGAATTGGGCATACATTACATTGGTGGTATTGACTTCAATTCAAAGGTTTGCTAACCACTTTCACTACTCTGCAGGAAAATTTTTAAAAAATGCTATTTCCAACAACATGATAAACTATGTGCATTTATTTAGCATGCGTCTTGCAAAGATAAGTGAGGCCCAGGTTTTGGTATCATGGTGACACTACTTAGGAGAGAGCCAGCCTGCATAAGTATTTGATGTAACTAATTCCCAAACCATTGTATTTCTCCTCCTCGGCAGAACACAATTATTGTTCAGTGCATCTTCATGGGGATATTGCTAACATTCTGCATAGAACAATGTCTTACTATATAAAATACTTTACATAACACATGACAACTTAGTCTCTGAGAGCTTGCAAAGTTGATTGTACATTCTAGATTTTATTTTCTCTTCTAAATCCCTTAGACATTTCAAAACAACCAAGTGTTGTTGGTATCCTTCCTTATTTGAGCCCTTGATCCCTTTGTAACATTTGGTTTTATCTTAAACAGTTTATCTATTGTTATCTGGCTTTATAAACAACATGAGTGATTTAAATAGCATTTATTATCCCATGGATTTTCTTTCCTATTGCACGGTGGTTGTTAAAGATATTCTTTTATTCCAGTTGCAGTGCTAATGTCAGGAAAAAGCTCACAAGATATGGAAAACTTTAAGCATTCATTAACCATTGCATTTATGGATATGTACAAAGAATGATATAATCATTAAAATTTAAAAGCTTCTTTCATGTACTTTAGTTTTTACTACTGGAACAGAGTAAAAGTTAGCAATACCATAATAAGTCCATATTTCATGTAAAATTTTATTTCCATTTTTCTATAACTCTATATATGCCTTGTATCTCCTATAAATTTCTACTGTTTTCTATTCCCATTAATTAGTCCACTTCTCCTTATTCATTTTACTTCCTCCCATCTCGAGTTAAATATACAAAAGCAGCTGCCTCAATTGAAGTGTAGCCTATAATGAAACCACCAGTATTAGTCATTGTCCAAGTAAAATAGTCACAGTCCCTTCTCATCTTCAAAGTTCTACTCCTTACCATTTGCTGCAGGGCTCTGCATGCACCAGGAGAACAAGGCTTGGATTAGCTAAACAAGGTTCATATGAGTTCACAGAGATTGTAGAAGGGGAAATGGGGTTTATACATATCTGCTGGTTATGTGCATGTATGATATATATAGGCTGCATACATTGTATAATTAATAATAGTATTTTCTAAGGCTCCTGACTGAGAATGAGTGAGTTTCAGATTCTTGTGCCTGCTCTTGGAATACTTTCCTTCTTGTTAGGTTGCTATGTCCCAACTTTGATAGGATTATCTTTACTTCATTATATTACACCTTTATAAAGGACAAAATTTAACTGGGGCTAGCTTACAGGTTTAGAGGTTCAGTCTATTGTCACCAAGGTGGGAAAATGGCAGCATCTAGGCAGGCATGGTGCAGGCAGAGCTGAGTGATCTACATCTTTATCTGCCCTTATCCAGTAAAGTGACATACCTACTCCAATAAGGTCACACCTCCAAATAGTGCCAGTCTCTTGGCCTAGCATATAAAAACCATTACATTCCACTCTCTGGCCCCCATAGGTTTGTTCAAACACACAATTATATGGGGGCAATACCTAGAAATAGTGTAATAAAAAATACATTTAGTCCAGCTTTGCAAGCCTTCTTTGAACAATATTAGAAGTACAAGGTCTCTTCTGAGATTCATCTAATTACTTAACTGCAATCCACAAAGCAAGACTGTAAACCAGCTGGGCAAACTCCAAATTCTGCATCTTCGTGTCTGATGTCAAAGCAGTCTTCAGATTTCCAACTCTTTTTATTTTACCTTCAATAATTGCAACAAACATCCCCCCCCCCCCCGGGTTCATTCCACTCCCTGTTAGCTGCTTTCCTCAACAGATTTCCTACAACTCTGGCATCTCAAACATCTTCGGGTGTCCTAGGGAACTTCATTGATATAGCTTCTTGTTTCAATGTCTGGAATTCATACGTGAATTTTTAGGATGCAAAGGGATGGCATCACTTCTTCAGCTCTGACCTCTGCAGCACTCTAAGCTACAGTTGATCCACTCGATTGTTACTGCAGTTCTTGGTCATCATCCCATGGTACTAGCATCTTTATCACACTGGGGTCTTCTGCTGCAACTAGGTTTCAACAAAAGCAACTCATAAGCTCTCTTCAGGATGCAGAGCCTCACATTTTTTGTATGATGCCTTCAGTCCTGGGAAGTCAGCTAGAACTGAGGCTGCACCTTCACCAATGGTCTTCATGGCCTCTCACAGTGCCAAGACTCAGCTGCTCTTCTTGACCCCTTCATGCCTTCAAATCCAGTACCACCTCGATGACTTGTACACATTACCAAATACAGCTGCAGCATGAGATACAGCCTTGGCTATCTCTGGAACACAGTTTCTTTGTGTTCTCAGAAAATACATCCCAGAAGATTTCACTTCAGTGATTCTGGTCTCTTCTTAATCACCACCAATTTCTTAGCTCCAGCTAAGCGACATCAATTGTCTCAATAGCCCTTTCTATTTTTCACGTCAAAACCAGAGCCACATAGCCAAAGCTGAGGAGTTTTAATGCTGCAGAAGCTATGACACCCCAACCCCTGTTTTATTACATTATCTCTAGCTTTATGTTTTCTAACTCCTTCACTGCCTAAGCTTAGCTGTCTTGGATCTTGCTCTGTAGATTGACCTAGAACTCAAAGAGATTTTTAAAGACTGTCTCCTGGGATTAAAGGTGAGTATCACCATGCCTGGATCTAAAGTTACCTGGGTAGAATCCTGCCACCAAGTCTCACTCCCTTAATCTTTTATCTCCTAGAACACAGGATTGAGCCCCATTTTACTTCCTTGTGCCTATTTAATACTCCATATATATATATTTTATATTTTTCATTTCTAAGCTTGTTCATAAGACTTAATCAGAGAACAAAGTCTCTGTTGGAGTTTTTTGAAACTTCCTTTGTCAATGTAATTAATATAAATCTCTTCACCTTATCCTCAGATAGACTCTTCACACAAGGGCAAAAAGCAACCATATTCTTCTCCAAAATGCCGCAGAACATTCTCTATGCCATATATGGAAGTTCTTCTTCTCTGAAGCCTCTTGGACCAGGTGTGAAAAAATCAAATTACTCTCAGCAGCAAAGTCTTCCATATTCCTAAGTGAATGGCCTACTAAGGCACATTTAAACATTTTATCACTTTCCAAAATCAAAGTTTTCAAATCTACATTCTTCCAAACAAAAGCATAGTCAGGCCTATCACAGCAATGCCCCAGTTGCTGATACCAATTATTGTCTTAGGGTTTTACTAAGACAATATTACTGTTAGGGATTTACTGCTCTCAAAAGACACAATCACCATCCTGTTTTACATGTACTTTTTGCTCATTGTAACTAGTAAGACCTTAACGCCGAATATCAAACCTTTAAAAAAAAAATCCAAGCACTGACAAAAATGTATTTGTATACTTTTATGCAAAAATGCTTAAAATTTGTTCTTTTATCTTTGGTTTTTTTTTTAATAAAGTTAAAAAAAGCATGAAATTTAGTTGGGGCTAGGTTACAGGTTCAGAGGTTCAGTACATTATCATCAAGGAGGAAGCATACCAACATCAAGGCAGGCCTGATGCAGGCAGAGCTGAGAGATCTACATCTTCATCTGAAGGCTGCTAGTGGAAAAACTCCAACACGTTGTATTTTATTTTATAATTTTTGATTGTTATTTCTTACAAGCCTATTCTTTTCTATTGAGTAACAGAAAGGGAATGGATTTGGAGAAGAGGAATGGCAGGTAGGACCTTGCAAGAATAAATGGAGAGGATATTATAACCTGTATATATTATGTGAGAAAAGAATCTATTATTCCAGAGTTCCATTGCATTATGAATCCTACGATTTGGCTCTATTTTCTGCCTCATAATATCTTATAAGACTCAAATACAAGAATGTAAGAGATGCCTATGGTCTTACCCAAACATAACTCAGGAAGGAATACTTTTTATGTTGAAAGGATTATGGTGTATGGAGACACAGTATTTTTCTGTAGCTCGGACTGGCCTCCAACTTAACAGGTAGCCAAGGTTGGCCTTAAGTTGTGGCAAACACCAGCCTCAGCCTTTTGAACTCAGGGATAATAGGGGTAAGTCACCTCATTCATTTCTATAGTTTTTTTTCCTATTGCTGGGACATGAAACTCTGATAATAGCAATTTATGGAGAAGAGGCTTATTTTCTCTGAGTTAAAGGCACAGCCAATCAAGGGGAAAGGGCCAATGCAGTAAAAGTTTGAAGCATCTGGTCATATCACATCCACAATCAGGAAAGACAGGAACAAATTCACTACTGCTACACAGTTTCCTTTGACCAGTCATATGTTAGAGCATTACTAGGCAATGGCACCACCCACAGTTGATAGGTCTTCCAACGTTTTATAATCAAGGTACCCTGGTGATTCTAGTTTCTGACAGTTTTATAGATAATATGAACTAACCATCACATTCATCTAAACACTTCAAGTTCACTTCTGCCATTGGCAGAATTTAATTCCTCATGGAGCACTGGGGAAAAGGGTCTTAGAGACTTACTAGTTGCTGGGGAAATGCTCCATTATTTCTCTGCCACAATAGTCTCTACATATCATAGTTGAAAGCATGGCAGCTATTTCTATTACTGTAAAAATGTGTGTGGGAACTGGGTGTGACCAAATGTCAGCCCTAGTCTTTTGAAACCACTCTCAGAAATGACATCTAACCTCTCTTATATTCTGTTTGTTATAGTCAAGTCGTGGGGTTGAGCCCATACTCAGGGAGAGTTCTACACAACACACAATGATCTTCTAATAGTCCAAAGGTTACTGTCTTGCCAAAATTCATGTATTCAATTTTTGACTCTCTGGGTAGCAATAATAGAAGGTGGAAGTTTGGGGAAGGCCCTCATGAATGATATTAAAACCTTTATTGAGGAGCCCCAAGCTAACTAGTTATCTATAACACGTAAGGGTAAAATAAGAAAGCATCTCCTATATGCCTTTATCAAACACTATGGTTGGCACTGCCATAATACTGAACATCTCAGGACCCTCCAGATCTGTAATAAATAAATTTCTTTGCATTTTCATTTTTCTTCTTAATTTTTCATACGGTATACTTTGAACATAATCTTCTCCTTTCCCCAAATTCTGCCAAACATCCCTTCATCTCCATATCTGCCTAACTTTATGTTGTTTCTCTCCTTTCAAAAGTAAGGAGATGAAACACATATGAACTCGCAGAGACATCATACACAAGTCCTAGATGTGTTCAAGCCAGACCAAATACCTACTGTTTGCAAATCATTCAATTTGTGCTCTTCTCAAAATAGAGGAAGAAGTGTATAAAGTCCAGGAAACAGGCCAATAATGCCAGATGTCTTCCATATAGGCAATTTTGGAGATTCTACTTCATTGTGTGTCCATGGTGATGTTCTCTAGACAAGTCTCCTGTCAGTTACTATCACCTCAGTCACACACTTGACTCCTCTGCTCTCACCACACTTAGACTGCTATGTCTGTCCTTCTTCATCTTTATTTGCATTGAAACTCTTTAATGAAACTCACTTTTGGTTAGTTTCTATCATAATTTAATATATTCTCAACATTCTATTATGATTTTTTACATTGGTTTTTTTTTAAACAAAGTACATAGAAATATGACAGAGCAAATACAATCTGTAGCCATGTCTACTTCAGTTTCTTATATGCTGCTTAAACTTTCGAAATTATTATTGTTCACTTTGAGTATAGTTTCCATTTTTCAACATGGTTTGAGTCAGTGCAAATCTTAAAGATGCATTCATTTTCATTTCTAATTAGACTGTAGGCACATTAACCTAAAAACCCATTGCTGTTCAGTGTCTTTACATATAAAGATCTATCATTGTACTATGAATCAACTGGTTTTGCATTAGTTTTGTTCTTAGTATTAAAGATCTCTTCTTTGAGATTAAGATTTAGATTTTAGAAGAAATTTTGATGTAAGTTTTGGCATATTTAAAATTGTACCAAAAAAATCAAACATGGCAGGAATCAGAGTGTGTATCAGAGAGATATCCATCTACTCTGCAAATGACAGAAGTGATTGAGTCAATGATAAACCCTTGATTAACAGATAACAGCAAAATATATTTAAATTTACTAGAGAATGACAAATAACACATGCAATAAACCTTTCATAATCATGACTGTATTTCATAGTGTAGCACATTCTTCCCATTATCCTTCTATTTTTGGGCATAGTACACTAGGAAAGCCAATGAGAAAATCCTTATTTATAGTTATTTCCAGTTGAATTGTCTATTACTCCATTCCCTCTTTTCATGTAAGACAGCCCTCAGAAGTTCAGCACTGTCATGACTTATTTTGTCACATTTTTTAAGCATCTGTCTGTGTAACTGTTGTCAATGCATAAATAAAAATGTTGGAACCAAATCATTGGGTATAAGAGAGACCCTCTAATATTATGCCATGGAAATCCTACAGAGGCTTTTCTTTCCTTAATATCCTGAAGATAGAAAAAATCATCCTCATGTCTATTGTTTTCCTGAGTTTTTATTTATCAGATTGGTCTGCTGCCCTCATTGATCTGATTCTTGTTGTAAACAACTTTGTCCCAGTGCATTATTTTTTCTTCTTCATTTCTTTATATATTCACTGCTTATTGGGAGATTTCTGACTTCCCAAATCACTGGCTCAGGCAGCATAAATTGGAAAGCTTTGGCTGTGGATTGTGAGCTGTCCCAGCTTTCTTTGCAGATTATAAATGATGTTGTCTGGCTGGAGGACACTGTATTAATGGGTATTACAGATAGGCCTGCTCTACTTCACAACTGTGATTTTAAACCAATCACTTGTCTAAGACTGGAAAAATGGAGAAGGCTGTAGGAGAAGAAATAGGAGTTACCCTTTTCAGAGGAAAAAATTACAAATAATACTCACACTGGCAAGAAATAATAGCAACTGTATAGAGTCAAGAAATGTTTGAAAGGGAATGAAACAAACAATTTTTGCCCAAAGCCATTAACTACCAATGTTTCTTTTATCTTACATAATAGCGAACATATAAAATCACATGTTTTTTACTTGTCAAATTATTTCTCTTTTAGGAACTAGGAAATGTTTTAAAATCTAGCTGTTGCAAATAAAGTACAGTACAAAATTAATGGAGCCTGGGACAACTTTACTGAGTAGTAGATTAAGATTAAAAATAGAGAAAACATGTAGACAATTCGTAGAAGTTAACCATCTCATGGGCATAAGCAGTAGAGACAGCTGCTAGGAAGGGTAATACAGAGACACAGGATAGCTGATACTTCCCTAAATCAAATTTATTATATTATGTATTTTATTTTTTAGAAAAAAAGCAATTATGTGAACTAAGTGCATATCTCAGATAAATCTTTATACTGAGAATTAAGATCAGTAGATATGGTGAATTTTGGGCTATACTGCTTTGTGCTCCTGACTGGTAACATGGGCATACCCACACAGGAGCTGTCTTTGGATCTGCAGATAAAACACACACACACACACACACACACACACACACACACACACACACACACCCACACATGTGCTTGCACCAGTTAATCCTTTAATGCCTTGGCTAACTCATTGACTGTGCACTCCTAAATCTTCCCCTGCCACCCCAGGCCCAATCAGGGCAGTGGCCACTGGCCTCTTATCAGTAAACTCACATGGCTGGTTAGTTTTATTTGCTGCCATGGCTGTGTCCACTTCTCCCCTCACCCCCTTTCTGGCAATTCTCCTTATAAGTGGCCTCCCCCATTTTTAACCATTGGTCACTGGCATCTTTATTGATAGTTCAAAAGTCAACTGGGGACAAGGACCTTCAGTGTCAGTATACACAGATTTCCCATTAAATCAAAGCATTAGAATCACTCATCTACAGGTAAAGAGTAAGGAGATAATGTACTTTGAGATTCATAATATAAGGGAAGAGTGTTCTACTATGTGTTTTACACACACACACACACACACACACACACACACACACACACACACACACATACATATGAATGCCTGCCTTGAATGCTCTGTGAATGTTCATCCACACACCAGCAGAGGGAATCAAATGCCATTATAGATGGTTGAAGCAGCCATGTGGTTGCTAGGAATTGAACTCAGGACTTCTAGAAGATTTGCTAGTACTCTTAAATGGTGAGCGACCTCCCCACAGCTGAACAAGACTGTTCTTGAACTTAAGCTGACTTACTGATGACTTTACACTGTTTAACTCTTCTGTATGTTACATATTTGCCAAAGAATGTGGCCACAGACATCCTAACCTGATGCCCAGAGATGAATGCAATGATATGCCTAAGCTCAACAAAATACAAGTATGGCATATTTCAAGCAGTGAGAAAACACAGCTTCTTTCATTTCATCCTTTATTTGGACAGTTGTGTGGATGGTAGGGACTAGGGAGAGTGCTTATTAGTTAAGAGTATTTTCTTTTCAATCATTAGCACTTGAGTTTTATTTTGACACCCCCACACACAGCAAAACAAAAAAAAACATAACAAAAATAAAAGATAACAAAACAAAACAGACAGTGTGGGCCTGGCATGATAGCTCATCAATACAAGACTACTTGTTGCTCTTCCAGAGGACCCATGTTTCATTTCCAGACCCATATACTAGGTCTTGAATCTTCAAGGTTCAAGGTAAGAACCAATCCTTTTTATTATTCCTGCAAGCATATATATATGACCACACCTGAACACACATGTGCACATAAAGCATACATTTAGTCCACACATATGTACTGCACATACAAGATAAACATACCAGAAAAATAAATAAATTCATTTATTAAAAAAAAAAAAAAAAGCTTTGCACCATGTGGCTTTGTTTCTGTGCAGTGTTTATAGTTAATGCACTTGAGACTGATAGTGTCTGCCTTGGCAGTTTTTAACTGTTCTTGAAGACTGAGACACTTGAGTAAATCACAATTCAAGCTAGGTCTTAGAATCTATTGCAACATTCATTAATGTATCCCCTGTAATGTGGAGAGAAGAATTCTGAACCATTTACTCTGCTGCGACTGGAATGATTTGAGAAACTAGATCATTTGAAGCTAATGACAGCCAGCCATGTTCTCAATTTAGCGATCCTCTCCTGAGCACCAATTATAGCTCACATTTTCAGAGAGGGTAACAAATCAACCTGGTCTCAAATCATTTTATATAACAGGGAAAGTGAGGAGATAACTTCATGGAATTGTCACTTTCACCGTTTAAGTCAAGAAAGATAAAGACAGAGGATCAGAACATGAGGGCTAGCCTAATTACTGGCATTCCTCCTGGCTAAGTAACTGGAGGGCTGGTGTTATATTCCTTTAGGATGAAGTGAGAGAACATTAAGGTTAAGCTACTGAAGTAATAGAAACTTAAACATAAGGACAGTAGGCACTTTAAGCCCCCAGATGGTTTTCAAAGAATTCTATGAATTGGTCTCATGACTAACTTCTTCATAGAGCTAGGGAGTAGAGTGGAATTATCTTTGAAGAGATGAAACATCTTTATGTCCGTATATTACTTCAGCCAAACTCAAGTTGTTGCCAGGGGATTATAGTTCATAACCACACAGACATGTTACTAAAGCAACAGTGCTTGACAGGCAGACATTTTGAACCATTTGAGATAACTTTTCTTCTCTCTTTAATCATAGAGAGCTCATCTGATATGTAGGGCAAACCTTTGAAAGGGGAACAGGACTGACCACTTTCTGAACATCTGCAGTGAAAGCTAAATGAACCACTGTGTGGACAGATTACCCAGGGCAACATCATTTGCTGCACTATAGAAGAAACAAATATTGATGTCCTTGATATCTGCAACAGGTGATGACTAATGTCTCATCATGACACTCAGAACAAGCAGATAACTGAACTGGGTTCAATGTCTTTTAGCTGTTTACCAACTTGTCGCTCAGGATTCAGTGTGCTTTTGCCCAGTCCCCTCCCACAACACTCTAACATCTCTCAAATATCCACATAGGCCCACCGGGTACTGACATCTTGACATATATTGAAAGCATTGTAATCCTAGCAGATGTCCCATAAACAATATTTATGGGAGTTATATATCTCTATGGTGATTATGGATTGCAATGGGCAATATAGGCACAATTAAAGACCTGTGGTGGGTGTACTTTTTATGAGCTGTTATCTAGGTCTTGAGTAGGAAAATTCTAAGGCTGTAGTGTTAACAAGGGACTCATTCCCTGAGACCAGAAAGCTTTGACATGTGTTTGCTAACTGTCTTCACTTCCATCCTTTTTTTTTCTTTCTGCTTCTTTGCCATCCTATACCATTCTTGTCATTTCAAGAATTCCCCTCCCTTTCCCATTTTTTTTAAAAAATGCAATTTACTTAAATATTATGTCTTCTTTAAGCCAAATAGATAATTATAATGTTAAATATGTAAGGGTATCAATTACATCAATTACATGTAAAATATGATGCCAAGTACCTAGTAAATATAGTTATGGCTATGAAGATTTTATTTTTAAGGAATTTACCTTGATTCATAATGTAAAATATATACACAGGTACATAAAGTGAAAAAAAAGATGGCAATGCTTCAAGAACTCTCACCTTAATGTGCTAATATTTTGCCCTTTAGGGGTTTCCCTTTCACATCCAGTGACTGGAAAGAACCACTGCAAATCATTTCTTCTAGAAACTGCACCATCTACAGCAAGTTTCAGGAAGTAAAAGAAGAAGTAGATGAGGAGATTTAAAGAGAAAGGACCTTGTGGGAATTTAAGCATCATTTTTAAAGGATTCTGAAATCTGAAGACAGCATTACCTGCTGGCAGACAGAACTGAATATTAGGGCCTTTTTCTCTTTGGAGGAGAATAGTAGCTCTTGCTATCTGAGTTGTGTTTTCGAGACAGTTACTATATAATCCTGACTGGCCTGAAAGTGGGTGTCGAGACCAAGCTGGTCTCAAATTCAGAGATCTGCCTGCCTCTACCTCTTGAGTGCTGAGGTGAAAGGTTCTCAGCACCACATCTTACATTGCCTATTTAATGAGAATTTGAAATGCCTAAGTATTAGGAATGGAGCATATGATGGTAGAGCAAGACCTGTGGTGGGGACATGGTACAGTCAAAGGTTTTGGACATAAAAAACTAAATAAAGGTGGCAATGTGTTTCTAAAATGACAGAAATGTAGAAAGAATGGTGCCTCCCTTACAGAGTGGAAGCAAAGTATGAACCACAAGTGACACTGGATCTGGGCCCAACAAAGCCAATGAGATCCAAGCACAAATTAACTGAGATCTAGAATATGAGACACACAGGATAAAGTAGAAAAGGAGACACAAATGAAATCCAAAGTTAAAATGAACCTGTACATGAAGAAGTAAATACTTCAAATTCTATTGTTCAGTAAAAGTGGTTAGTTATTGATGGTACAATTAAAAATAAATAAAAATATGTAATACAAATACACAATTGGGATAATAATAGCTATATATATATATATATATATATATATATATATATATATATATATATATATATATAGTTTTTATTCTTAAATGGAAACTCAGAACTGTTTTAGAAATAATTATGCAGCCACTGACATAAAATGCTGATGTCTATAAATGAGACTTAATGTTCAGAGAAGATAAGAAACAAAGATTTTACAGCCATATAAAGTTATAGAATTAGAAGGAAAGGAAGAAATTATAAATAATAAATAAGAAGAAATAAACAAGAGAAATAATCAAAAGAAATTATCCAGAACCTAGAAACACACATCCTTTGAAGGTTAGAAACCGAGACTCAGCTGAGTGAGAACTCACAAAAGATGGAAAGGAAGGGGCATTTATTTTACAAGTGTCCATGGATCTAAACAGATGTAGACTTAGAAAAAATGGAGCTAGATAGAGAGTAGTTTTATGAATCACTTAATATCTGTATAATTTCCAGGAAGCCACTGGTGCTCTGTTAGTCATAAAATGAAAAAAGAGAGGAAGTAACAAAAGGACAAAAAGAAGAAAGAAAGTAAGGAAGAAACAAAGGAAGAAAGAGAGGAAGGACATAGAGAACATGAAGAAAAGCATTAACATTATCTACAAATCAGGAAGCAGTATATATTCATATATATGTACTTGATCTCCTGTTGCTTTCTACAAGTGCTGTTCCACACTGTCATTCATACTGCGGGCACTGCGACAGATCTGAAAAGTCTGACATACTAAGGCCACAGGACCTTCCAGAGAACTCCCACCACACTTAGCAACTTAGGGTCCTGGAGTTTGTTTGGTTTTGTCTTTTTCAAGTACCTGGTATAAAGCCCCTAATTTTTCCAAATTAAGAATGTTTCCGCCTTGCTTGCAGACCAAAAGCTCAGGCCATTTGCCACCGGGAACAGGGGAGGAGATCCAGGGACACAGCCTGGTAAGACTGTGCTGCGAGTAGGTGGAACACATAGAGGACTGGGTCAAGCACTTGGAAAGTATTCCTCCCTCCAATTGGTTAAGGGGAGCAGGAACTCTGCCCTAGGGACTCAGTTTGCACGCAGAAGGCCCTTGTGTGCAGACCAAACACTCAGGTCATTTGCCACCTGGAATATCAGAGATCAAGGGACACAGGCCACGTACACAGGAGAGACTGGAACCAATAACTAACAACAAGACCACGTATAATCACAAAAAACAAGACGGCAAGAGTAAAGTGAAAGAATTTACCCAATGGAAACCAAGAACACCTGAAAACATCAGAACCCAGATCTCCCATCACAGCAAACAGCAGAATGCCAAAAACTCCAGAAAAAGAAGACTCAGACCTGAAATCATACCTCAAGGTGATGATGGAGATCTTTAAAAAAGAATGGGAATAAAATTATAAAGAAATAGAAGCTTATAAAGAGGAAACCCGAGAAACACTCAAAGAAATCAAAGAACTAGAGGAAGACAGAACCAAAAAGATGAAGGAATTAAAGATGGAATGTAAAATGGAAATAAAAACAATAAAGAAAACACTAAAAGAGACAACCCTGGAGGTACAAAACCTAAAATAGAAATCAGTAGTCACAGATGCAAGCATCTCCAACAGACTACAAGAGACAGAAGAGAGAATCTCTGGGGTAGAAGACAACATAGAAAACATAGACAAAACAGTCATAAAAGATGCAAAATCCAAAAACCTCCTAGCCCAAAATATTCACGGTACAATGAGAAGACCAAACCTAAGGATAATAGGAATAGAAGAGCGCAAAGAATATCAACTAAGAGGCACAGTAAATATCTTCAACAAAATCGTAGAAGAAAACTTCCCTACCCTTAAGAGTGAGTTGACCATGAGCATAAGAGAAGCCTACAGAAACTCCAAATAGAATGGACCAGAAAAGAAATTCCTCCAGACACATAATAGTCAAAATGCCAAGTGTCCAAAGCAAAGAAAGAATACTGAAAGCAGTAAGGAAGATAGGTCATGTAACATATAAATGTAGACCAATCTGAATCACACCCGACTTCTCAGCAGGGACTATGAAAGCTAGAAGATCCTCGACAGACATCATGCAGACCCTAAGAGAACACAAGTGTCATCCAAGCTGCTATACCCAGCAAAAGTGTCAATCACCATAGATGGAGAGAACAAGATATTCCAGGACAAAACTAAATTTATACAAAATCTGACCACAAACCCAACACTACAATAAATTATAGGTGAAAAACTCAATACAAAAAGGGAAAGTGCATCCTAGTAAAAACAAGAAAATACCTAAGCAAGAAATCCAAAAATAATAATAATAATAATAATAAAATAAGGCACACCGCACAATTCTACCAATAAAACCAAAAGTAGCAGAGAACAGAAACCACTATTCCTTAATATATGTTAACATAAATGGACTCAATTCACCAATAAAAAGACAGACTATCAGACTGGATACATAAAAAGAATCCAGCATTTTTCTGTATACAGGAAACTCATCTGAGAGACAAAGCAGAAACTATCTCACAGCAAAAGTTTGAAAAAAAAACCTTCCAAGCAAACAGCTCCAAGAAACAAAATGGAGCAGACATTATAATATCAAATAAAGTAGATATTTCAACCAAAAGTTTTCAAAAAAGGATAAGGAAGGACACTTTTTACACATTAGAGGAAATTTTTGTCAGGAGGAACTCTCAATCCTTAACGTATACACTCCAAATACAAGAACACACATATTCATAAAAGAAACTCTACTAAAGCCCAAAAAAATACATTGCACCCTACACAATAATAGTGGGAGACCGCAACACCCCATTCTCATCAATGTACAAATCATGGAAAATAGAAAAAGGATTCAGTGAAAGTAGCAGAGGTTATGAACGAATTGAAATTAATAGACATCTACAGAACATTTTATCCTAAAACAAAAGAATACAACTTTTTCTCAGCACCTCACGCCACCTTTTCCAAAATTGACCATATAATCGGTCACAAAACAAGCCTCAATAGATATAAGATGATTGAAATACTCCCACGCATCCTATCAGATCACCATGGTATAAGGCTGGTCTTTAATAACTACAAAGACAACAAAAAGCCCATATACACATGGAAACTAAACAATGCTCTATTAAATGATAGTATGGGTAAAGAAGAAATATAGAAAGAAATTGTGGAATTTTTAGAATTTAATGAACACGAAAACACAACATATCCAAAGCTATGGGATGCAGTATAAGCAGAACTGAGAGGAAAACTTATAGCTCTGAGTGTTTCCAAAAAGAAACTGAAGAGAGCATACACTAGCAACTTGACAGAACAATTGAAAGCTCTAGAACAAAAGGAAGCAGATAAATGCAAGAGGAATAGACTGCAAGAAATAATCAAACTCAGAGTAGAAATTGACCAAATAGAAACAAAAAGGACCATTCAAAGAATCAAAAAAACCAAGAGCTGGTTCTTTGAGAAAATTAACAAGATTGATAAACACTTAGCCAGTCTAACAAGAGGGCAAAGTGTGAGTATCCAAATTAACAAAATCAGAAAGGAAAGTGGACATAACAACTGAAACTGAGGAAACTCAAGCATTCATCAGATCCTATTTTGAAATCCTATACCTAACAAAACTGTAAAATCTAGAGGAAATGAATGAATTCCTAGACAGATACCGTATACTAAAGTTAAACCAGGACCAGGCAAACCATCTAATTAATTCCATAAAACCTATAGAAATAGAAGTATTCATAAAAAGCCTCCCAAACAAAAAAATCACTGGTCCAGATGGGTTCAGTGCAGAATTATATCAGACATTTATTGATGACCTAGTACCAAAACTCTCCAAATTATTTCACAAAAAAGAGTCATATTGAACACTACCTAACTCATTTACAAGACCACAATAACTCTCTTTCCTAAACCACACGAAGATCCTACAAAAAATTAGAACTTCAGACCAATCTCACTTATGAACATTGATGCAAAATTACTCAACAAAATTTTTGCAAACCGAATCCAAGAACACATCAAAATGATCATTCACCATGATCAAGTAGGTTTCATCCCTGGAATTCGGGGATGGTTTAATATATGGAAATCCATCAACATAATCCACCATATAAACAAATTCAAAGAAAAAAAACATATGGTCATCTCACTACATGGTGAGAAAGCATTTGACAAAATTCAGTACAACTTTATGGTAAAACTCTTGGAAAGAATAGAAATCTAATGTCTATACCTAAACATAATAAAAGCAATATACAGCAAACAATAGCCAACATCAAACTTAACAGTGAGAAATTTGAAGCAATCCCACAAAGCTCAAGGACTGGACAAGGCTGCCCACTCTCCCCCTACCTATTCAGCATAGTACTGGAAGTCCTGGCTGGAACAATTAGACATCAAAAGGAAGTCAAAGGGATATAAATTAGAAAAGAAGAAGTAAAAACATTACTGTTTGCAGATAACATGATAGTGTAAATAAGTGACCCAAAAATTTCACCAGAGAACTTAGACAGCTGATAAACAAATTCAGCAAAGTGGCTGGATATAAAATTAACTCAAATCAGTAGTCTTCCTTTACTCAAAAAACAAATATGTGGAGAAAAAAATGAGGGAAAAGATACCCTTCATATTAGGGACAAACAAAATGAAATATCCTGGTGTGACTCTACCTAAGCAAGTTAAGGACCTGTATGACAAGAACTTTAAATCTCTGAAGAAGGAAATCGAGGAAGATCTCAGAAAATGGAAAGATCCCCCATGCTCAAGGATTGAAAGGATCAACACTGTAAAAATGGCCATCTTACCAAAAGCAATCTACAGATTCAATGCAATCTTCATCAAAATTCCAACCCAATTCTTCATAGAGCTGGAAAGAGCAATGTGCAATTTCATCTGGAATAACAAAAGACCTAGAATAGTGAAATCCATCCTCAACAACAAGAAAACATCTGCAGGAATCACTATCCCTGACCTCAAACTATATTACAAGGCAATTGTGTTAAAAACTGCATGGTACTGGTACAGAGATAGGCATGTGGATCAATAGAATAGAATAGAGGATCCAGAAATGAGTACTCACATATATGGTCGCTTGATTTTTGACAAAGGAGCTGTAAACATTTAATGGAAAAATAACAGCCTATTCAACAAATGGTGTTGGTCCAACTGGCACTCGGCAGGCAGAAGAATGAAAAGAGACACATTTTTATCTCCTTGTACAAAGCTCAAGTGCAAATGGATCAAAGATCTCCACATCAAACCAGGTACACTGAAACTATTAGAAGCAAAGGTAGGGAACACCTTAGAACATATAGGCACAGGAGAAAATTCCCTGAACAGAAGAGCAATGACTCCTGCTCTAAGGTCAAAGATTGGCAAATTGGTCTTAATGAGATTCCAAAGTTTCTGTAAGGCTAAGGATGCTGACAAGAAAATGAAATGATAGCCAACAGAGTGGGAAAAGATCTTTACCAACCCCACATCTGATAGAGGCCTAATATCCAAGGTATACAAAGAACTCAAGAAGTTAGACACCAAAGAATCAAACAATCCTATCAAAACATGGGTTTACAGAGCTAAGCAAAAATTTCTCAATTGAGGAATATCAAATGGCTGAGAAGCATCTAAGTTAGTGCTAGACAGCCTTAGCCATCAGGGAAATGCAAATCAAAACAACCCTGAGAATCCATCTCACACCTGTCAGAATGGCTGAGATCAAATTTTAGATGACAGCAGATGCTGGAGAGGATACAGATAAAAAGGAACACTTCTCTACAAGGGGTGGAGTCGTAAACTGGTACCACCACTCTGGAAATCAATCTGGCGATTCCTCAGAAAACTGGACATTGTACTACCTGAAGACCCAGTTATTCCATTTCTGGGCATATACCCCAGAGATGCTCCAACATACAACAAAGACACATACACCACAATATTTATAGCAGCCCTATTTATAAGAGCCAGAAGCTGGAAAGCACCCAGACGTCCTTCAGTAGATGAATGGATACAAACATTGTGGTATATTTACACAATTGAGTACTACTCAGCTATTAGAATCAATGACTTTATGAAATTCCAAGGAAAATGGATGCGTCTATAGAATATCATCGTGAGTGAGGTAACTCAATCATAAAAGTACAGACATAATATGCAGTCACTGATAATTGGATATGAACCCCAGAAAGCTCTGAACACCCCAGAAACACCTCACAGACTATATGAAGTTCATCAAAAACAAAAGCCAAAAAAAAAATTGAAAAATCATTATGCTTAATCTTTATACACCAAGAAACTTTCACTATTTTCAGTTTACATATTGTTTTTCATGTACTTTATGTTCATTGTAACTAGTAAGATTTTAATGCATAACATCAAACCTTTAAAAAGTCAAGTACTGACAAAAATGTAATCATATACTTTTATTCAATTTTTAAAGTCTATACATTTATCTTTGTCTTTTTTAAATAAAGTTGTTCAATTAAAAAAAAATAAGTGTATAGTACCCTCTCAGATTGGGTACCCCTTGACTTTAAACCATTAATAACTTAAGAGCTAATCAGATAGCCTTGTGGCAATTTTTTGTAGTTAAAATCATTATGTTTAATCTTTACATACCAAAAACTTTGACTACATTTATGTTATGTTTTGTTTTACATATACTTTATGATCTTTGGAAATAGTAACATTTTAATGCATATTATCAAACCTTTAAAAAATTCAAGTACTGTGAAAAATATATTCATATATATTTACACTAAAATTCTTTTTAATAATCTGTATACATATATATGTATATATCTGTTTTTTATTTTAAATAGCATTGTAAAAAAAGGAAAAAAATAGAAATTAAAAAAAGAACGTTTCTTCCCCAAATTAATTACCATGGGCCAAGGTTTATGGTAGGGTGATCCTAAGTCACACTCCATTAGACAATCAATAAATTTAGACTGTCTAAAATTGAGGTACAGGTAAGTGTACTTCCTGTTTCTTGTATCTGGGAAGAGATGAATGTTACAAATGATTCACTGTAAATTCCAAATTCAGACATCTGCCTTATTTTTTTCAATTGTATTGGATATTTTCTGTATTTACAGTTCAAAAGTTTTGCTCCCCCACACACACTCTCCTCCCTCCTCCCACTCAACTTGCCTCAAAGAAAGTTGCTCCCTTTACCAATCACCCTCTCTATCTCAGTTCCTTGCCTGGTTGATGTTCTTCCCATGAGGGTGCAAACCTTTCACCTCTTTTATCCTTTCTCTAGCTCTTTCATTGGAGTCCCCATATTTAGTCAAATAGTTAGCTACAAACATCTGCATCTGTATCTATATGACTCTGGAATGGCATCTGAGGAGACATCCATATCTGGTTCCTGCCAGTAAAATCTTGGCATCATCAATAGTTCTTGGGTTTGATGGCTAGATATGGGGCAGTTCTTCAGGTGAGGCAGTCTATGTAGAAATTTTCTTCAACCCCTGCTTCTCTATTTGACATTGTATTACCTCCCCTGTACTTTTTCTCTCTTCTAAGAAGGAGTGAAGCATCTAGACTCCGCTCTTCCTTCTTTTTGAACTTCATAAGTTCTGTGGATGGTTTTTTTCCTGGGGGGGAGGTGTTAGTATCTGCGTATAAGTGAGTGCATACCATGAGTGCTTTTTTGTGACTGTATTACATCACTCAGGATGATATCTTCAAGTTCCACCCATTTGCCTAGGAATTTCATGAAGTCATTGCTTTTAATAGCTGAGTAGTACTACATTGTGTAAATGTACCACAGTTTCTGTATCCATTCCTCTGTTGAAGGACATCTGGGTTATTTCCAGCTTCTGGCTATTATAAATAAGGCTTCTATGAATATTGTTGGTCATGTGACCTTGTTACATGTTTGAGTTATTTTTTGGAATATGCCCAGGGAATGTATATCTGGATCCTCAGGTGGTACTATGCCTAATTTTCTTAGGAACTACCACAATGATTTTCAGAGGGGTTGTACCAGTTTACAATCCCACAAACAGTAGAGGAGTGTTCCTGTTTCTCCACATTCTTTCCAACATCTGCTGTCACCTGAGTTTTTGATAATAGCCATTCTGACTTTTGAGAGGTGGAATCTTAGGGTTATTTTGATTTGTGTTTCCCTGATGACTAGGGATGTTGTGCATTTATTTAGGTGCTTCTCAGCCATTCAATATTCCTCAGTTGAAAAGTCTCTGTGTATCTCTGTAGCCCATTTTTAATAGGATAATTTGATTCCCTAGAGTATAACTTCTTGAGTTCTTTGTATATATTGGATACTAGCCCTCTATCAGATGTATGATTCGTAAAGATCTTTTCCAAATCTGTTGGTTGCTGTTTTGTCCTTTTGACAGTGTTCATGGCCTTACAGAAGCTTTGCAATTTCATGAGGTCACATTTGTCAATTTTTGATCTTTGTGCATATGCCACTGGTATTATGTTCAGAAAATTTTTCCTTGTGCCTATGTGTTCTAAGCTCTTCCCCACTTTCTCTTCTGTTAGTTTCAGTGTACCTGGTTTTATGTGGAGGTCTTTGATCCACTTGGACTTGTCCTTTGTACAAGGAGATAAGAATGGTTTAATTTGCATTCTTCTGCATGCTGACTGCCAGTTGAACCAGCACCATTTGTTGAAGAGGCTATCCTTTTTCCATTGAATGGTTTCAGCTTATTTGTCAAAGATCAAGGAGTGACTTTAGGTGGGTGGGTTCATTTCTAGGTCTTTGATTCTATTCCATTTGTCTACCTGCCTATCTCTGTACCAATACCAGGCAGTTTTTATCACAATTGATCTGCAATACTGCTCAATGTCATGGATGGGGATTCCCCCAGATATTTTTTATTGTTGAGAATTGTTTTCCTCTTCTGGATTTTTTATTATTCTAAATGATTTTTGCAAATTGATCTTTGTAACTCTATGAAAAATTGAGGTGAAATTTTGATGGCAATTGCATTGAAATTGTATACAGCCTTAGGCAAGATGGCCATATTTACAATGTTGATCCTTCTAATCAATGATAATGGGAGATCTTTCAATCTTCTGAGGTCTTCTTCAATTTTCTCCTTCAGAGACTTGAAGTTCTTGTCCTACAGTCCTTCACTTGCTTGGTTAGGGTGACACCAAGACATTTTATACTCTTTATGACTATTGTGAAGGGTGTTGATTCTCAAATTTCTTTCTTACCCTGTTTGTTCATTGAGTAGAGGAAGGCTACTAATTTGTTTGAATTAATTTTATATCCAGCCACTTTGCTGAAGGTGTTTGTCAGTTGTAAAAGTTCCTTGATTGTATTTTTGTGGTCACTTAACTATACTATCATATCATCGGAAAATAGTGATAATTTGACTTCTTCCTTTCCAATTTGTATACCTTTGAACTCTTTTTGTTGTCTCATTGCTCTGGATAAAACATCAAGTACTATATTGAATAGGTAGGAAAAGAGTGGGCAGCCTTGTCTAGTCCTTGATTTTAGTGGGATTGCTTCAAGTTTCTCACCATTTACTTTTATGGTGGCTACTGGTTGGCTGTATATTGCCTGAACTGTGTGTCTTATGCAGTACCTCTGCCTGAGTCATTAGAGCTCTGGGCATCCTCTCCTATGGTAGACAGTGGGCATATGAAGTTGACTCTCAGTTCCACTTAGGATGGAGAGCACTAGTGCAGCTCTTCTGAGTTGCCAGTGACCTGTGGGCTGGCAGGTCACCAATCCTGATGAATTTAGGCCAATTCTGGCTTTGCGCCAGAAGTGTGCCCTCCCAGACAGTACCTGTGCTTTGAGAGTTCTGGGCAGCCTCTCCCAGATATCTGCCTTCTCCTCATGACCTGATAGTAAAAAGTTAAGCATAACCTACTATAACAAAATCATAACAGTGAACTCTAGGCCATGTCATGCCATTATTCTCTGGGATATAATTATGTTGGAGACAGTGACAAGGAAACCACCTTTGACACACTCCTTCCTCTGGCCACCAGCATTTGCCATCAGATGTTTGAATTCCCTAGATGGAGGTAAAGCACTGGCTGGCAAGATAGATTGTAGTACTCATTATCTGAGTGACTTGACTTTGTTACCTCATATCTCTCTTTTGTTATTTCCTTTCTGTGTCTGTTAAATATTGAAGCATATGAATCAGCTTGCTGAGTCACTGTGACTAACAGGGCCGGCTAAGTTTCAGATGCTCAGTGAACACGATGTTCCCTTGCATAAGTGAACAAGAACTAAGAGTATTTCTGCATCTGGTTATAGTGGGGCAGAAGAACAGGAAGCTGGGAATATTATCCCAGGATTTCATGTCTCTCAAGTACCCTAGCCTCATTATGTTTGAACCTCGATTTTTCTTTGGATTTCACTGTTTTCTTATACAAACAGGTATATTCTTTCAATATTATAAACTTCTTTTTAGGCTTTCAACATTTTGAGTGAGCTAAAGCACAGGAAAATTGCAAATTAGAAAATGTTAGATGCTAAATCTCAACCATATCTCACCTTAGTCATTACTCTTTAATCATTGGGACATTAAGATGCAACCCATAAAGAATTTTTGAAAATATCACTAAAATGTATTCTTGTAAAAAACATACATTTATCTTAATCTGAAATAGAGATATTTCTTTTCCTGTGGGCAAAATATGATGAACAGATGGGTTTAGTTTTGCTCACATACTGTGTTTGAAATAATGTTGCAAATGTTTTGAAAATGTTTAAAATGGAAGATAGATTTTTAAAGAAACTTATATTTGCATGTTATTATTGAGCATAAAGGGAACATTTAAGATTTAGCAACAGCATTTAGAATGGGCGATGGTTTGCCTAGTAGATATCTACCTTCAATATTTGGTTCATCAAAGGTTATAGCTGATGTATTATCGACAATATGGTCATGGCTAGTTTACAGCTCAGCTTGTGAGTCTTGCTATAACATACAGTTAGTTAACATACTGTTACTATACAATGAATTCATTCCCTTTATTAGGACTAAAAGAATCTTTGCTTTCAGTAAAATGGTATGTTCAGTGTCAACAACAAATGGGGATTGCCTAGAAACAGGCCTTCCAGCCAGCCATTAAGCACACATGGACAGAGACCCATGGTAGCAGTTGCATATGTAGCAGAGGATAACATTGTCTGGCATCTATGGAAGAAGAGGCCTTTGGTCCAGTGAAGGCACATTTTCCAATGTAGTGGAATGCCAAGGCAATTGAGTGTAGAGGGTGATTGGGAGAGAGGGCACCTTCATGGAAGCCAGTGAAAGGGGAGATAGGATAAGGCAGAAATGGGATAACATTTGAAAAGTAAAAACAGAAAATATACAATAAAATAATATTAAAAAAATCAAAACCAACTTTGCTACCTTCCATTAACATAGACTACCCATTTGTTTGTGCACGCCAACACTAAAATGAATTATTGACTTGGAGTGCCCAAAATTTGACATGGATTTTTTTTTCTCTTGTAAAACCAAAGCTGTTCCACTGACTGCACTCAGGAGTATGAAATTTAGGCTCTGTAATGATCCTTATTAAATATGTAATTCTTAGGATATATATTTGGTCTATGTTGGAGACACCCCACATTAATCTCAAGATGCCTGGGACAACTAATTACAAGAACGAAACACCTACGGGAAGTACCATGTTTCAGAGCATGAGGCTATGGCTTCCTGTGGTCTGTGGTATGAGTACTGAGAGGCTCCAAGGTCTGCTTCTTTGGCACAAGTGCATTGTGATGTCATTTCTCCATTTATTCTCTTACTACTCATAGTTTTTTTTTATCTATTTCTTGTTCCTTCTCTTTCCTCCTTTTTTCATTAATCCAGTATTTGGTGACTAGGCAAGTCCTATTAGGAGCCTGCATGATAGCCAGGAAGTTGATGTTACCAATACTATGAAAGTGAGAGCTGCTCATGAATTCAAGAGAAATGTATGTTATGGTCACTTGCTTGAGGTAGAAATGAGAGTAACCTAAAGCCTTAGGCTGAGGTGAGTAAATCTCCAGCTTTTCCACCAGTCTTAGTCTCAATTCTGTATAATAGGAACAAGACATTTTTAATTACAAAACTGAGAATGGAATAAGATACAGATACTTCCCAGGAAGTCAGTAATGGGTTCCTTGGGTTCAGTGACAATGGTGGCAGCCTCCTAGGATTCTCCATAAAGGTTAAGTGAGGATGCTTTGGTAGAAAAACAGACAGACAGACAAGGTTCTGAATGTTGTACCACGATTGGTAACCTGCAGACTTCAGGATCAGCAGTATGACCTCATATTTGCCCTTTTATGAAAACATACTGTCTCAAACATGTCTGAAAGATACTGATTTTCTAACTGTAATATTGCTGCCCCCGACCTCACTGGAGACTGGTGGTTGGGAGATATAAAAAAAAAAATTGTGCTTGCTACAAACCTTTGATGATTGAGTATATAGTTCCATTTTTTTTGTCTTCTAAATTCTGTACTACTATGTATTACAAGACAATGTTGGCACAGAAAATAGAGAAGCACTTATCCTCCCCGCACAAGACCTTTGTAACCCCACTTCCTTGTATGATTTCAATAAAGACTTGGGATAAGCCAAGTCTATATGGGCATCCCAAGTTCAGAAAATTCCCATGGAAATGAACAACAAGCCAGTTAGTTTCCTCAGTTGATGATTTTTTTTTTTTTTTTTTTTTTTTTTTTTTGCCTACAAGGTATCCCTAGTCCTTGTGAACTCCCAACTAGTCAGGTCAAGGATGGACCCCAGCAGGTTATACAGGGAGGGCCATTATCCCCCTTTAAGTTTCTACAGAGGCTGACAGAATCAAACATAACTTTCACTTTAAAACAGAGAACTGAAGAGTGTACAATAACTAAAGGACCCAAGCCTACATTTCAGTATCATATTTGCAGAAGAGGAAATACATTTTTAGTCATTTCTAATTTTGAACTTCAGTTGCTTCAAAGAGATAATGTGAAGAAAGATTTATGAATATACACATTAAAGTATAGTTGTTCTAATAAGTTTTTGTATGGATGGATGATTGAAGAGAATGTAACTAAAATATGAAACAAATCAAGAAGTAGATTGTATCAAACACTATCATTTTAGAATTCTGCACATATTCACTGGAGGACAGTGCTCCCTCGTTGCCCTGTTTTGTCACAGCTTGGGAGCAGACTTGCTAACCACAATTTTGACCTAACATGGGTGTTCAAGGACTCTTTCAGGGCAACCAAGCTTGAAAAACAGACATGATAGCAGGGTTGCATAATGACCATTAGAAAAAAAAGATATAATTGTCCTACTCAAACTGCTATAATGAGAAAACTCTTATAGTTGAATGTTAAAAGGTAAATCTAAGACCAGAAGGGAATTCTTGTCATTCATAATTTTAATATGCCAGCCAAGAAGGGGGAAAAGTTTAAATGTGTGTTTACCTAAAGAGTTTTTACCCAAGAATAGGATAGACACAGAGAATCAGTAGATCACATAAACTGTAGCATCCAAATACACTTGGGTTTGTGGGGCTTGCAAATTTGTTCAGCCCTCAAAGGCATGAATGGGAGATTTGTATTACCTTTCACAGAAGATTCAGGTAACAAGGAAAAGAGAACAAAAACATTTCAAAGCAAGGAGTCAGATGAGACGTTTTTGACATAGATTCTTCTGAAGCTGACAAGGTCACTGCTCTCATAAATTCACAGTTATTTAAGATCTGAACTTTATTGTTTCAGTTAACATTCTAGCAAGGATGATGGGGCAATTCATAAGGCCTCACCCAGTTAACATTGCAGCAAGAATGCTAGGGCATTTCATATAGCCCAAATTCTAGCACAGAGCTACTAACAGTTGATGGTTCCTGAGGAAGGTGAGTCAGTTTTCTTTCTAGGTGGGGCTTTTTCTCACAGAAGCCTTCCATGCTTCTGAGTATGGCTCTGAATTTATGCGCAACTGGACAGCGTTCAATGGAGTCTACCATTTATAAAAAGAAAAAGAAAAAGAAAAAGAAGAAAGATACCAAGAAAAGACTGTGAAATTGGAGAATTTTTAAAGAGGTCTATAAAAAGGTGGAGGGAGGTAG
This sequence comes from Micromys minutus, assembly GCF_963924665.1. Lineage (NCBI taxonomy): Eukaryota > Metazoa > Chordata > Mammalia > Rodentia > Muridae > Micromys > Micromys minutus. The sequence goes on along the minus strand of NC_137979.1, from coordinate 38,792,983 downwards.
GGAGATATGATCAAAATACAATGTATTAAAAATAAAATGTTTTCTCAAAAATAAATTAAATTGAATTAGTAGGCATAATCATTCTTTCTACAGTAGACAATAATCACTGCACATATATTAGAAAACATTTGAGGTAAGGCTGTTGTCTCTCTATAGCTTTTCTTTAACATCACATCATTAAATTTCATCTGTTTGTCAGATAAAGAATCAACAGTAACCTTAAATTAACCTTAAATAAGGTTTAGGTGTCCGTAATAATTATTCTTCTGTTATGGTAAGCACCATGACCAAAGGCAACCCAGAGAAAGAGGAGTTTTGTTGAAATGAAGAAGACCAAGTCCCAATACAGTTTTGTATGTTTATGTTGTTTTATATGTTCCTGTGCTCATTTTGGGTATTCTTTCATCTCCCTTGAAAAAATTAAAGTTAATGTATATAAAGGATATTCATCACAGACATTTTTCCTATATTTTCTCCTTTGTATTTCTGGTCTGCTTCCTTAGTCCAAATGTGAAGACTTTTTTTCCCTCAAATGTTCAACAGGGGTGAGGCAGAGATATCCCGATAGTTAAGCTAAGTCTGGCTTCAGTGCTGTGGAAATAAATCCACAGCCATCCTGCACTGCCCTTTGACAGCTGCAGTTCCCATTGTTTAATTCCACAACTCTGCTTATGTTTTATTTATTTTTGGCAAGTTAAAGGGAATTAAAATTTAATTTTCTGTTGAAAATTGTTTTGGAAATTCAGATCTCCTTGAAGAAACTTGAGATGCTCCAGAGGCCAGAGGCTGAAGGAGGGAAACAGGTAGAAGATTCAAAGATGTGAATGAAATGTGGGATGTTAAATCCAGAATAGCTTCTCTAAGCATACTAATTCTTTCTATGTGGGACAAAAATCTCTGCATATAAAAAAAATCTTGGCACATTTATTAGAAAACATTTGAGGTCAGGTAGTTGTCCCTGTATAACAAATTTCATTTACTATAATATCATCAGATTTCATCCATTTGTCACAAAGAGAAGCAATGACATACATTTGAATGGATGAATAGTGTTCCATTATGTACACCTACTATATGCTCTTTATCCATGTATCAGCTGATGGACATTAAAGTTAACTCTGTTTCCTAACGTTTATGTACACACAGGGTACAGTTGTTTCTATGTATAGATTTAAGACATTTTAGTAACAAATGCGTACTATATTCAGAACTTCTAAAATATATATTTATTATTCTTAGGGATATGAACGTTTTGCCTACATGTATGTCTATATAGCATGTTTATATTTGGTGCCAGCAGAGGCTAACAGAGAGCATTGTATCTGCTGGAACTGAGGGAAGAGAAGGCTGTGAACTGCCCTTGTGCATGCTGGGAACTGAACCCAGGTCTTCTAGGCCTAGCAGCAGGAATTCTTGCCAGATAAGGCATCTCTCCAGTAACCTATCCTCAGAGACCTTTAAAACCAACAGCAAGTGGTCATTCCTGAAAATATTTATAAAAGTAACTTTTTACAGGGCAGATTGCATGTATCTCTGCACATATCTATATAACAGCAATTAGAGGTCGGTGATTTGAAAAGAGACGATATCTTGGATGGTCTGAAGAAAAAAAAAGGAGAGGAAAACTATGTATTATATTCTAATCTCAAAAAATAATTAAAACAAACAGAACTTTGAAAGTTAAAACAATTGGAGATATTATTACTCTATATATTGCCATACAATAATAAAATCATATAAGAACATGCTGAGCCACACCTCTTTTGTCACAAGATATGTGATTTCTTTTCTCTTCTGTTAGAACAGAGCAGAAGGTAAATGCAATTTATCATTTTACCTATGATTGACCCTATATTTGTTTATCTACTTAGATTCCTATTAAACCCACATTTCTTAATTGATTTAAAGAAGTTTTGCTGAAAAGTTTACTTTTTACAGTGCTGGGTGCCAATATCACAATAAAAATATAAAACACACAAGGTTCTTGCTTTTCTACCTCCTCCATCTTTAATGCTGAAGAGAATAAGAGAGAGACAGGGGAGAAAGGGAGGGATGGAGTACAGTAAGAGTTTAATTCCTCAACTACACCTGGAACAGGTAAATCAAAATGGATGGGAATAAGAAAAAAATAGGCGACTGAAAGTATGCAGCAAGGAATCTGAGCCTTCAGTTCCATTGGTTTTTCTGTCCTTTTTGAGACAAGAAAGGATCAAAATTCTCTATCCCTTGCATTGATGTTTGCCATCTGTGTGCTTGCTTAAGATCCCTGCACTATGGGAAGAAATGTTGTGTTTTTCACAAGGGTAAATCACAAGGTATCCAGAGTAACTCTGCAGCTATCCCTTATCTGTCTCATCAGTCCTAAACTACCAGATATATTGATTTCATTTATAGAAACTGTACGAGTAAAATGTGTTGTATGTATGTCCGCACACACACACACACATATGAAACTTATTACTATGACATGAAATTTGTTAGTTTTATTTAATTCTGCCAGAGAAACATTGATTTTTATCAACTGTATAAATGATTTTGAAGGAGGTAGGCTCAGATTAATCACATATGAAGAAACAGTAATCATATTTTCTTTGCTCTAAAATAAAAAAAAAGACATTGTAACATTTAAAACCATGAGGAGATTAGCAATAATTCCAGCCAAAAAGATGTGTTTTGCCTCAGTGAAACAAAAGGATATTACTTATCACAGCCATTTGGCAGCTAGCAGTGCCAACTTCCTTTTAAAGAGATAATCTATTCATTTATATTTATATATGTTTTTTAACATATATGGTAATATGTTGCATTGTTACCATATTGTTGACATTATGAAAAGTTCTGAAAATGTCTGTGATCACTAGGCATGTTCCATAATTCTTTAAGCACATATTTCAGGAAAAGGAACATTAATATATTCGCACATAATTTTAGCCAATATCCATGAAATAGCTAGACATAACTAGTGCATCAAAATAAAGTTAAGACATATAATTCCAGGCCAGATGATGTAGATGTAGGAAGAACAAAAGTCATCCTTGATATAGAAAGAGTTCAAGGTCATTCTAGGATGCAAAATACCTTGCTCTAAGAAAGAAAGAAAGGAAGGAAGGAAGGAAGGAAGGAAGGAAGGAAGGAAGGAAGGAAGGAAGGAAGGAAGGAAGAAAGAAAGAGACAGAGAGAGACATAGACGGAGAGACAGAGAGACAGAGACAGATAGAGACAGAGACAGAGGAAAGGAAACTATGAAAAACTATCAAGTTCATCTCATATTTCCCTGGAAGTGATGTAGTTCTGTATGCATGTATGTATTGAAAGTAACTACCTGTGCATGTGCATGTACAGCTTCTTCTATGCCACCTTTACTTTTGATAAAGACTTTGGAAAAATCTGTAACTCACTAATTGAAGAAATTGGATGGTCAGTAAAGCGTTGATGGTCAAAGGCCTCCCAGCACCAAGATTATAATTCATGGTACCCATATGGGTTTTTGTAAGGATGCAGAAAATTCTAATTAGCTCCTCATTCTGGTAAAGCAAACACTTTGTGCTCTGGATCATCTCCTCTTCCACTTATACAGAGGGGTGTTAATGAGGAGTAATAATGAAGTATCCATTTTGAAGGCATGGAGAATTGGATCTATAAGCCAAGAAAGTCATAACTACAAAGTCCCTTGCACAGAATATAATCAAAGTAAGTAAGAAATAGAAAGGAAGCTTTATTTTGGTGAACAATAAATATAAAGAGTGATGGGTTATAAAGCAGCAAGTGGTATATTTAGTAATATTTCATAGCAGAAAGCAAAACGCGATGTTCATTTGCCTTGTAGTTAGGAGCCATTGATAGCTAGTAAGCAGAAGGGCAACCCATGAGAATGGTGTTAAATGAGATCCTAGTGGATCTCATCTCATTTAACATAACATATGTAGTCTAGGAGAGTGAAGTCTGAGACCAATTAGATGAGTTATTTTCATAGCTCATGAAATAGAGTAGGATCAAAGAGAAACCCCATGTTTTGATTTACTGTGACAATGAGTAAGAGCTAATAAACTTGGACTTACGATGGAGGCAGAACTCAAGTGCTGCTCATCATTGTTGATTTAAACAAAGAAGTCCATAAACTTTATTCCCTTCAATGACATGAAGATGATGCAAAAAACAAAACAAAACAAAACAGAGAAAGTCAGAGAAACAAAGTAATAGCCAGCTCATCCTTTGAGAAAAGATAGAATTGTGTCACTTCGTTTTAACCACCTAAATTGTGCTATGACATTCTACTTTGAGTAAATAAATACACTCATAAATACATATATGTGAAACAATGGAACTAAATTTTAGCATCTGGCAAAAGCTTCATGGGAACTCATGAAGAAGAAACAAGTGGAGCTTTCTGAAATTAGAATATTTCCGAATTCGAGTATCCAAAAAGCACAGCAGGGTGGTGGGAGTAAACCTGGTGAATGTATAGTGTGACAGCTAAGACAGAGTGTTCTAGATTAAAGATACCAGTTTCTACCTGGTTATGCAGGAAGGCAAAAGGGATGACAGCCACATCTGTCTCATGGTATTCACCAATGAACTTGAAAACAGTCACCAATATAGGATGATAGTAACAGTAGCCAAAAATCTCCTGGGAAAAAAATAGAAGGCAATGTTGGTGTGAAAAACTAGAAACTTGTGCTGTGAACTATTCTCTGAAAATATATTGTGAAGCTGAATTGGAAAGTGGGACTTTGCTCGGGAATCAATACAAGGTCAAGGAGAGCATTCATTGATCTTTAAAGAAAAAAAAATTCTTTTGAGAACATGGGGAAAAGCAGCATCAAGAAGCCAAGTGGTTTCTCTAACTCAGCAGCTTGACAAAGCTTAGTCAGTTTTCATCTATACCTCCACCTCTGTGAAATTATTTATGGAAAGAATTCTTTATGGACAGTTTCACTGCCACAGGAAAGACTCAGAGTACATGAATTTACAGCAAAGTCAGAGTTAATGGAATGTAGGCACATGGAGGCAAATGATAAGAATCCACTCAAAACATTGATGATGGCGAGAAAGCATCCAGTAATGATGGAATAATGATGGAAAAGCTTATTACAATAAAGGGAAAAGACCATGCTAAAAGCGCTCAATGTAAGTGGCAGTGAAATTTATCACAATAGATTTTAAATGAAACAGCATCAATGGGAAAGGAATGTCAGGGTTGATATTAGAATGCTTAAGGCAACACCAAAAAAAATCCATATTTAGAATATTTGATTCCAACAAGTTTATAAAATCTGGCATTTTCTTAAATTTGATAGTATACATATACTTATTAAAATATAAAGTCAAATATATCAATCAATAAAATCAATTTTTTTTTCATTTTTTCTTTCAACTTTATCTTTAAAAAAGAGAGTTATATGTACAGATTTTAAAGGCATTTTGGCATAACACTATATGAATATATTTTTGTCAGTATTTAATTTTTTTAGAAGTTTGATAGTATGCATTGAAATCTACTAGTTACCATAAGCATAAAGTACATGTAGAACAGAACAGAACATGGAAACAAAATTTTCTTAGTGTGTATAGATTAAACATAATGATTTTTAAATACCAAAAATTGCCACAAGGCTATATTCTTAGCTTTTGGATTATTAATGATTTATGGTCCAGGAGTACCACACTCTGAGAGAGTGCTATACACTTATTCTTATTACAAAAAAAATATCAAATGAGCTGTGTGAAATAATCCACCTACAATCCAAAATGCAAGAGGCAGACAAAGGACCTCTTGTTAGATGACAGTATCGGTGGGTTATACAAGAAATCTGCGAACTTAAAAAGAAAAAAAGGGAAGAAAAACAAAAAAAAACCCAAATAAACAAAAAGCTCCCATGAACTTAAGAATTACACTTACCAATGACTCAAGTAAGTATAAGCTGACAACAATAATATCAAACCCTTCCCGGTGGAGCATCATTTAAGGCATTTTCTTCAGACTCCTGAAATTTCCCTCTAATTCTCTCTAATTACAAGGCATCAGATACATTTAAATAAAGGGACACGATATAAAATATATTAAGAGAGCTTTTCTGACATTATTAAAAGCCAGAATAGCCTGAAGTAGTGTCAAATTTTTACAAATAAGATATATGACTATTGCATGTTGAGTCAGCAGCTGAGACAAAAAGACAATGTGATAAGAGCATGAATCTTGACTATCAAAATGACTAGCTTGGGATAGGTATGAATTAATAGAGTATACCTGTGAGGATGCTCCCAGGGGCTGTGATATGATATGATTTAGAAAAATAAATATGGTTTTGGAAGTTTTGAAATGTACACAGTAGGCCTAGTTATAGAAAGTATGCATGTAATTAGAAGCATGTTTTTAGGAGCTCTATCATCCCTGTTCATTCTGCATTCCTCTTTTTGTTTGGTTAAGTTTTGTTTTGTTCATTTGGTTATTGTTGTTATGTTGTTTGGTTTTGATTTTTTTTTCCTGATTCCAGTCCACTACAAAATAAAGACTCTCCTTGAACACAGGCTTCTCTCCCCAACTCAAAAGGACAAATGTGTACAGGCTAAGCATGTGACACAGTGAGACAAATCACATAAGCTTTGCCCTTAAGTTATGTTCTTAGGTGTTCGGTTATGCTGATGAAATACTGATTGTCATATCTGTTAAAATACAGATACTGCTTTTAATCTAATTAACATTTATGATAGTCCTTTCCTTTTCAAAACCCTGTCATTATTAATGTTAGAAAAAACTGGCAAATGAGATATATATTCATTGTGTTATGCTTATAACTACTTAATTTCATAAGTAACATTTTAAAATATATGTCTGTAAGAGTCCTTTTTATATTTGTTTATATATAATTCATGATAAACATATTACAATTTAAAAATTGTTCATTCTGTCATGTTTGTTATTGTGGCTTAAACTTTTGCAAATTTGGTGCTTTGATTGAGGACAGGGAGGCTAGGCTTCATGTTCAGCTGTGTACCTGAACAACTATTTCCTCTGCCCCAACCTTTCTGTACACCATCATGCAGGCCACATCTCTACTACAGCTGAGGATCTACATTCTGCTCCTCAGCCCTCTGATCTGCTTGTCTCCTACGAGGCCTACTTTTCTACAACTTTTCTAACCTAAAGAGGTAGCTATAAACCTACCAGAAGCTTAGAGAACATTGAATAGATAATACCAGAAAAGAAAATCCTCCTTCCACATAATAGTCAAATAATCAATGAATATAACAAAAAAGAAGAATATCAAAAGTTGTGTTGGAAACTGCCAAGTAACACCCAAAGGCAGAGTCATCAGAATTATAACTGATATCTAAACAGAGACTTAGAAATCCAGAAGAGCATGGATGATTTTTGGAGAACTTAAGAGACCACAGATGTCAGCCCAGACAAGTTACCATATATGAAGAGAAACTAAGATATTCCATGACAAAAGCATATTTAAACAATATCCTTTTACTAACTCAACCCTTTGTAGGATACTAGAAAATAAATACAATGTAAGAAGAATAAGTACCCCCCCAAAACCAAAAATTTATCACCTTGCTGCAAATCAAAAACAAGAGAAACACACACACACACACACACACACACACACACACAAACACACAAATTAACACCACTCTTATGAAATAACTGGAACTAACAATCACTGTTCATTAATATCTCACAGCTTCAAGGGACTCTATTCTTGTTCTAAATGGGGTCAACTTGTAGAAGGATGCAAATTGGCCCATGTTTATCATATCACCTCATGCAAAGTTCAAGTCCAAGTGGATGGACCACTACATAAAACCAGATACACTGAGTCTAATAGAAGAGAAAGTGGGAAATAGCCTCAAACACGTTAGCCAGGGGAAAAACTTCCTAAAACTAACAAACAAACAAAAAATAGCTCATGTTTGTTTTTTTAATTGCTGTTTTGAGTATTAGGATTTTTAGTGGATATTTTAAGTATTATATTTCAAATGTTATCGCCTGTGCTGGTTATCCAAACTCCCATCCCCCCTTCCCTGATGTCTATGAGAATGTTCCCCCTCCCACCCACGACCACCTCACCATACTGGCATTCTTCTACACTTGGGTATCAAGCCTTCACACACCAAGTGTTTCTCCTGACATGGATGTCTGACAATGCCATCATCTGCTCTATATACAGCTTGAGCCATGGGTCTCTTCTTGTGTGTTCTTGATTGGTGGTTTAGTGCTGGGAGTTCTGTTGGTTCTGGTTGATTGATACTATTGTTCTTCCTATAAGGTTGCAAACCCCTTCAGCTCCTTAAGTCCTTCTCTAACTCTTACACTGTGGTCCCTGTGCTTAGTGTGATAATTAGCTGCAAGCATCTTCATCTGTATTTATAAGGCTCTGACAGAGCCTCTCAGGAGACATCCATATCAGGCTAGTGTCAACATGAATTTCTTGGCATCAGCAATAGTGACTGTGTTTGGTGGCTGCATAAAGGATGTATCTCTAGATGGGGCAGTGTCTGGAAGGCCTTTCCTTCAGTCTACGCTCCACTCTTTTTCCCTGTATTTTCTTTAGACAGGAGCTATTCTGGGTTAAAATTTTGAGAACACTTGGTGGTCCCCATGCCTCAACCAGGGGCCATGCCTATACTCTGGATATAGTCCCTACCTGTCGTCCCTTCCCTTCATTGGCCTTTCAGCTAATCATATCCCTGTTGGGTTCTGGAAGCCTTTTACTTTCCTAGTATCTGAGACTAGGTAGTGGCAATATCACCAGTTCCCCATCTCCCATTACTATATACTTCTGTTGAATTTCTTGACCCTCTGTATATCATTCCTTTCTCCCCCATATCTGATTTTGCTCCCCCTTTTCCCTCCCACTTCTTTCATCTTTTCAACTCCCTCACACCTTCTACCTCCATAAGTATTTTGTTTCCCCTTCTAAGAAAGATTGAAGCATCCACCTTTTGGTCTTCCTTCTTCTTGAGCTTCATATGGTTTGTGAATTATATATTAGTGTTCCGATCTACTAATCAGTGAGTGCATACTATGTGTGTTCTTTTGTGTCTGGGTTACTTCACTCAGGATGATATTTTCTAGGTCTATCCATTTGCCTAAGAATTTTATGATGTCATTGTTTTTAATAGCTGAGTAGGACTGCGTTGTGTAAATATACCACAATTTCTGCATCCATTCCTCTGTTGAAGGACATCTGGGTTCTTTCCAGGCTCTAGCTATTATAAGTAAGGCTGCTATAAACATAATGTAGCATGTGTCCTTGTTATATGTTGGAGTGTCTTTTGGGTATGTGCCCAGGAGTAGTGTAGCTGTATCTTCAGTAGCACAATGCCCAATTTTCTGAGTAACCACCAGACTGATTTCCAGAGGGGTTGCATCAGCTTGCAAACCTACGAACAATAGAAAGTGTTCTTTTTCTACATTGTCATATGCAGTCACCTGAAATTTTGATCTTAGCCATCCTGACTAGTATGAGGTAGAATCTCATGATTGTTTTATTTGTGTTTTCCTGATGACTAAGGATGTTGAACATTTCATTAGGTCATTTTCTGCTATTCAGTATTCCTGTTAAAAATTATTTGTTTAGTGCTATGCTCCATTTTTAATAGTGTTATTTGTTTCTCTGGAGTCTAAATTCTCTGGAGTCTAAGTTCTTGGTATACATTATGTATTAGCTCTCTATCAGATATAGAATTGGTAAAGTTCTCTCCCCAAGCTGTTGGTTGCTGGGTTTTTTTTTTTTTTTTTTTTTTTTGTTGTTGTTGTTGTTTTCTATTGATAGTGTCGTTTGCCTTACAGAACTTTTGCAATTTTATAAGGTCCCACTTGACAATTAATTCTCTTAGACCATAAGACTTTAGTGTTCTGATCAGGAAATTTTACCCTGTGACTGTGTTTGAGGCTCTTCTCCACTATGTGGCAGACCTTGATCCATCTGGACTTGAGCTTTGTACAGAGAGATAAGTAAGAATGGATCAATTTGCATCATTCTACATGCTGACTGCCAGTTAAACCAGCACCATTTTTTGAAAATGCTGTCTTTCTTTACTAGATGGTTTTAGCCACTTTGTAAAAGATCAAGTGACCACAAGTGTGTGGGTTAATTTCTGGTTCTTCAATTTTATTCTATGGATCTATCTGATTGTCTATCATGCAGTTTTTATCATTCTTACTCTTCAATACAGCTTGAGATTTCCCCAGATGTTTTGCTATTGTTGTGAATAGTTTTTGATATTCTGGGGTTTTTGTTATTCCCAATGAATTTTCAAACTGTTCTTCTAATTTTGTGAAAATTGATTTGGAATTTTGATAAGAATAGCACTGAACCTGTAGATTACTTTTAATAAGATAGCCATTTTTGCTATATTAATCCTGACAATTCATGAACAAAGTCAAAAGGATTTGTATCCTTTCTTTTTACAAGCAATATATAATCCTTGGATGAAATTACGAAAACGCCCTTAAAAATTGCAACAAATGTTATTTTTATAAACCCGGTATAACTACAACCACTCAAGTGAAAAACTGTACAAAAAAGCTTCAAATCTTGGAAAAAGTAATTGAAGAATATATTCAAAGATGGACAGATCTCCAGTACTCATGAATCCATAAAATTAACATAATAAAATGGTCCTCTTCCTAAAAGCAATCTGCAGATTCAATGTAATTCTCCTTAGAATCACAAGATAAATTTTTACAGACCTTGAAAGAGCAAATATGAACCTCATGTGGAAAAACAAAACAAAACAAATCCACAAAACACAAAAAATCCAGGATAGCTAAAACAAACATGAGCAATAAAAGAACTTTGGGGGGAATTAGCATCCCTGACTTTAAGAATAATAGTAATAAAAACTATATGGTATTGGTATAGAAACAGACATATTAGTCACTGCAATCAAATAGAAGACTCAAATAAATCTATACATCTGAGGACACTGTATTTTTGATAAAGAAGTCACAACCATTGCCTCTGTAATAACAAAAGACCTAGGATAATGAAATCCATTCTCAATAAGAAGAAAACATCTGCAGGAATCACTATCCCTGCTCTCAAGCTATATTACAAGGAAATTGTGCTAAAAACGGCATGGTACTGGTACAGAGATAGGCATGTGGATCAATGGAATAGAATAGAAGATCCAGTAATGAGCCCTCACATATATGGTCACCTGATTTTTGACAAGTTCTACTCAGTTAGATAAAAGCAAAAGAGGCAAGGAGGGAGATGCTGCTGCTGCTGCTGCTGCTGCTGGTGGTGGTCATAATAATATAGTGGAAAAGTATAGAGAAGCAGAAAATTTAAACAGAGAAAAGTAGAAAACATTTGGCAGCTTGAATCTCTGTTGCTTGAATGAATGATGAAATAGAAACTAGAGGAATATGAGCAGACATCTTGACACCAGTCTGGCATGCCCAGGGGCAGACAAGGCCCACAGTTCAAGTAAGTGTCAGGCACAAATATGGCGACTTGATATGGTAGTGAATTTGGTGAGGAATTAGAGAAGTTAAGGATACCACTTATCTTATTTTACAGCCTCTAGCCAGTTGGCAAATTGAGCTGTGTCCTGGGGTTGTTCTTATTCTAAACAACACCTTAAACCTGAAATTAAGCTAGAGAACTGAAGGGATACTGCTGTAATGTCTAGATGGAAGATGAATTTGACTATTGGCAGAGAATAGAAGTATCTTATATAGACCCATTGTGAAATTTAAGCAGCTATGACCCCAAGCTGTAGAGACCACAGTAGTGGTGGTCTTACCTTGATCAGATCACCTGTCACTTATGGAATACTGTGCAGATTGTTCTGCAGCTGCTTTAGCTGGTTTAAGAGTTCCGAGCCCAAAGTGGTGGGTCTCAGCTGAGATCCCCCAGGTGGTGGTCTTACCTTGTTGAGGGGAACACCTACCACTTATGGACTATGCAAAAGGTTTAGAGTTCTGAGCCTAAAACTAGTAGATTTTTCCACAGCTGCCTTATTAGTTGCATGGTTTCATCCTTCATAGGGTTGACAACTCCAAGCCCAGGTAATACATATGTCTTGGGTTACAAGGTGGAACTTACTGTAGAGATGAATCCTAAAGCATTCAGACCCACAGGTGGAATGCCTAGATACATTCTATTCATTGAATGTATAGAAGACACTGTAGTATTCCACAGTTAAAGAAGCAAATTTGTCTCTATCCCCCAATGTATTGGGAGACACCCTGAGCTTGGATATTAATTCCAAATCCTAGCAATTTCTGCAGCAACATAAAAGTTCCACATGCCATAAAGCTTCTGGGAGACATGGGTAGTTCCCAGAAAACAAAGTGAACCATACCAAGAGAATATAACCTTGATAATGACAGTGTATTATGCCCTCAGCCTCTACCCTCAGCCCACACACAGCACGAATCTTTACAGAGAGAATGAGGAAGGACTATAATAGAATCTATTAAAAATGAGCCTCTGCTTCCTTAAGCACACATCCCTAATATTAGACATTCAAAAAACCTCTCTGGTTCTTTGTCTTGTGACCAAAAAAGAAAATTTTCTATGTGTCGTTTTTATTTTAATTTCAAAATGTTGTCTACATATTGTATTACTCTAGCATTTTAAATAGTATTTCTTTTTAATTCTATGAAAATGTTTTTGGATGTATTATGAACTTATTTACTTCCCTTTTCACAAGTTCTCCCATCGTACCTCTTATTTACCCATTGTCATCTCTCCTTCTCTCTCTCTCTCTCTCTCTCTCTCTCTCTCTCTCTCTCTCTCTCTCTCTCTCTCTCTTTCTCTCTCTCACGCACAAGCATACACGCATGCATTAATTCTAATTCTTGGGCTCAGTTTTATAAAATAAGCAATACAAAACAGGAAAAAAACTAGGAGTAGTAAAAGGAAGTGTAGGTGAATAATATAAAAGATGACTTCAATCTCATTCTCATTAATAAAAGTCCATCAAATCAAAATATGCCACAAATAACTTCAGAGTTAACCTCCCTGTATGAGCTTGATAAATATGATTTAAAAAATAAACCCAAAACAACAAAGCAAAACATGGAGCTTGGAGTGGTGGAAGCATGAACATACTCACAACCAAACCTTATCACCTGAGTTGGTGTCCCAGAGATCCACAGGGTAAAAGGAATATATAGACTCTCTCACTTTGTCCTCTGATTTACACACCTGTATGTGCATGTGCACACATGAACAAGCCCCCTCACACACACGCACACACCATAATTTAAGAACTTGGAAAATAAATTCTTTGAAGCCAACATTACCTTGATATCAAAAATTTAAAAAAAAAAAACTGGACAAAAATTAAACTATAAGTTTACATAAAGATCTCCTCTATGAAACATGAACAACATACCCCAGGTCCAGGCACCAGAAGCTTCCTTCTCATCATGAGAATAACTGCTACATAATGAGATCAGATGAACAGAAGCAAAATATGCTTTATTTTTAATGGCAACCAACCATCTATCCCTACAGTTCTAGTGTCTCAGGATGAATAAGCCTATCACATGTTAAATTCCTATACTTTGAGACTTTAACAAATTTGTCAAAGTCTGATAGTAAATGGAAAAGCCATTAATAAAAACAGTTTCATACTTCAATAAAAATACTAAACAATTTAGCCAATTTAAATGGTTAGGATATTGCTTAGAGTCTCTTTCTATTTTGATTAGTTCAATGTATCTTTAGCTAGTGAAGCCCCATTATGTAAAGACAGTTTTAGAAAGTCTCATTATTTCACAGCATGAACTTGATTTGGATCTCAGTTATCTTAAGCAAAATGATTTGCATGCACAACTGCTGATTAAGATGGTATGTGGATTATTAAACAGAAATAGAGAATCTCTATCAGTATTCAAAGAAATTGATAGTTCATGTAAATTTATGAGACTCATTGTTTATGCAATTGAAATTTATTTTTTCTGGGTTACCTCTAAGATATTGGACAAAACAAAAGAAGACAGAAAGTAATAATCCTGTTTGTCAAATGTGAGTAAATTCTACAGGATGACATGTGAGAAATGAGACCTGTTTTGGACACATTACAAAGATGAAGTCAACTGAACTAAAACAGTCATGAAAAGATGCTTCATGATAAAGGGAAAGATCCTGTCCTCCATCCACACAGTAAATGTCCCAGCCTCTATGATAAATGACTATATGCAGAGGAAAAAACACTGCATGTTAATCAAGCAGCCATTTTGTAGAAAGCTGACATGAGAAGGGTTGCCATACATCACCTTTGCCATACAGGACCTTAAAGCATGCATGTTCCATATCTTCAGTTCATAATAAAAGAAAGATATTCAGTATAACTATCTTTGGGCACATTTAATTTTTTTAGAACTTAATGTTGAGAATATATGCATACAATACAAACTTAGTTCTTGTGCAGAACTTTTGGAAATGACTCTATTCAGAATAAAAAGGTACTGAAGTATTTCATGTGAAAACATTCATCTCATCCTTCCTCTGGTTATCTCTAAGGTAAGCTATGTTATTATTTTCACAAGTAATTTTGCAGAAATATCAGGTCAAATCCAACCATGTAAACACTATCTTTTAACTTATAACTTTAACTTTTGGTTTTTTTTTTTCTCATTTTTTTGATTTTCTTTTTTGATAATTGCATACATGTATATAATGTATGATTACTTCTCTGGATGCTCTCTTTTCTTCTTCTCATCCCTGTCATGCTTCCAACCCAATCCCATTTTAAGAACCATGACTTTGATGTTGATCTATGAACTGTTTGTTTCTACTAGAGCCATCTGCGTTGTATTTCAGCTATATTTAGGGACCTGATGGAGGCCATCAATGAATATATAATTGAAGGCAATAATCTTCCTGTAAGAACTTCCTTGTATAAAATAATTCAGTACTGAATAACAGCTCTCTCTGAGATTCTCCTTTATCCATGCCTAACTTTTCACAGATGCACTCTTGTGCAGACCCAGTGGAAGAATTTAAAACTACCATGGGTCCTGGTTATAACTGTTACACTTGGCAAGAAGATGGCATTTTGCATATATCCCCTCTATTTTATGGCTTTCATTTTTTTTCTTTCCCTCTTTTGCAATGTTTTCTGAATCTTAAAGAAAAGAGTATGAATTACTTGTTTGAGACTGAACACTCATTCATCACTTACTATCAGCTCCTTGTGTTTTGATTAATCTCTGTATTTACCACTGTTCACTGAAAAGAGAGGTATTTCTGAATAATCCTGAAGGAGCCATTTACCTATGGTAAGATAAATATTCAGTATACTGCTTGATCCTATGTCAATTTAGCTAAAAAACAGTATTCAGATTATCCATAGAACCTATAATCTCATTTCCTATGGATTTTTGACCAGGTATACAATACCAGACAAATAATCTCTGCTATGGAATAGGTCTCAAATCCAAGCAGAGAGCAGTCATTTATCCCTATAATAGCAGTGAGACTATTGTTCAGGTACACGTGTCATATTTGTCTTCTCATAGATGGTAGGATTTATAGCTGAATAAGACTATTGATATCTTTTCTCGATCAGCAGACTGCGTAGCTCCTATGTGATCTATCAGAGATAACTGGTGGAAAAGAAGTTTCCAGCTCAGGTCCAATTTGATATCTCACTATAATGCATTAAGCAATTGGGTCTAAGCATCTAATTATAGTGGGTGATCAAGAGGAATAACAAAAGTTTATACTGTCTGGAGTGCTTCTGAAGTCTTTCTGACATCTTATGAGGAAGAATCTGAAACTTCTTTGAAGTTTTTATTTTATAACACACTGCTACTGGGAATAGTTTTTTTTTTTTTCCCAACCATGTAGGATGTCATTCTTCAAACTGTGGATTTTATAAAATTATGTTATAATTTATTTATAGGATAGCGAGTTTCTATTTGATTATTTTGTATCCCTGCCATGTTTTTTAGCCATCTCTGTTACTCCCTCACCTCTCCTATTCCTGTGTAAACATCTTCACTCCTAATAATGATCCTCTTTATTTTCATATTATCTATATGTTATAATCTCTATACTGCTATGCTTTACAACATCCTTCTCTCAATGACTTCCTGTTAGTTTCCTGCCACCTACTAGTTATCCAAGCTGAAAAACATAGAAATTGTGCTAGAACAAGAAAACGTGACATTTGTTGTTGATGTTTAATTTTTGTTTGCTTGACCGGTTTTGTGCCTAAATTTTTAAATCCAAGGTATTTTGCCACTTTCACATCAGATTCATAATTTCATTTTTTTTTTGCTTCCTTGGTTAGAAGTAATCTGTCTTTTCAGTTTGTTTGGTTTTTCTATTGTGACTGAGATTGTTTTTCTAAGACTTTTCAATGTATATTGTTGTCACCAATCTGGCATCATGGTAGTCATATGGTTTTTAGAATGCAGCTGAGAGACCAGAAAGGATAGAGATTAAGCTGGTAGTTAGGATGGATGTAAAGCAATAGAGAGCTGGGTAAGGAATTGGGTGGTCTGGGAGCAAACACACTCTCTTGTACAGGAATGTCTCCTACTTATTTGATTGGCAGATAAAAGCAACAGAATCAAATATGAAGGCTGAATATTCAAGGCAGAACAGGAAGGGTAAGGGAGAACAGAAGGGTCATCCGAGACAGAGGACTGAGAGAAAGATGGAGGGAGAAGAGGATGAACCAGAAACATGTGACTGAAGGAACCACAAGTATCTAGGGATTTCATCAATGGGCAGTAATGTAGGATCATTTGCCCAATCAAGGTGTGTAGCTTGTGTTTATATCAATTGAATTGTGTCTTCTTTGCACAGACACATTAGAATTGGAGATTTACTGTTATAAATCTGACTGGTGTAAGTCTCTATTGTTTTCATTTCATGGGGTTTAGGGGATCAGAGTGAGTACTCGCTAGCTTTCCTTAGGCCAAACACAGGGGCTGGATGACCTGGAAAGTACAAGCAGCAGTTCCAATTATTTCAGAAAAGACTGGTCTGCTCATCTTAGTAAGCAGAGACTGAGAGAGTTAGCTTCGGAACAGGATTTTAATCTGAGCAGCTTAAGGATGGGCTAGGCCAGGCAACCTGGGCAAAATGGCCACTTGAGGCTGGCCATCAGAATGGGTGAGACTGCCGATGCTAGTGCATAGCTGGATTTTGTGTGGTTCAAATATTTTATACCACATACACTATATTCTATTTTAATGAGTAATAATAGATTACAGAGATTACATCATATTTACATATAGTTTGAAATTTTTATGAAATTTACTTAAAATTTACAGAATACATATATGAAATCAACATAAAACTATGTAGCTTCTACAACAAAACACTATTTACTACCTTGAATCCCAGTAGTGCACATCAGTAGCATCTGTCTCTATCCTAAAACCTCCAAACATTACCCTGAATTTTGTTATGTATTCTTTTGGCTTATAGGTGAAGTTATTAGATGAAAATTGGTAGAGAGCAGAGCAATCTTGCGCTATTCATCAGCAAAGTCATGAATGTAAGAGCAAAAGCCTTTGGTTCATAGGCCAAGATTGTGAAATGCAAATGTTCACTTTCTTTAACTCTTGTTTTCTCAGATGAAGTGAAGATATGAGAGTCTTATCCAACCTGTCTGAGTACACAGTTGGGCTGAGCCCACAATAATTCCTTCTCTGTTCTAAACTATCCCTCTCCTTTGACCTATAAATGTCTAGTCTCCATATATTTTAATCTTTCAAGCTGACTGACTCAAAGTGGCTTCTTTTAGATTCTGACTGAAATGCTCTGCTTGGCCTCAAACTAACCATACCAATCTATTTAAATCTTTTGTTTCCTTCTATATTCACTGGCCACCTGTTTCTATAAAATTGTGCCTATAAAATCAATTAATCTCTCTCCTCTCTTCTCTCCCTCTCCCATTCTCTCCCTCTTCTATTCACTCCCTCCCTGCCTCCTCTTTTCTCTCCCTCTACTCCTTCTCTTTCTTCCTCCCTCTCTCTCCCTCCACTCTTCCCTTTCTTTCCCTCTCCTCTATTCTCCTATGTCAAATCCCTTTCTTGTCTCTTTCCCTGAGAACTGGTATCCTAGCTCTGACTCATTCTGTCAAATCTTTCTCTGATTTGTTACTTTGTCTGCCACTCAATTAGACATCATTGTTTGGGGTTCAATGTGTCTAAAAAATGCATGTCTGCATTCCAGCTAGATTACATAGAACTAGAAAGAACTTTGGATATGATCTCTTGCTAGAGAAACCATGCTCCTGGATTAGAATTACTTTTCATTAGAACATGTATTAGATATCTGGTAGATATTGCTTCTACGGAAATTAAATGCTGTTGGACTTCTCACCCAACTTGACTTACTTATGTCTCCTAGAGTATTCAAGGCACATATCACTAAGGGGAAATGAATGGCCTAAGCAATTCAGGCTGAACACCAGTGAACTTCGAGAACACATTGGAAGCAGAATAATTCTGATATAGATTTACTTCTTAATGCTGTATTCGGTGCCTTGAATGGCCTTGACTTTCAGAGGTCTCTGTTTGGTAATTATGGGCTTTTTGTTTGTTTTGTTTAGCTCCTTCTATATGTGCTGACTTCTTGGCAAGACCCCACAGATCATGTCTCTGCCAATCTCTCCATTCTTTTATATTTATATCTTTTTGATAATAGATGACTTTATTTAGTCTTTGTTTGGCATAAGGTTAAATGGGATTATTTATGCAGAACACTTCCAAGAGGCCAGCACTTATATTAAGAAATAGTAATGGTGCTCTAAACACATCAATATGAACTCAATCTAAATGCCACGCACTATAGATTTTCGAGCATTGACAGAATGAGGCAAGTTAATGTTAAAAACAAATGTACAGTGGTCAGATATAAAGCTATTCTTTATTGTGCCCAGTTTTACTTTCCTTGCTTGGTATTTTTAAATATATGCTTATTTATTTACTTCTTTGTATGTTGGTGTATGTATTTGTGAGTTTGAGTATGCCACAAATGTGCAAATTCCAACTAAAACCAGATTGTCGAGTTCTCTGCAGCTGGACTTGTGGACCATCCTCTTGATGTAGGTGTTAGGAATAGAACCCAGATATTTTGCAAGTGCAGCAAGTGCTCTTAATCATTGAGTCACAACTCTAGCTCTGTCTTTTGCTCCTTAGGGAAAGATGATGTTTGAATTGCACTGAGATTATGGAATTGAAGCTTCTTTGGGAGAGCTTCTGAGCAATTTTGGAAGATTTGCAAATTTGACCTTGAAAAAACCCAAAACCACAAAGATTTTGCTGCATTTAGAGAGTTCATATTTTTACATAACTATTTTGAAGTAACAATTCTAACATTCTAGAATTGTTTCTTAATCCTGACTTTGTATCCAGTTACCTGTTGAAGTCATCACACTATCTCCCATCATTTTTCCCTGGTCCACACCTCTCTTACACAAAGTGTTTCATAATCTTCAGGCCAAGTATGCAGAGAAGAACATTCTCAGCACTCTTACCTTGAGGAGGCATTTCTCAAACCCACTCAGGATTCATAACAATAGGAATTGAAGCCTGCTTCACATTTCCTGAAATTATATGTGTTGATGATTGATTGATTGATTGATTGATTGATTAGGTTAAAGATACAGTGTCTGAATTTCTGTGACACCTGAGCCATATAATAACACTGGTCATAGAATACTATATTATGAAGCTGGAGAGAAGACTCAGAGGTTGAGAATATTTTCTGCTCCTGCAAACCATCCAGCCTCCACTTCAGGAAACACACAAATGAGTGTGATGGCCTGTTTTGAACTTCTGTGGGAACACACACATCATGCATACCCCCTCTCTCTCACACTTGCACATAAATCTAAAAGAAGTAATGTGGCAAGAAAAATATGAAAATATAGCTACTCTCCCTGAGTCTAAGTAATGGAAGATTGAGCACTATTGATTATGAAAATTGTCATAATTAGAAAATTGTTATTACCCTAAATGTCAATAAGTAGTTAGAAATTATGTTTCTGATTAGAGATCTAATAGAAAAATATATTGATATCTAAGGAGAAGAATTTACAGAGTGGACTGACCAATATGGCAGAGAGTATCAAGGAAGATCAGTGGATTATTTCCAAAAGTGAAGTCTGAAACAATTACAGTATGTAGACAACCAATGAGAGCAAACATTTGTAAAGCTGACATTCCCAGGCCATGCTGTATATTTTAGATATATGGCAGTTTGTTAAAATAATCATAGATCTGTGACCTATTTGGAAAGCTTGTCTTATTCTTATAAATGTGACTGCTCAGATGAATAGTTGATGTGTTTTTAAAATGAACAGTAAAATTACTAAATACCACTTTGCAGAAACCTACAGTGTAATATTCCTGTGGAGGAACTGGTTAAATGCAGACTCAATTTATTCTCGTAGTTTTAATAGACTGCTGAGAGGATCTCACTTTTAACATGACCCCAAGAAGAACTGATGAATTAAGTAATTAGGTTTTCTGAGTAACTTTAAGTGAGCAAACTGCTTTCACATACTTAAGGTTAAGTCGGAGTTAAAATTGGATTTAGGATGGCTGTCAAGAATGAAATGCGGCAGACACAAGAATGTACACACTCAAATGGGAAACCTGTGTTTCCATTAAGGGACTTTGATTGTCGACATCAGAAGTGGCTTCAGTAGTTTTAAGTAAGATCTTGTTTGTTAGAAGGGTAATGAGATAATTCACACAATCAAGGTGAAGTTAGAGTAGCTTGTGAATGAGGAAGTGTAAGGTTGGCTTTCAGTAATGATCTGAGCAGCTCAAAAAGCATCTTGTGTTGGTGGGCTTATAGTAATTCTTCCCAACAGCATCACATCTTATATGGTCATTTTAGACTATTAATTCCAAAGAAGGAAAACTGACTTGGTTAAGCCTGAGTCTATATAATTCTCTACCTTAAGAATGATATCTCTAGATGTATTATGGGTGATTCAGAATAGTTGTGAGCTGTGCATTTATTTAAATTTGTGTGCCTAATTTGAGGCAGCATATATGACTTTTATTTTCTTCATCTTTTTTCAATATCATGTTTTATTCATCACAGTCTGACATGAAACTTTCAGTGTGCCTAAAAATTGGCATGAAGGGGCTAGGAAGATGGTTCAGTTGCTAAAAGCATATGCTGCTCTTTGGACCTCATTTCAGCTACCAGCACTCACATCAGTTTCTGGTTCACATTCACCTATAACTCCAGCTCTAGGGGATCCAACAACCTTTTCTGGCCTCTGCCGTTCTTGTGACAAACTTTCTCAAATAAAGGCACAGATAAATAAATCATATAAGGACATATCAATATTTAATCACTATGTTTATGCGAACATTCCACTCTTAATCTTGCCTGCAAATGTTTTTAATAAACTATCTTATGTGAAAGAGTTTTCATTTTCATTGCATAAACAAGAGGACTGGGGAAAGGAATAAATAACTTTCTCACTTTCACAGTAACAGTGAAAAACGATCAGGTCCTAACTATACTCTTTCCTGCAGCCTCATTGTGCTTGAACATATTATGTCTGCTTCCATAAATGACTGTTAATCAGTCTTATTTAAAAGCATAAACTTGGTTTTTTATCCCCTCAACGTTGTTGATCAAAAACTATGCTAAAAGTTGCCCACAAGGACATCTAAGAAAAACTAATCATTATATGTTATTTCTGAAGACATAACTTTAGGCATAGATATTTCCCCACCAGCACTACATACTTCACACATTCCATTAATGAGTTATAAACTATTCTGTCATATGTGTACAACTTTGAGAATGCCATTTTAAATCAGCTTTGCTTAGGCAATGTCATAGAGTTAACTAGAATAAACCTTGCCCACAAACCCACAATCTCATGTTGAACTTTCTACATCTTCACTCCATTTAGATGACTCATGATGTATTTTTCATCCACTGCTTCTATTAATGAACACTGACAAAATCAAACAACAAAAAAATGTGGCATTTCTAATCAATGACATACAAACCATTGGTTCATGTGTAACTTTGGTAAGAAATGGCCCTGAAGGATTTATTGCTTTCCACTTGTTAGTTCAGCAGACAACTAGATGAGTTTGTGTGAGTTCAAGAGAAGTCTTTGGCAGGTTTTGTGATTCTGAGAATGCAAATTTGGTCCTGTACTTTAGTCTTGATCAAACATTTACACAGAATGACCATGAAGGTCCTGCTCTTTCATGCATGTGTGTCTCTGTGTGTGTGTGTGTCTGTGTGTGTGTGTGTGTGTGTGTGTGTGTGTGTGTATTTGTGTACACATGTAGAGTGTCATCAATGTGAGTGTATGTGCATGTTCACATGTTTGTGTATTTTTTCTGTTAGATCCTTGTATATAAATGACATGTTTGTTTGCCTTGTATGACTGAACAAATAAAGTTCAGATGATGAAAGTTATCTGAATAATTTTCTTCTTGCAGCTTAATTTCCCATCAGATGTATGTTGTAACTCTATTACATGTCACTAGAAATATGTGTGTCAGTGCCCTAGTTGAATAACAGAAATAGTCATTTTTCTTATTCTTTTCATGCAGTCTGATAGGAAAATCAAATCAGCTCTGCCTTCAACATATATATAAAATATGAACTTTTCTTATCACTTCCCTGACTACTGTCTGATCTAAGACACCATCATATCTCAAGTTGCATGATTTATATTTCAGTATACTCCCCCTATGTTTTCTAGTTTTCTATATGTTTGTAAAATGCAGAAGACACAGAGACCAATCTGAAACCAAAGAGAATCCATTTAAAACCAAATGGTTCCAGTGATTCTTAATGTTACTCAATATATAACAAAAATATTTGGCAGACCTTGATTGAAAAGAACATGCTTGGTTCTGAGCTTTGTTATTTTTCAGATATCATTCTTCCTTTATTCATTTTTACTGTATTTGTCGTCTGTGGTGAACATGACAAAGTGTTATCTATCAGATGAACAAAAGGGCGATCTATTTCCATATGGTTGTTTAATCCAGTAGCCTCAAGTCAAGACCTTTTCAAGATTCTATGTTCTAAGGCTCCTTTACTGAGCTTGTACCTGCCATACTCTGCACGCCAAGGGTTTCTCCTTTCTCCAACTATGCCTAATTTCCTGTTTTTGAAAGAACAGCCATCATATATGGTGTAAAAAAATCACTCAAAAGAATATATTTTAACTTGAATGCCTCCTTAAGGCTTTGCTCACATATTTAAACATAGTAACATACTTAGCCATTAGTATTTAAGGCATCAAGGAATGAACTGGGTGGGAAGGAAATAATTCAACCTGTAGCATCCATTCTATGCAGTCTAAAGGCTTCATGAAGGCCCTAATGCCAGGTACTTCAGTTCTTAGAGCAGGCTGTTGCCTCAAGCATGGGTAGTCATAGCTCAATGGATCAATTTCTCACCTAATTAAACCTTCATAAATTTTCTATCTTGTTAGCACATATTTGTCTGTGAAATATATTTAAAAGCACACCTATTGAGCCTCAAACATCTCTCCTTTAGATGCTTGAATAACATGTCTTGTTTATTGCCTAGCTCTTCCAATTAGAAAACTACAAGGGTCTTAGAAATTACTGAATATCAAGAAGTCTATAATAGGACCTAGCATATAGTCAGCATTTAATAAATATCTGTGGAAATTTTAGTTCATTACTGTCTGAATTAATTGGCTTCTAAATATGACCCAGAAATGTAAAAAAAAAGACACATCTTCAAATCCAATTAGAATTAAGTTACTAATGAAACCTCCAGTTTTTCATTGGAATACAAAGTACTAATAAATAGCAAGTGCATTTAATGGTAAAAAGTAAATAGTATAAAATAAAATGGTAAATGGAAATTTCCATTATGTTTTGGAGGTAAGTGCTCAACTTTCTGTGAAATTATGAGTAAAGATAAAATCACTGTACCAGCTTAAACT
The DNA here is from genome assembly GCF_963924665.1 of Micromys minutus. NCBI lineage: Eukaryota > Metazoa > Chordata > Mammalia > Rodentia > Muridae > Micromys > Micromys minutus. Next base: position 38,769,064 of record NC_137979.1, on the reverse strand, counting down.
TATGTATATGTGCAGTGATGTTCATCCAAGCGCATGTGTGTATGCATGGTTGCATATGTGTATGGATGCATATGTGAGAATGCTTACCTTTGAAGAAGTGAAAGCATGCATGTTCAATGATGCATGAAGAGGCTTGAGAGGAATGTTAGGTATCATCCTCAAAAACACCATCTACTTCCTCTGGGCCCCAGTTTCTTACCAGCTTGGAGCTACTAATTAGCTTAATCTGACTAATGAGCAAGAGTCATGGGTCCTTCTGTCTCCACTTCTTCAGTAAAGAGATTATGAGTATGCTCTACCACCCAGAGCTTTTAAAGAGGGGACAAGGAACTGAACTTGAGTTGTCCTTTTTGCTCAGAAAGTATTTTATCAATTGAGCTGTGTCTCCAATCTTCACTTTATTAGTTGTAACCAAAAATATTCTTTTCTTTCCAAATGGACAAGACTACATCGGGCCTTTGAAAATGAGCAAGTACAATTTGCACAGGCATCAAAGCAGGTATGGGAATCCCATGAGGGATCCCCAAGGCACTTCCTTGAACCAGTGAGAAGGGGCTGCCAGAATAGTCATAGCCCAGAGCTGTGCCAGAGGCTAGCAAAGAAGCACGCTCCCTGTTGAGTTCTGTCTTGTCTTATGCTTCCTGGAAGCAGAGTGTGGTTGTTAATATATCAGAAAGACCGAAGACTACAGAAAGAAGAGAGCGCTGGAGTACTGCTCAGTAAATACTTTAAAGAGCATGGAGGGTGGGGGGGGGGGCTGGAGAAATATGCCTGGAGGGAGTGTGGCTATTTACCAACAAAAGCTAATATTATCACATTCCATATTTTGCCTGATCCCAGACTATGTGAGTGACATAAAAATGTACTCAACTGTGGCAGTCCCTTGCTCCACTGGCTTTAATTAAACTTGCTTTGTGCTTAGGAAATTAGCAAACTGTTTGCAGTTGACAGGAGAAAAACATAGGTTTATTCACAATGGGTGGATTTTTCCTTTTTAACTCACACGGCTTAGATGCTTTGTCATATTCAGATACTCTCTGGTGGCTACAGCACAGTGCCAAAAGCCATTAGCAGAGTCTGTTCACCATGCCTGTGCAATGAAATTGCCACCAAAGTCTGAGGCACATGATGGATAGAATCAAAAGAGAAGAAGGTCAGTGGATTAAAGCTCTTATCAGATATCTGTCACTCTGAAAAACAGACTAGGAAGCAATGAGCAGCAGAGAATGAATCCCACTGTTGGGTTAACAGATATAATAGTGTGGAGATTTTTCTGCCTTCCCCAGGTCTGCCTATGTTTCATATGGGAACTACTGGCTGGTGCTGGAGGTTTGAGCCCAGACTGAGCTATCTTCTCTTTGTGACAAATAATAATAATAATGCAATCTGCTAAATCTTTAGGCATGCAAATATAAAGCTTTGGTGGCAGCAGAGAATCAGTAATTCTGCTGAGGGGTGGGGTAACTCTCAGAGGGAAATGTAAACAAAACTGTTCCTTGCAGTAATTGCAACTTGATTTCATGTCATTTAAGGGAAAAACACAATGCAGACTAAAAGTGATTAAGGCATACGACACCATAATTGACTCACTATATGATCTATAACTCCAGCAGACATTAACCAAAAATGATGTGTTTTTTATATTATTACCATAGTTAGTATAGCTAAAGAACTAGTAATGAGTACTTGTGTGGCAGGAAAGTTTTTTTTTTCACTAATAGCATGGTCATACTGGGAAGAACATAGGTCCATTGACCAAAGGGCCCACCATGTGTACAGGAACTGAAAATAACAGTTTCTTATATATGAAAGAAGAGCAAAGGCAATGGTTTGGAGATTTCCATGGCAGGAGCTTAGATGATCTTGGTCTAGCCAGAGTTTTTTATCCCCACATTGAACCATTATCACAGAATCTAACATGTACATCTTTGTTGGTATCAAGAAGGAGGATGTTGTATAAGGTGCTGTACTGGAGAGTTTTAGGTCAACTTGAGGCAAGCTAAAGTCATCAGAGAGGTGGAAAACTTAGTTAAGGAAATGCCTCCATAAATCACATTGTAGGCATGCCTGAAGGGTGCATTCTTAATAGGTGACTGATGGATGAAGTTCCAGTCCATTTTAGACTAGCCTAGGCTAGCAGTCCCAGGTTCTGGAAGAAATCAGGCTGAGCAAGTCATGGGAGAAAGCCAGTAAGCAGCACCCTTCCGTGCTCTCTGCATCAGCCTTGTTTGTGTTCCTATCCTGATCTTTTTCTATGAAGAAATGTAAGCCGAACAAAACCCTTTCCTTCCCAACTTACGTTTTGGTCATGATGTTTTGTTACAGTAATAGAAACCTTAAGTAAGATAGGAGATAAGTAGAATCTAAAGAAATGTAGAGCAAAGACAGAAGGAGCCTGGAGTGAAAGAAAGGGAGGCAGAGACAAAGCAGAGTTAGGTGAATTAGTGAATGAGTTCTCCTTCCAAATGCCCATAATTCAACCATAGAAAGTACAAATAATGCCCCTGAACAAATCATATTTCCCCACACCTATGACAGAAGGCAAGATTTTATTCAATTTCCCAGGTTGGTCTTCAATGAATTTTTTATTTCAAACTGATATTGAACATGTAATCTTCCTGTTTCAGCCTCCTGAATAGCTTGGATCGTATGCTCACAGCACCAAGATAAAGAAATTCAAGTCATTAAATTAATCCTATATTTATGTAACACCACTCTTGTCAATAATTCCAAAAGACTCAAGAAATTATTTTACAGGTCATATAAAGGACACAATAATATTTTATGTCCTTCACCTGTGAGTCTCATGCAGTGGTGCAGAGTAGGGGCTAAGCTCACGGTTGAAGTCCTATGTTCACTTCTCTATGTCTCAATTCCAGTTCTTAAGTGGGAGTTTTGAAGTTTTCAAATTTTTGGACAAACATAGTACAAAGGATGGCCCCTATTGCCTCTCAGCAAGGCAAGAAAGAGACAGAAATGAAAATATTATGGTAATATAAAGTGTCCCTCCTTGGGAAAGAGATTACTAGCATTAGACATCCACTTAGCCAGCACAAGCTACTGTTGGTACCAAGGAAAGAATGCCCATCCCAAATTTACATATCAGTGCAATGCTGTTTGTAATATTTCTACATCATTCATCTAATGATGACATGTACCTACTTCGTGCTATAATCCAACAATTATTTCCTCACAATGGCATTCTCTGGTCACTGAGTAAAGACTAAATTCCATATTTCATCCTTTTAAACATTCTTTGATATTCATCATTTGTAAGATTTTTACTTGCTTGTTTCTGGATAATTTCATATGCAAAGTCTTCCTTGCTTGATACATGGTGTACTGCATCTATTGCAGTAGCGATTCATGAAGGACAAAGAGATGTTTAGGGTTATTAGATGTGCATACTAAATGGATTTTTTTTTTAAATAGACATGCAATGGTTACAGTTACTCTACTTACCTAAGTTATGCTTACAGGAAAATCACTGCACCCCCAAGTAAAGCTTATTTGTCCCTTAACTAGTGGTGTTTATTATATAACATTAGCTAATGAGTATGGTATTGGTACAGTATCAGCAACTATTTAGATACTTCTTTTCTTTCACTATTGACCCCAAATTTTGAAGTGACAACCAGTGAATAATTAGTCCAGAAAAACCAATCTTACACATCTTAGATTGTCAGACAGTGGTGAAAACAATAACAGTGAAGGAACAGCTAAGTTACAAAACACATATCCTTCTCCTTGTTGCCTGAAGTTGATCTCTAAGAGGTCTCTTGTTGGAAGTGAGGAGTTGAGAGTGTCACAACTAACACCGAAATCCATCACTGAAATTGGTTGAAGCTGATACCAAAACAGAAAGAGTTTTGTAAAAGTAAGAGCAGTGGAAGTTGGGCCATAAAACCTTGACAAGATGAAAGAAAAGAAAGCTTGAATCCAAAGACAGGTATGTGACACAGAAGTACACAGCAACAATCAATCAGAACAGCTGTCAGAAGGTAATCAGCTCCTAAAGCATTTTCGAGCTGCAAGGATGTTGTCTGCATTTTTGATCTTGGTGTCACTGGTCAATGATAAGTGGCCTGTTTCATGCTGAATAAAGTTCGCCACATCTTTATTTGCAATGTCTCAAAACCTACATGAAAACATTCCCTATTAGGGCCATCCCCAGGCTAAGCATTAAAGTAAATAACAATGCAAAGTAATAACAGATTCTTGAGATTTTTTTTTCTGCCACTTGCCTTTTTAAATTACAAACCCTATGCTTAGTGTTAGGTTGGCTTTGAGCTATGTTCTTTCCATCTAAATTTATGTTTTTACAAATGATATGTAACTGTATAAAAATGAGGGACAATATCTTACTAGTCAGAGAGACAATATCTTACTAGTCAACTTTGTGAGCTTATGTTGAAACCTTGAACTCAGCTTTGGCACAGAATTGATAATTCTTTTTCATATATCTTTTGAGAAATGACCTTAAGGATGTGCAAACAACCCTGCTCTATTGTTTTCTAGTCAAAACCGTCTAGTTGCTATTTTCCAAAAATCTCACTGCATTTATTGACACTTAAAATTGAATTTCCTTTTTCATCTCGGAGGAATTATATTCTTGGAAAATTTAAAAAATTGAGTGAAAATATTTTGATTTAAATGTTATAAATATGTAAGTGAAATGTGCTCTTGTTTGATAGAGTACTATGGCTTATTTTTATTTTTTAATTTGCAATTTGTATAATTTATACAAGAAAAGTACACTAAATATGAAAATAGAAACTTCAACCGCAGAAACCTAGATTATGGTATGAACAGTATTTGGGGAAAACCCAAAATTTACAGTCCTGACTTGACTTTTAAAACTTTCTGAAGGAGATTGAGGAAATGGTTCAGTCAGTACAGACTTGCCCTTGTAAGTACAAACATTCACCTTTTAAAAATATGGTCATCTTGGCCCACATCTGTAAAACCAGTACTAAAGCAGGAGACGGGTAAGATCTCTGAGCTTGTTGTCTCTATCATTAAAATGAGAGGTCCTGATTCAAAAATCAAGGTGGAAAGTACCTAATTAATGACAGTTTAGTTTATATTTTGGCCTTTATTTATATGCATGTGAACACACACACACACACACACACACACAAACAGAGAGAGAGAGAGAGAGAGAGAGAGACAGAGAGACAGAGAGACAGAGAGGCACAGAAGAACACAGAGAGACACAAAGAGAGAGACACAGAGAAACACAGAGAAATACTAGAAACACAAAGGGACAGAGAGAGGGAGAGAGACAGAGAGAGAACGACACTAGAGGGGAGAATGGATACTTAAGGTTAGGTTTTTATTAATATTTTCTTCCATTTTCCTTGTTCATGTTTTCTTCTAAATACCATTTCCTGAACAACTTTTCTACCCTCACCTACCTATCTCATTTATATAATGTACAAAATTCATGTGAATAAATAAATCAGAAAGAAAAATACATTTTTGAAATATTTTCCTATTTACTAAATACCATACATAGAGTTTACTAGGTTTTAATTTTTCATTACTGTTCTTTTACTTTCAAGCCATATTAATTCTTCTTTCTGTGTATATGTGCACCTGTGTGTTCATATGTGGGTAATACAGGTATGCACATTCCATAGACATAAAAAGAAAATCTTAAATGTATATCTTTATTTCCAGCATAGTCTCTTATCCATGATTGTATACACACATCACTAGCCCATCGATCTTCCAGGGATATATTGTCTCAACCTACCATCTCACTATAGGAATGCAGGAATGACCAAAATTCTAATTTACCAAGCTTGTCACATAAGTGATGACAAGCCAAACCCAAATCTTCACATATTGCATAAAAGATGCTTTGCTAAAATGAGGTATCTCTCCATCACCTTGGAGATATTCTCTATTCTCCCTCTATCATCCTCCATTTACTCCTGTAATCACTAGATTTGTGATCCATGTGTCCCATGCTTTCAGAAGCATAATCCCTACTTTCTTAAACCAGGATATTTTCTAACCTCATTCTTCTAAATATGTATCTTAATGCCCATTCACCTGTCATCAGAGCAGCTGCTTTTTGCCTCAGAAGAAGGGAATTTCAGGAAGTCACAACTACTCAAAATTCAGAAAACACCTGACAGCAGGGTGCCTTGGCCCATTTGATCCTGAACTCAACACAGATCCTGAACTCAAAGCTCAAAAACTTTGAGGATGAAGAGAAAGAAGGAGGAAAGAGAGAAAAACCAGAAAGTCTCCTGTAACATTGTGGCTTTTAGCTATGATAAGGCAGGTACACTCATGAAATTTCAACATAACTGTCTTAACTAAACCTAGACAAATCCAACAGCAGCTGACATTTCAATTTAGATGGAGGGAATCTCACATAGTTCCACGCTTAAATGAAATATAATCCGTTAATAACTGCTGGGAGAAGAATTATTTTTCCCAAAGAATGAGCCTTCAGACTAATTATCGAATACTGAGTAGTAAGTTCTAGAAATATATACATGCAGGGAACTCTGAACTGAATCACCAGGTAGTGTTTGTGTGTTGAATGTTTGTAGGCATATCTAACAACAATGGTTAAAGAAACAAGCAGTGGCTTTGGGAGAAAGATCAGACACAGTAGTGGTAAAAGAGAAAAGGGAAGGGATAAATGTTATAATTATACATTTTTTAAAAGAAAAATATCCAGAACACAAATGAAACAGAAGATTAGTTTCATGGCTCAAAGTGGCATTACAACTGTTTGTCACATACATAAATAAAATGATAACCAATAAACTGATCTGATAAAATGATCTGAGAAATTAAGAGTAGATAATCATGAAATTAAATGTAGCCTTTTCCCTTATTTGACTAAAATTTGTTTTGTTTGTTGCTTTGGGCAGTGTTTCATGTAGTTAAGAATGGCCTTGAACTAGTTTTAACTTGAAAGTCTCCTGCCTCCAGTTTCCACATATGGGTCTTCAAAGCATGAGACCCTATTCTCAGTGTATAATATTCTGTAATTCTTACCTAGTTCTTTATTCATGATATGCAAGGCACACATACAACCCAACTATACACATCAATGAAATGCATTTATAAATATGAGAATATCCCTGGCAAAAAAATCTAGAATTATAATTAATTAGCATATCACCTTTCTGTAAAACTCTAATATTTAGAGACATTTGTGCTTTGACATCCTGGTATAGGGCTATGTATCTCACATGCTTTCTGATCATTATCACAATAGATAGAACTTAAGATGTGGAAAAGTAATTGGTGGGGTTTATGGCACTTCACTGTGAAGGTCAGGAAGGAAAATTACTTAACATAGTAAGAATAACTAATATACAACAAAGTTGGATGTGAACCTTTTTTTTTTTTTGTTTGTTTGTTTTTTAACTCCCATGTACATGTCTCTTTTTTACTGTCATTTGGTTTCCATTCCCACTTCAAACTTGACCATCATGGGGGTCACATGAGTTGCCACTGTTATTTCTAAACTCAGAACAACTGATAGAATAGAAATAAAGGCAAAAATGATGGAGCACAAAATTAAAAAATAATTAAAAAGTCTCATCCAAAGGAAAATCATTGCACATTAATTCTGCACATTTCATAATCTTTAATGACTATTTTAAATCACTATGTGCTCAGAGCATTAGGAAATAAAGCACACATACCTCAGCATTCCTTAATGTGCTTGTAGCTCATACCTGGAACTATATTCCAGCATGATTTGTTCCCATTTTCATTAAATCTAGGGCTTTTAAAATTTTTTATTTCCTTCTCCTGTAGATTCACCCATAAAACATGTTGAGGGATCATATCTTCTCTTGAGACTTCTTTTCCCCCCCAGTACTATATATTTCAAAATGATAGCCCAGAGGTGGAATAGGAATTAAGCAGTGGAAGATGCATGGGGAGCGAGGCTGAGTCTGTGGTTAGGAGAATAAAGCAGGGAAAGATTTGAAGAGGAAATAGGCTCATGGCTTAAAGTGTCGCCCTCACTTAATGCGGGTGAGGGCTCGCGCTCTCCAGCAGAGACATATTTTCATGAAACGTTAGAGTTATTCACAGATCTTAAAGCCTGGAAAGTAAAGACTCAGCTAGAAAGTTTGAAAGCTTGTTAAAATTCAGATATCTCTAGAAGCCTTCTAGATTGAGTGCACTCCTAAGATTATGTAAAGTTGTACAGTATTTCAGTGACTGTGGAAAATGCTGGGACATTCGTTTACAAGATTAGACAGAATGCACACTTTGAAAATCACTGTGCCTTGCTATAAAGAAAGAAAGGAGAAACCCATGACTACTAAATGCCAAGGACTGAGTAGAATTAAATCAGGAATGTGTCTTTTAACTCTCCCAATTACAGATAATTGGTTATTAAAATAACAAAGTATCGAGAGAAAAAACGAGAAATGCCTTGTTGTTTAAGTAAACATTCAAGCAATACAACCACCTGCCATATGCAATAGAAATAATAATTATATGATACCTCATAAAATGATATATCAATTAGAATTTAAACTATTTCAAGGCTTGGAACATACTCACTTCCTGTGTATCCACCATATGACCTTGAGACCTTCACACATAATCTGCCTTGATAAAGTCATTACTTATAATACGTCCAGGAAACTAGAAAATAATTTTTCTGGTTCCAGGATATACAGAAACCATCCAAAAGCTTAATTTCAAACTATGCAGCTTCAGCTACTTCTCTCTTATAAACTCTGTGACTAGTTCTAAATTTGCATCTCAAATGCTGCCCAGGGACCCCAGTACCCCCTTCCCTCTTCCACATCTCTTCGAAGAGGGTGGTGACCCTCCTGGGTATTCGCTTACACATCAAGTCTCTGCAGAATTAGTCTTACCTTCTCCCACTGAAGCATGACGGTTAGAAGAATGGATTCTACAGACAGACAATAGCTTTATGGACAGCCCCAGATCTAGTTGTTGGAGGATCCACAGTGAGTCAGCACTGTACATGTGCCTCTGCTACATATGTGCCTCAGGCTTGGCCCATATATGCTCTAATAGTTTGTATTTGTTTAGCCCAGGGAGTGCCACTATCAGAAGGTGTAGCCCTGTTTGAGTAGGTGTGGCCCTTTTGGAGTATGCATGGTACTTTAAAATCCTCCTCCTAGCTGTCTGGAAGTGAGTATTCTGCTTGAAGCCTTCAGACGAAGATGCATAATTCTTAACTCCTCCTACACCATGCCTGCCTGGATGCTGCCATGTTCTCACCTTGCTGATACTGAACTTGGAAGCCAGCACCAATTAAATGTTGTCATTTATAAGTCTTTCCTTGGTTTTGGTTTCTTTTCACAGCAGTAAACCCCTAAAAAAATGACAAATGCTCTTTCCTGGTGGCTCAGTTTCTGAGAGCTTACAGGGAGGGGTAGAGGCTACTTGACTCTTTTTGTCTTCCAGTTGACTCCCTTTCCCCTTCAGGATCTTCAATCCTTCTCATTGATCAACTCTTCTATAAGAGTCCCGACCTTGGTCCAAAGTTTGGCTGTTGGTCTCTGTATCTGTTTCAGTCTGCTGCTGTGTAGAGCCTCTGGAAGGACAGTTATGTTAGTATCTTGTCAGAAAGCAGAACGAAATATCATTAAAAGTGTGAGGGATTGGTGCTTGCCCATGGGGTGGTTTCGGTTCAAGTTGAGCCAGTTATTGGTTGACCATTACTACACTTTCTGCTACATCTTTGTCATTGAATTTCTTTTAGACAGGACCGATTTTGAGTTGAAAGGTTTGCAGGTGGGCTGGTGTCCTCATCCCTCCGATGGGGTTCCCACCCAGCTAGAGGAGATGGTCAGTTCAGCTTCCGTATCCCCACTGCTATGTGTTTTGGCTCAGCTCACAGGCATTTACTCCCGGAAGTCCACCCATTCCCAGGTCTATGGCACTTCCTAGAAATTCTCCTCTTCCACCCCATACTGGAAGATTCAGATTTCCATTTCTTTTCTGGCCCTCTGGCCTTCTCTTCTGTCTCTTCCCATATCCAATCCTGCCCCCTCTTAATGTGACTTTTGAAAAAAAAAATTGAATGCTGAGTTGGGATAACAGAAGAGAATGGAGTATTAAAGGTTTAGTGCTCTGGTGTATATTTAAATAACATATGTTGGTCTTTGGTGAATTAGTTTATTTTCACTAATAGCATGTGTACTATTACAATGACTCCATCATAGTTTAAAGTATGAATGACAACCTTGTAGTCTGTGAGCCAACATATACTCCAGAGCAGCTATGCAAGTGGTTCAACACATTTGTAGATGGAAACATCATGTTGCTGTGCCAAAAGTTGGTCACCTGTGGTTTGAACCAAAGCATGTGATATCACTTTATCAAACATTACTCTGAGTTCCAAAGCAAACACATATTTCAACACAACCCAAACATATGGCATTGAATTTATTTCTTAGTGAGAAGGCTGAGCTATCCTTAGTACAGCATACTCACCTAGCTTTCCAGTGCTTCAGTGTGCTAGCAACACAACTGTTTGTTTACTTCATACATATATATATATGTTTACTTCGGCAAGTACATTGTCTCAGATTTCATTACACAAGATGCAAACCTGAAGCCATGAAGATGAGGATTGGAGGGAACTGAGTAATTTGTAAGGTGAGTAGTCTCAGAAGATGCTAATGGAGTAAGAGAAACTAGATAAAATAGAAAAATTAGCCAGGCTTGGTTAAATTTTATGGCAAGTTCCAGCCTTGCCTCAGTCCTCAGGGAATTGTGAAGTATACAATATATCTCAACATTTATAACTATATAGCAAGTATGAAGACCCATCAACCTGGATGGTTGGAGAGAGGATATAGACATCATTACCCACACCCTGAACACAATAATCCTGACTTCAGAATTCCTCTGGAAGCATCTTCTTAGAAATGGACCCAAGACTTGTTAGCAGCTAGCTTAAGGAAGGTCCTGTCACAAACCTCCATCCAGTGGCTGTGCACAGAAATTTCTATGAAAGTCTTTGTTTTCTAGATGCTCACTATAGTGTAAACTGACTTATGAATACCTGACCACAGCAGGACCGCAGCCTGTGTGGATGACTGCCTACTCTTTTGAGGAGGGCAGATGATCCTTCCCAAATAAAATATCTTGCTAGACATCTCTTATTCTTCATGGTAACAGTTTTTAGGAGACTTGCAAATGAGGGTGGAGTGTTCTCTTAGTGCAGCCAAAAACTGGGGCATCTGCAGTTTGGATCAGGAGCTGAAAGTTTAGTCCAGCTCCAATCTATCAGTGTAGCCAAGAGCAGGCTGCCTGTTCTTCTTCAGGAGTCAAGGGAACATGTGTCAATCATCAGCTCTTGGCTGAAATTTGTAAGAGACGCTTGGAAATATGACTCAGGGGGAGGCTAGGAGGCTCAGCAAAGATACCATCTGTTATTCAGTATGTTATATCTCTGTCTGACTGTAAGTTTATTTTGTCACAAATAATAGTGAACACCTCAAATAGAAAGAAATTTGTTAAACCACTGTTGTCTCATAGCAGAAGAATAATATGAGTTCCTGGCCATAGCAGGTAGTAAATATAAAAATTATTTCAAAAAGAGTGGAAAAGGTTTGGTCTTCTTACCTTGTCTCAGTAAGTCTATACTTCTTTTTTTTTTTTTTCAAATTTGCTACTTATACTATGTAGGCATGCTTGTTTGTTTTCATTCATGTGGTTATATTCATGTGTGTGTGTTTATGTATTTATGTCTGTTCATGTGTTTGTGTTTATTTGTGTATTTATGTGTGTGTTTGTGTGTGTGTGTGTGTGTGTGTGTGTAATTATCATATTCCTATGACTCACTGCAAGATCTAGTTTTTTTTATCCATGTACCTTCCAGGAATCAAACCCAAGTCCTTAGGCTTGACCACAATCATCTTCACTCACTGAGCGATTGTGTTAATCTGTTTCTTTTTACAGAACCCACTTTCTGTTTCATTCTGATGCTGCCCTCATCCTCACAGGACCTCCATAGTACTAGTTCAGTCTCTCTGTCTTCCTGAAATCCCAGCTTCAAGAAAAATACAGACTCGGAGTTTCTGAGTCTGTAACAAAGCTTTGCACGAAGGAATCTGATGACAATGACCAGCGAGAAATCTATTCCCACGGGCTATCACTGGACAGCTGAGATGTAGCTTAACAAAAGTTGCTGGATGTAACCTACCTGGATCAACTCAAAGACAATCTATGCAGGATGAAAGGAAAGCAAAAGAGCATTTCTTCTGTACTTGTTGAAACACAATTCTCCAACACATAGAAAGGGGCATGTAAGAAGAAATAGATAAGCATTTACCTTAAATGCATTTCCAGACTTGGGTGCAACAAATTAAATTATGACCTTTTCTGTTTCCATCTCAATTATCCCCTATTATATAGTGCCAATATGAACTAGAAATGCAAAGTAAGGTAGGTTCCTTGTGAGTTTTCTAAATTGCATGTTTGCATTAAGACAACGAGTTTCATGCATAAATTTTTGCACTATGAATTTATAGCATCTTGAAAAAAATGAATTTAGTAAAAAATATGACATTAAAATTGTCCATTCCTATATATCCAGTAAATTTATTTAAGAGAAACAATCACAAAGCATTCAAAATATTGTGAAAACTGGTATGTACCACGAGTATGTCACAGAAGAATTTATAGACAAACAGAGATGATGAATTATATATGCAACAGGAAAAAAGAATAATTAAAGAAGCCACTAGAATAGTCTCTAGTCATTAGAGTTGTATACTAAAGAGTTTAATGTATCATTGAAAATGCTTACGTATTCTTAAGTGAGGCAGTATGCAGTACTGGAAGGGAGCTAAGAATATTAGGATAAAATGATGGAAAAAACTGTCATCCTAAGACAAGTGTCAGAGGGATGATATTATAATTCCTCCCTGTTTTCTGAGATATTTGTCATGTAAACTCTCCCTGCTTTTAGAAAAGAAAAAAAAAAAGTTTGCACAATTGTTAACATATTGTCACTGCCTTCTAAGTGGGACAGTTTGTATTCCTCGGAACTATTTCTCCCCACTTTTCAATAGGCTACCAGCTCCCTCGAATCCTACTGCTTCCGGGAAGAATTCTATAAATTAGATACAGGATCACTGAGGACTTAGAAACTGCTGAGGTGAAAATAGACAAGCCAGATTAAGCAACTACAGTGAAGAACACTTGGAAAGGTCCTGGAAAAGTGGCTTTAAAGGAAGAGTAAAACCAGTATAGGTTGAAAGAACCTGTCAATCTGAGAAATGTGTTAAACTATAACTGTCACAGGTCAAGCATGGCTGTGCTAGAATGCTGGACATCCCTCTCTCCGTATCTCAGGTATTGTTGGGGAGGCTGCACAGTAGAGAGTAATTAACACATGCTGTAGTGATCATCAGCCTTGCAGATTGTTTTATCCAAGGGCCTATTCTTAACTGGATTCTCCTGCCTGATTATGGGAGACTAGAGTGTTATAAAATCACCACATGGAAGTAAAAGAAGTTATGCCTCTTATTCTATGAATAAATACGAAGGTGGCTTTCCCACTGAAATTGTTTTAGGAAGAGTGGTATGCTTACACAGCATGAAAGGTGATCTAAATAAAGTCACTATCATACAGACTGCAACTGGATACATTTCAAGGTCTGCTATGCATATACAGGTCTGAAGACACTACAATCATTAAAGTATTTTGTCTGAGAAACATTTTGAAAAGTTATACGCATGCCATCTTTAACAGGGCTTCCCTTGGAAATACTATAGCTGTTTTTCCAATGGGGTTGTAATCCCCTACAGCTCCTTCAGTCTTTTTCCCTAACTCTTCTAATGGGATCCCTATGCTCCGTCTGATGGTTGACTTTGAGGATCTGTATCTATCATAGACAAGCCACCAAATAAAGTGTATAAATGGATGGGTCCATGGCTCCAGCTCCATAGGTAGGAGAGTATTACAAGATGTTTTCATGTCTTTCCAGGTATTACAAAGGGAAGCAGAATAACAAAAGCCTGTATAGATATTTATCACTTGCTCTATGCAGTGCCCAACCTGAAGGAGATTTGTTCTTCGTGATATAGCATACTATAAGAGTCAAATAGCATGACTCTCTGGTGAAATATAAAGCATATGTTTCTACACTTAGTTGTCTCCAAAAATCAAATGAAGGATTCAGTGCTAAAAAGATTTCTCAGTTGTTAGTCATACTTGCAGCTCTTTTGGAATCCTCCATTCAGTCAGACAGGTCTCAGCAAGCCACCTAGAAATCCAGCTCCAAAGATGCACTTCTGGTATCGGTGATCACTTGTACACAGGCCTCTCTATCTCACACAATCTCTCTCTCTCTCTCTCTCTCTCTCTCTCTCTCTCTCTCTCTCTGTCTGTCCCTCTCTTTCTCTCTCTGTCACACACACACACATTTAATTTTTTAAAAAGTTCATTCTAGTTTCTCTGGATCATTTAATAAGTTTGTTAGAAATTGTTTATATCAGGGGCACAGAACAGGGCTTGACCCATTTGCCACCTGGACCAGCAATTCCCAAAGGTAAAGGCATGGTGAGAAGGTGATCCGAGTAGACAGGGGGCAGGGAGATCTCAGCCTAGTGCACACAGGAAGTGCGCCCATTCCCTGCTTGATCCAGGGACCAGGAACCCAGCATTGGGACCTCTGCTCCCACCCGGTGGCTTTGGGGCGCAGAACAGGGATCAGCCCATCTGACACCTGGACCAGCAGTTCCCAAAGGTAAAGGCATGGTGAGAAGGTGATCAGAGTAGTCAGGGGACAGAAAGAACTCTGCTGAGTGTGCATGGAAAGCATGCCCCTGCCCTGCCTGATCCAGGGACCAGGAACGCAGCATTGGGACCTCTGTTCCCACCATGTGGCCTTGGGGCACAGAACAGGGCTCGGACCATCCGCCACCTGGACCAGCAGAAATCCAGGGACAAGGTACAAGGTAAAGGCAAGAACATATGACTGACAACAAGATGACAAGAGGAAAGCAAGAGAGCATATCCCAAGGAATTCAAGACAACCTGGCAACACCAGTACCCAGCTCTCCCATCACAGCAAACAGTGGAATGCCAAACACTCCAGAAAAAGAAGACTCAGACCTAAAATCATACCTCAAGATGATGATAGATATCCTTAAAAAAGAACGGGAGGAAAAGCAAAAAGAATCAGAAGCTTTTAAAGAGGAAACAAGAAAAACACTCAAAGAACTCAAAGAACTAGAGGAAAACAGAACCAAAGAGATAAAGGAATGGAAGGAAGGAATTTAAAAGGAAAATTGACACAATAAAGAAAACACAAAAAGAGATAACCGTAGAGCTATAACACCTAAAAACGAAACCGGGACTCACAGATGCAAGCATTTCCAATAGACTACAAGAGATGGAAGAGAGAATCTTGGTGGCCGTAGACAACATTGAAAACATAGACAAAACAGTCAGAGAAGATGCAAAAACCAAAAAGCTCCTAACCCAAAATGTCCAGGAGATATAGGACACAATGAGAAGACCAAACCTAAGGATATTAGGAATAGAAGAGGGAGAAGAGTATCAACTAAGAGGCACAGTAAATATCTTCAACAAAAATGTAGAAGAAAACTTCCCTACCCTTAAGAATGAGATGACCACGAGCATAAAAGAGGCCTTCAGAACTCCAAATAGGTTGGACCAGAAAAGAAATTCCTCCCGACACATAATAGTTAAAATACCAAGTGCCCAAAGCAAAGAAAGAATACTAAAAGCAGTAAAGGAAAAAGGTCAGGTAACATATAAAGGCAGACCAATCAGAATCACTCCCGATTTCTCAACAGAGACTATGAAAGCTAGAAGAGCATGGACAGACATCATGCACACCCTAAGAGAGCACAAGTGGCAGCCCAAGCTGCTATACCCAGCAAAACTCTCAATCACCATAGATGGAGAGATGAAGATATTTCAAGACAAATCTAAATTTACACAATATCTGACCACAAACCCAGAACTGCTACGAATTATAGGTGGAAAACCCAATACAACGAGGGGAAATACATCCTACTAAAAACAAGAAAACTCCTAAGCAAAAAAACCCAAAAGAAGAAAGTGACACAGACACAAATCAACCTACAAAAGAAATAATAGCAGGAAACAGAAACCCCTATTCCTTGATATCTTTTAACATAAATGGACTCAACTCTCCAATAAAGAGACATAGGCTATCAAACTGGATACATAAACAAAATCCAGTATTTTGCTGCATACAGGAAACTCATCTCAGAGACAGAGACAGACACTATCTCAGAGTAAAAGGTTGGGAAAAAACTTCCAAGCAAACAGCCCCAAGAAGCATGCTGGAGTGGCTATTCTAATATCAAATAAAGTAAATTTCCAACCAAAAGTTATCAAAAAAGATAAGGAAGGACACTTTTTACTCATTAGAGTGGAAATCTGTCAGGAGGAACTCTCAATCCTTAACATATATGCTCCAAATACAAATACATTCATAAAAAAAACCCTACTAAAGCTCAAAAAATACATTTCACCCCACACAATAATAGTGGGAGACTTTAATACCCCACTCTCTCCAATGGACAGATTATGGAAACAGAAACTGAACAAGGATACTCTAAAACTAGCAGAGACTGTGAACCAACTGGTATTAATACATATCTACAGAACATATCATCCTAAAGTAAAAAAATACACCTTCTTCTCAGCAACACATGGCACCTTCTCAAAAATTGATCACATAATTGGACACAGGAAGCGCCTCAATCCATATAAAAAGATTGAAATGCTCCCATGCATCCTCTCAGATCACCGTGGTCTAAGGCTGGTCTTTAACAACAACAAAGACAACAAAAAGCCCACATACACATGGAAACTAAACAACACTCTGTTAAACGATAGCAAGGTCATAGAAGAAATAAAGAAAGAAATTAAGGATTTTCTAGAATTCAGTGAAAACGAAAACACAACATACCCAAACCTACAGGATGCAATGAAAGCAGTACTGAGAGGAAAACTCATATCTCTGAGCACTTCCAAGAAGAAACTGGAGAAGCATGCATCAGCAACTTGAAAGCATGGCTAAAAGCTCTAAAACAAAAGGAAGCAGATACACCCAAGAGGAATAGATGGCAAGAAAGAATCAAACGTAGGGCAGAAATAGACCAAATAGAAACAAAAAGAAACATCTACAGAATCAACAAAACCAAGAGCTGGTTCTTTGAGAAAATCAACAAGACTGATAAACCCCTAGCCAGACTAACTAGAGGGCAAAGAGAGAGTATACAAATTAACAAAATCAGAAAGGAAAGTGAAGACATAACAACTAAAACTGTGGAAATTCAAGGAATCATCAGATCACACTACAAAAGCCCATACTCCACAAAGTTGGAAAATCTGGAGCAAATGGATGAATTCCTAGATGGATACAAGATACTAAAGTGAAACCAGGACCAAGTAAACCATCTAAATAATCTTATAACACCTAAAGAAATAGAAGAAGTCATCAAATCCTCCCAACCAAAAAAAAGCCCAGTTGCAGACAGGTTCAGTGCAGAATTTTATGAGACATTTATTGCGGACATAACACCAATACTCTCCAAACTATTCCACAAGATAGAATCAGATGGAATACTACCTAACTCATTTTTTTGAGGCTACAATTACCTTCGTCCCTAAGCCACACAAAGACCCTACAAGGAAAGAGAACTTCAGACCAATCTCACTTATGAACATTGATGCAAAAATATTCAACAAAATCCTTGCAAACCGAATCCAAGAACACATCAAAACGATCATTCACCATGACCAAGTAGGCTTCATCCCTGGGATGCAGGGATGGTTTAGTATAAGGAAATCCATCAATGTAATCCACCATATAAACAAACTCAAAGAACAAAATCACATTGTCATCTCACTAAATGCTGAGAAAGCATTTGACAAAATTAAACAACCTTTTCTGTTTAAAGTCCTGGAAAGAGCAGGAATCCAAGGTCCATACCTAAACATAATAAAAGCAATATACAACAAATCAACAGCCAACATAAAACTTAAAGGTGGGAAACTTCAAGCAATCCCACTAAAATCAGGGACTTCACAAGGCTGCCCAATCTCCCCCTATCTATTCAACATAGTACTGGAAGTCCTGGCTGGAGCAATTCGATAGCAAAAGAAATCAAAGGGATACAAATTGGAAAGGAAGAAGTAAAAATATCACTCTTTGCAGATGACATGTTAGTGTACTTAAGTGACCCCACAAATTCCACCACAAAAATACTAGAGCAGAACAACAAGTTCAGCAAAGTGGCTGGATATAAAGTTAACTAAAACAAATCAGAATCCTTCCTATATTCAAAGGACAAACATGTGGAGAAAGAAATTAGGGAAAATATCCCATTCACAATAGTCACAAAAACTATGAAATACCTTGGTGTGATTCTAATTAAGCAAGTGAAAGAAAGACCTGTATGACAAGAACTTCAAACCTCTAAAGAAAGAAGTTGAGTAAGATATCAGAAAATGGAAAGATCTCCCATGCTCATGGATTAGAAGGATCAACATTTTAAAAATGGCCATCCTACCAAAAGCGATCTACAGATTCAATGCAATCCCCATCAAAATTCCAACCCAGTTCTTCATTGAGTTGGAAAGATCAATGTGCAATTTCATATGGAATAACAAAAGACCTAGAATAGCAAATACCATCCCCAACAACAAGAAAACATCTGCGGGAATCACTGTACCTGACCTAAAGCTATATAACAAGGCAATTGTGCTGAAAACTGCATGGTACTGGTACAGAAATAGGCATGTGGATCAATGGAATAGAATAGAAGATCCAGAAATGAGATCTCAAGTATATGGTCACCTGATTTTTGACAAAGGAGCTGTAAACGTTGAATGGAAAATGGACAGCCTATTCAACAAATGGTGTTGGTCCAACTGGCACTCAGCATGCAGAAGAATGAAATTAGACCCTTTCTTATCTTCTTGTACAAAGCTCAAGTGTAAATGGATCAAAGATCTCCACATTAAACCAGATACACTGAAACTATTAGATGAGAAAGTAGGGAAAACATTAGAACACGTAGGTACAGGAGAAAATTTTCTGAACAAAACACCAATGGCTCAAGCTCTAAGGTCAAAGATTAACAAATGGGACTTAATGAGATTCCAAAGTTTCTGTAAGGCTAAGGACATTGTCAAGAAAACAAAATGGCAGCCAACAGAATGGGAAAAGATCTTTACCAACTCCACATCAGATAGAGGCCTAATACCCAAGGTATACAAAGAACTCAAAAAGCTAGAAACCAGAGAATCAAACAACCCTATTAAAAATGGGGTACAATACTAAATAAAATGTTCTCAATTGAGGAATATGGAATGGATGAGAAACATCTAAGGAAGTGCTCGACATCCTTAGCCATCAGGGAAATGCAAATCAAAACAACCCTGAGATTCCACCTCACTCCAATCAGATTGGCCAAGATCCAAAACTCAGATGACAGCAGATGCTGGCGGGGTTGTGGAGAAAGAGGAACACTTCTCCACTGTTGGTGGGGTTGTAAACTGATACAACCACTCTGGAAATCAGTCTGGCAACTCCTCAGAAAATTGGACATAGTACTACCTGAAGATCCAGCTATTCCACTTCTGGGCATATACCCCAGAGATATTCCAATATACAACAAAGATACATGCACCACAATGTTCATAGCAGCTCTATTTATAATATCCAGAACTGGAAAGAACCCAGATGTTCTTCAGTAGATGAATGGATCCAACAATTGTGGTACATATACCACATTTACCCTATATTTTAATTACTGTATCTTATTATTGATTTTCCTAGTTATTGTTTACATACATTTTAGGATCTGTTTCAAAGGAATAGCACAGTCATACTGAGCTATGTAGAATGATGGGATTTACAACAAGGTAGGTCCAGCCTATCATTAGATGAAAAGGAAAGGTAAAAAGGGAAAATCTAGGAAGAAAAGAAGGATAAAAGGAGAGATTCATTATCGAGGCAGAAGAGGATGGTTCAGATCAAAGTGAATCAGATTTTTTTTTCTTGTTTAGGAGGGTGGTTTATATCTTTATTTATTGGTAGTGAATTTATTGCTTAGATGTATTATGCATTGAGAATTTAACATATAAATATGTTTGATAAAGTTATTGATTGTTAAGTCATGCATTTACTGGGCTATGAAGGACAGTGTGTAAAAGCAATGGCTAAGAAGCAGCTGGAAATACCAGTTCCAGCTTTGTTGCCTGCACGGACTCGTGGAACAAGATGTGTGAGTTTCAGGCTTGGGAAATAACAGCCTAGTGGATTGTGCTCAGATCTGCACTGGAGCAGCTTCTAGAACTGAGACCAAGGGTGCTGGTAGCAACAGAACAAAAACTTTTTTTTTAACCACAAGATGACTGAATCTTCCTTTATCAATCATCAGGCCAGACTTAGTCGCTGGCCAGTCTGATAAATTCATTTCTTCAGTTGAAGATTTTCCCTCCCAGGTGACCCTAGTTTGTGTCTAGTGAACAAAATACTAGCCAGTAAGTCACCCTCTGTCATATAACATTCAGATCCTATTGTTAAAGATAAAGCATAATTAAGTCATAGAAAATGAAAAGGTCATGCTGGTGCCAATTTAGAAGATTAATTTCTACTGGTTGGCTTATATAAGTACTAACAAGTATTATATATACTACCAGAAGGAGATAAAATAACAATTGGTCTTACCTACATGTGAACTTCTGTAACAGCAGCTTCTCAAGATGCAAACAGGGGTAAAATAGTGGTGTTGGTGTCATTGGAGTAACTGAGCAATTTCATATTGGATTCTTGGAATTAAGGACCACTGCACAAGATGGAAATGATTCCTGATACTGCGACAAGGCCCAAGAACCTATAGTTAGAATGATTAGTCATAGGACCTAGGGAAGAACATAATATTGATAGTTAATCTGATTGATTCTTCATAACTTATTACACCAATAAATTAGTGTTTCTACCAACCCTTATCAGTGAAGCTGCTTTTTCTATTAAATGGAGATTAAAACAGAGACCCTAGATAGTAGTACATAGTCCTCTACTTATTAACAAGCAGAAGGCAGAATTACCTTTATCTATGTTCAAATAGTTCCAAGACAACATGAAAATATTCTAAGAGAAAGGAATCAATGAGTTAAATAAGAAAGTAAAGACAAATTATGATAGTAGAATTTAATAAATATTCAAAAATATGAAAGTAAAATATTTCTTACTAAAATGAGTCAACAGATAATAGTTATGATGAATGTTCCACTCTTGAAACTGAAAAGGTCACATGACAAAAACAAGAGAGATAAAGGATATTATATATAGACCTAACAGACATCTCAGAAAATTCATCACACACAGTAAAGGGTACAAATTCTTCTTAGTTGCATATAGAAGTTTCTCCTATATTAATCATATCTTGGGACACAAAGTAAATATCGGAAAATTAGAATATACCTTTATATGAGCTCTCTGACCTGGAATAAAAGTAGATCAACTAGTAGAGTCTACCTCTGGTAGAAAGACAGGACATCAAGTGGATAGATGAGGTTGCCATTGCACAGTCAAAGACCCTAACCCAGAATTGTTCCTGTCTAAAAGAAACACAGAGACAAAAGTAGAGAAGAGACATGGAAAGGTGGTTCAGTGACCAGCCCAACCTGGGATCCATCTCAAGGAGATTCGCCAAGGACTGACACTATTACTGATGCTATAATGTGTTTACAACCATGGATGTCCTCTGAGAGGTTCAACAAACAGCTGACTGAGACAGATGCAGATACTTACAACCAACCATTGGACTGAAATAGGGGACCCAGTGCTTGAATAAGTGAAAGGCTGGAAGAAGCTGAGGAGGAGGGTAACCCCAAAGGAAGTCCAACAGCCTCATCCAATGTGGACTTCTGAGATCTCTTAAACACTGAACCATGAACCAGCCAGCATATATGAGCTATTAGAGGTTTGTAACACAGAGGAGTGTCTTTTCTGGCCTCAGTGGGAGAAGAGGTACCTAACCATTGAGCAATCAAGAGACTTGAGGCCCCAGGGTGTGGGGAGCCCTGATGTAAGGGGAGCATCTTCTTAGACACAGGGAACAGGAAAAATGGGAATAACTGTTGGAGGGCAGGCCAAGAGGGGAATCATGACCAGATTATTTTAAAAAGTAATAAAAATTAAAAATATAACAAATAATTTATAATATAATGCCTTTTACATTGATTTTCATAAAGGGAAGAAATATAATTAGATGAAATACAAACATAAGTTAATTACCTACTCAGACAAAAGTCATTGGCAAAAAGTAAGTAAATGAAATAAAATTTTAATAATGGACTCTCATATTGCAACTTTATATGGAGACTTTGTATGTAAGTATAAGATTCTGAGATTTACTCTTACACGGAATAAAAATGCTTTCAATATTAAAAGGATCAATAGTGTATTATCAATTGTTCTACCAGAACTAAGTAAAAATGCTGGCAAAACAAATGAGCAACGTCAAAAACATATTTGTAATTACCAGTAAGAAGAGTATTTAATGTCTTTTTCACATTTTCTTACCATCTGTAAATGTATATTGGTAACTTCTTATGCTTACGTTATAAATACTGGATTCTAATTTTGAAGAAAATGCCGTGTGGCATGAAAGATTCATTATCTGTGAGAAATCTATTTAAAAATGATGATCTCTTTAAAATGGTTAATAAGATATTTGCATTTACATTTGAAAAGGCAGATATTCTCACTGAAATATATAACATCAAAGCACTCCACAGATCAGAGGGTACGATTCCTTCTATCATCAGTTGAGCTATTGAACCTAAGTATCCAAGGAATTCTTATGAAAAAAAAAAATCAGCATTTTCACAGTTGCATTTTTTTATTCTGAAACTTCACGAGAATGCTGACACTGAAATTCAATTATACAGTTTCTAATTTAAGAATATTGTGCTGTCTTCTGAATAAAAGCACGTGAACAGTATTTTTGCTACTATTAAAACTTCACATACTTTTTATTTTTCTGAAAAATATGTGCAATTTTCAAAATTATGTTTTACCTGATTATTTAAAATGAGTCAAACTGTTTTGTTACAAGCACTGAAGATAGTTTTATGTAAAGTTAGCATTGACAATTATGATGTATGACGTGGACAAGTCCTAATGGAGAAATAGGACACTGTCCAGGACCCACCCTTGGTCTGTAATTTGATCTAAAGCATGTTCTAACATCCCTTCACAATTCACATGACACATTTTCTACTCCAGAACTCTATTAAATTTAATGATCTGTTTTCTACCATTTTTGTGCTCTATTCTTTCAAATTGAGTGTGTATTGAGTTGCTCTTCTCAATTCAGTCTTTCTGGAGAAAGCAGTAGAGCCCAGGCTCATGACCAATGGACACAATACTCCTGATATCCTAGAAGAGGGCCAATCTTTCTGTAGATAAAGACACCGGTCACATGGACTTACAGACAACTGGCTCTCCTACTCAGAGCAGCTACAAATTGCCAATAGCTCTTCAGCTAGGGGTGGGTCTCTGTGACTACCTCTCTGTCCCAATGATGGAATTTGTGGCTGCTTGAAATTCTTCAGCATGTTATTAAAATGCCATGTGTAATCACTCTAAGTTCATATATATAACTCTCCTTCCCTGTTGTGTCTGGATAATACTGCTACAAAGTAACTACTTTTAACTCTACTGTTCTTCAGTTTAAAGTAACTAAGCCTCAGTGTAATGTCGACTTTATTTCACATATGCCTGCACAACTGTATAGTGATTTATCTTACTTTATTACCATCGGTTTTGTGATGGCTCACTTGAGAGGTTTATATGTTTGTCTTTATCTTGCCACAAAATTGTTTCCCATTATATTCTGTCCACTGATACTATTAGTATATGTGATAAAGAGCTATTCCCTGGCATCATCTTGAAGAGTAATATTACTTATGATAACAATTATTACTCATTAACATTCCAGAAAGACAAGCCCTGTGTGCCCATGTTCCTAAATAAATCGTGAATCTTAAAAAACTAACCCTGGAAATTGGAGTATGTCTTTGTTTTGTTCTTTCCCCAAATTTTTTTATTGAAAATTCTTTGCATTTACATTTCAGATGTTATCCCTTTCCCACAATCCCCTCTCCTCCCCCTCCCTTTGGCTCAATAAAGGGGCTCCCTCTCCCAACCACCCTCTCCTACCTCAGCACGTTGGGGTCCCCATGTCTTCCGGAGGGGCTTGGTTTGAGTAAGAACAAGGACACCTTACAAGTATGACTTGTTTCCCTTTTTTTTATTCTTTCATATATTTGGATCCTAGTGTCCCCCTCTCTATCTTTTCCTCCATTTCTCTCCCTGTCCCTTCCTTCTAGCCCACATTTACTCCTCCTCTATTTTCTCTTAGAAAAGAACAGGTCTCCCAAGGATATCAAAGAAGCATGGCATAACAATTTAAAATAAGACTAATCATATACCTTCATATCAAGGCTAGATGAGGCACACCAAGGAAGAAATGAGTCCACAAAATAGGAAAAAGAGATATAGACCCTGCTTCCACTGTTAGG